>NW_005842389.1:867448-880672 GCF_000455745.1 Alligator sinensis
TCCGCCCTGGACAGTGGCAGCACACAGAGCTGTGCTAGGTGCCATGCTGCTGGCAGCAGCTGCAGGGCCAGATTCCAGCTGAAACAATGGCTATCTTTGTGCACCCTAACCCAGCCTCCAAGGATGCCACCTTGGTCACCTGCCCCTCAGCTGACTACTGCAGAACAGTACGAAGTACAATCAAGGACATGCAAAGATAGCTCAAAGCCAGCTGTACACTCTCTCTTTCATACAGCCAATGAGGTCTTCTCAGTTGCTGATAACGACACACAAGAGAGAGCACAAATAAGGTCCAAAGTTACAGGAGCAATATATGGTGGGAAGGCAAGAAAGACTATAATGGGACCCGTTGCAAAAGTCAACCTTGGTCGCATCTACACGTTGCTATACAGTGACACTGCTATGACACCATGCTTTAGTACTTCCTCTTGCAGTGCAGTACAAGTGCTTGTTGGGTTGTGTACCTGCAGTGCACGGTTAGATTTCACTGCTACATCGCCTTAGCAGCACACTATACCTGGGGAGTGGACCACTATGGCAACGTGGCTGGCAATGACATGTAGACACGCATGATCGCTATGTCACTACAGTGCACCATACCCCGATGTAGTGCATCGCTGTGTCGCCATAGGGTAACATGTAGATACGCCCATTATACATTACTTAGCTGATTTAGGATGGAGGTTCAGTTTAAGTCAGACCGTTTGCCTTGTTCCTGAATGAACATATATTCTTTCCTTTCAGCTTTCTATTTGTATGCAGCGTTTGCAATTTGAATGCCACGTATTCATAGACTTCAAGATCAGAAAGGACTTTTACAACAATTCAGTCTTATCTCTTTATTCTCTTATTTTCTTGTGCTCCACATAACATAGCCCAGAGAATTTTACCTAGCAATTCCTGCCCTAAACCATAATAAACCATCATTTACTCACTGTTACCTAAGGGTAACCAAAGTGAATCACATTTTATTTTTGTTCTAAACATAGAGAAATAATTTTAATAGCACATTCAGGCACTACCATGTGGTAACACTGACTAAACCTTCACTTTAATGACAAGAACTGTATTATCACTGAATGTAAAGAAACAAAGAGAAATTCAGGATACCAAGGTATGTCTAACAACAATTACTTCTTGTAACAGATTATATATTTTAAAATATATTTTATTACGTTTCAGCTAGACTAATACATGTCCTGAAAATAAACTATCTGTGAAGAAATAATGACCTGATGAGGTACTAGTAATAAAGGCCAAAGTGCATTTATTTTAGCTAAGGACACATTGGAGGCCATGGTGAATGTGAATATAAAAAGGAGATTAGTATCTTATGATTGCATTCACGAAGGAAGAGAGTCAGGGAAATAAACCTCACATTGTGGAATTTTTCAAACCATAATCTGCGCTGTCAACCCTAAACTTTAAACAAAGTATAGCTCAGATTCCCAAAATAAGATTAGTTTAAAAATCTTAAGAGGCTTTCCCCACCTTAATCTTGGACTCATTTTAGTTTTCTGTTGGCTTTTGAGTATTTAGGATCACTCACATTGTCTTTTGCAAGCTTTTATCCAAAACAAGGAACATCATGTGTTGCATGAGAACATCAGCTTTAGTTCTGAAATCTCATTATTTCAGCAGCTAGGGACTTAGGGAAAGCATGAAAAAAAAATCACAAGTCTCCCAGTAAAGTCACAAGAGTTGGGAGCACTGTTTAATAGACTCGGTAACAGAAATGGACACATTATCTTATACTACCTATTGACAAACAAAGATCAAACCAAGTATTAAAGTAAAATCAAGAGTGACCAAGATATCTGAGCAAACGAGCCAGGACGCTTTAAGGCATTAAAGCCTCAGGGTAGAAATACCTTGGGTCTTCCCTACATTAAACAAATATGAGCAGAATCTACTTACACAACAGTTGTTGCTAGTTGCAAATAAACTAGATGTCCATCTTAGAAGAATAATACTTATTATAATCACAAACTGCAGGGAACACCATTATTGTGAGTAATTTTATAACCATTTAAGTGGTCTAAATGATTATGTGTTACTGTGACACATTATTTATCAGCTGTCACATCACTTATCAGCAACATGTGGCCACACACAGAGAGAGTCTTTGTATTGCTGCTGTTCTCTTATGTAAGAGAGTTTATTTTTTAAACCCTCTTGTGTTTCTGGAGTGAAATGATGAAGGGCAAAATAGCAAAAAAAGCAAGAAAATAAAGCAAGAATGGGATGCTGCACTTTCAAATGCAGGATGAAAAGAGGTGGAGAGGTGCCGAGGAAGAAAGGTACGTGGTGGACATCTCAGGCAGCAAGGGCTTCACAGCAGACTCCCACACTGATCGAGAAACCGGGTGAAGGAATGGGAGGAAACCATTTCTTTCTGATTAGGAGAAGTGGAGCTAATGAAGAAGGAAGTATATCATCTAGGAGTTCAGAACGTCTTCGCCTACTCCATGGGGCTTTGTTTCGTAGCATGTTTGAGTAGATTTTGACATAAAGGCATGGAACAAACTTCTAAAAATCCATAGCTTAAGCAGAAAGAAACAAAAACAGACTGACAATAAAAGAGCTGGTGGTGTCAGGGTGAAAGATGAAAGGACTTAGACCAACTTCTAGCTGTGGGGCACACTACCCCACCACGGCCTCCCCTGCCAGCTGCACTGCCCCCAGGGGAATAGCAGGAAGGAGACGCTAGGGGAGGACAGGGAGCACCAAAGCAGGGTGGGACCAGTGGCAAGAGAAGCAACAAGGGCAGGAGCAGATGGTGGAAGGAAGCAATGACAGCTGGAGGAAGTGCCACCCACATCCGTGGGGAAAGCATGCAGGACTAGGCTGATGGGACAGTGGGAGCTCACAGGCCACACATTATGGTACTTTCAATGGTTATATTGAAATTAATTCAACTAAGGTTAGGCTCATCTAAATGCTCATCTTCAGAGGCATTCAGGAAGGTTTATATCACCCCAAAAACCAGTGGGCCTGATCCACATTAGCTCACTTGAGGAGGTGCAGTAACCTAGATCGGGAATGGGTTAACCTGATTTATCGAATGCCTGCCTGCATTCAGAGCACACTCCCGGGGCTGGGAAAGCCAAGTCACTCACCCTAGCCCTAGGGCCTCCTTTTTCCTAGTCCTCCCTTGACTCTGACTGAGATATTTTTAGCCTTCATCCCTCCCACCCCACAGACAGACAACTCACCCATGGACCTACCAATCCCCCCTCTCCCTGCAGACCTACCGGACCCTCTCACCCCCCAACTCCACCTCTCATGGACCCACTAGCTCCCCTGATCCCACCCTCCTCTCCCTCCATGCCAAGTTATTCACACAGCTTTCCTGGCAAGGTTCCTGGAAGTGGTGAATGGCTGTACATGCTGCTCCCAGTCTACACTCATACAGCTTAAAGTAAGCTGCCTAAAGACAGATCAGGTGCATAAAATGGCTGTATATACCCTTAGATAGCCTTGCCTTGGACAAAAGAAAAGAGTCACTGTAGATATGTTAACATAGGAGTAAAAATGATAGACAAGAGCTGGTAAACTCCTTGGCTCCCCCAAGAATGGACTAAGTGTAAACAGAGAAAGTAAGAAAAGGTTTTATTATTGGCACAGTGTCCTGCCAGGTTATGTTTTTGGACTAGATGTGATCTCCTGAGGAGATCACATCTAGTCCAAAAACATAACCTGGCAGGACACTGTGCCAATAATAAAACCTTTTCTTACTTTCTCTGTTTACACTTAGTCCATTCTTGGGGGAGCCAAGGAGTTTACCAGCTCTTGTCTATCATTTTTACTCCTATGTTAACATATCTACAGTGACTCTTTTCTTTTGTCCAAGGCAAGGCTATCTAAGGGTATATACAGCCATTTTATGCACCTGATCTGTCTTTAGGCAGCTTACTTTAAGCTGTATGAGTGTAGACTGGGAGCAGCATGTACAGCCATTCACCACTTCCAGGAACCTTGCCAGGAAAGCTGTGTGAATAACTTGGCATGGAGGGAGAGGAGGGTGGGATCAGGGGAGCTAGTGGGTCCATGAGAGGTGGAGTTGGGGGGTGAGAGGGTCCGGTAGGTCTGCAGGGAGAGGGGGGATTGGTAGGTCCATGGGTGAGTTGTCTGTCTGTGGGGTGGGAGGGATGAAGGCTAAAAATATCTCAGTCAGAGTCAAGGGAGGACTAGGAAAAAGGAGGCCCTAGGGCTAGGGTGAGTGACTTGGCTTTCCCAGCCCCGGGAGTGTGCTCTGAATGCAGGCAGGCATTCGATAAATCAGGTTAACCCATTCCCGATCTAGGTTACTGCACCTCCTCAAGTGAGCTAATGTGGATCAGGCCCACTGGTTTTTGGGGTGATATAAACCTTCCTGAATGCCTCTGAAGATGAGCATTTAGATGAGCCTAACCTTAGTTGAATTAATTTCAATATAACCATTGAAAGTACCATAATGTGTGGCCTGTGAGCTCCCACTGTCCCATCAGCCTAGTCCTGCATGCTTTCCCCACGGATGTGGGTGGCACTTCCTCCAGCTGTCATTGCTTCCTTCCACCATCTGCTCCTGCCCTTGTTGCTTCTCTTGCCACTGGTCCCACCCTGCTTTGGTGCTCCCTGTCCTCCCCTAGCGTCTCCTTCCTGCTATTCCCCTGGGGGCAGTGCAGCTGGCAGGGGAGGCCGTGGTGGGGTAGTGTGCCCCACAGCTAGAAGTTGGTCTAAGTCCTTTCATCTTTCACCCTGACACCACCAGCTCTTTTATTGTCAGTCTGTTTTTGTTTCTTTCTGCTTAAGCTATGGATTTTTAGAAGTTTGTTCCATGCCTTTATGTCAAAATCTACTCAAACATGCTACGAAACAAAGCCCCATGGAGTAGGCGAAGACGTTCTGAACTCCTAGATGATATACTTCCTTCTTCATTAGCTCCACTTCTCCTAATCAGAAAGAAATGGTTTCCTCCCATTCCTTCACCCGGTTTCTCGATCAGTGTGGGAGTCTGCTGTGAAGCCCTTGCTGCCTGAGATGTCCACCACGTACCTTTCTTCCTCGGCACCTCTCCACCTCTTTTCATCCTGCATTTGAAAGTGCAGCATCCCATTCTTGCTTTATTTTCTTGCTTTTTTTGCTATTTTGCCCTTCATCATTTCACTCCAGAAACACAAGAGGGTTTAAAAAATAAACTCTCTTACATAAGAGAACAGCAGCAATACAAAGACTCTCTCTGTGTGTGGCCACATGTTGCTGATAAGTGATGTGACAGCTGATAAATAATGTGTCACAGTAACACATAATCATTTAGACCACTTAAATGGTTATAAAATTACTCACAATAATGGTGTTCCCTGCAGTTTGTGATTATAATAAGTATTATTCTTCTAAGATGGACATCTAGTTTATTTGCAACTAGCAACAACTGTTGTGTAAGTAGATTCTGCTCATATTTGTTTAATGTAGGGAAGACCCAAGGTATTTCTACCCTGAGGCTTTAATGCCTTAAAGCGTCCTGGCTCGTTTGCTCAGATATCTTGGTCACTCTTGATTTTACTTTAATACTTGGTTTGATCTTTGTTTGTCAATAGGTAGTATAAGATAATGTGTCCATTTCTGTTACCGAGTCTATTAAACAGTGCTCCCAACTCTTGTGACTTTACTGGGAGACTTGTGATTTTTTTTTCATGCTTTCCCTAAGTCCCTAGCTGCTGAAATAATGAGATTTCAGAACTAAAGCTGATGTTCTCATGCAACACATGATGTTCCTTGTTTTGGATAAAAGCTTGCAAAAGACAATGTGAGTGATCCTAAATACTCAAAAGCCAACAGAAAACTAAAATGAGTCCAAGATTAAGGTGGGGAAAGCCTCTTAAGATTTTTAAACTAATCTTATTTTGGGAATCTGAGCTATACTTTGTTTAAAGTTTAGGGTTGACAGCGCAGATTATGGTTTGAAAAATTCCACAATGTGAGGTTTATTTCCCTGACTCTCTTCCTTCGTGAATGCAATCATAAGATACTAATCTCCTTTTTATATTCACATTCACCATGGCCTCCAATGTGTCCTTAGCTAAAATAAATGCACTTTGGCCTTTATTACTAGTACCTCATCAGGTCATTATTTCTTCACAGATAGTTTATTTTCAGGACATGTATTAGTCTAGCTGAAACGTAATAAAATATATTTTAAAATATATAATCTGTTACAAGAAGTAATTGTTGTTAGACATACCTTGGTATCCTGAATTTCTCTTTGTTTCTTTACATTCAGTGATAATACAGTTCTTGTCATTAAAGTGAAGGTTTAGTCAGTGTTACCACATGGTAGTGCCTGAATGTGCTATTAAAATTATTTCTCTATGTTTAGAACAAAAATAAAATGTGATTCACTTTGGTTACCCTTAGGTAACAGTGAGTAAATGATGGTTTATTATGGTTTAGGGCAGGAATTGCTAGGTAAAATTCTCTGGGCTATGTTATGTGGAGCACAAGAAAATAAGAGAATAAAGAGATAAGACTGAATTGTTGTAAAAGTCCTTTCTGATCTTGAAGTCTATGAATACGTGGCATTCAAATTGCAAACGCTGCATACAAATAGAAAGCTGAAAGGAAAGAATATATGTTCATTCAGGAACAAGGCAAACGGTCTGACTTAAACTGAACCTCCATCCTAAATCAGCTAAGTAATGTATAATGGGCGTATCTACATGTTACCCTATGGCGACACAGCGATGCACTACATCGGGGTATGGTGCACTGTAGTGACATAGCGATCATGCGTGTCTACATGTCATTGCCAGCCACGTTGCCATAGTGGTCCACTCCCCAGGTATAGTGTGCTGCTAAGGCGATGTAGCAGTGAAATCTAACCGTGCACTGCAGGTACACAACCCAACAAGCACTTGTACTGCACTGCAAGAGGAAGTACTAAAGCATGGTGTCATAGCAGTGTCACTGTATAGCAACGTGTAGATGCGACCAAGGTTGACTTTTGCAACGGGTCCCATTATAGTCTTTCTTGCCTTCCCACCATATATTGCTCCTGTAACTTTGGACCTTATTTGTGCTCTCTCTTGTGTGTCGTTATCAGCAACTGAGAAGACCTCATTGGCTGTATGAAAGAGAGAGTGTACAGCTGGCTTTGAGCTATCTTTGCATGTCCTTGATTGTACTTCGTACTGTTCTGCAGTAGTCAGCTGAGGGGCAGGTGACCAAGGTGGCATCCTTGGAGGCTGGGTTAGGGTGCACAAAGATAGCCATTGTTTCAGCTGGAATCTGGCCCTGCAGCTGCTGCCAGCAGCATGGCACCTAGCACAGCTCTGTGTGCTGCCACTGTCCAGGGCGCAGAGCTGCCATGTCATGCTCTGCTTCTCTGGTCCCTGAAAAGTTTTACAGCAAGCTAAAATCCTATCCAATGTCATTGGCTCTACAGGGGCTTTTTAAAGCAGCCAGGGATTCCCAGGGCAGAGGATCAGTCCTACCTCCCACCTATTTTTACTATCCACTTCCACTGCTCTAGTCATAGGAGGGTGGACCAGCTGTATCCATCAATCAGTGGAAGATCCTGATTCATTCACATGAATCAGAGTCAAAACAGTTTGGGGTTAATAAAATAAAATTTAAGGCAGACTAAAGCTGCCTTAATACCTATGCATCTCACAAACGAGTGCCTAAAAGTGTGTTGCAACGTTGAACTGACCTTACATGCAGGGAATGAAAAAGCTGTTGATTCAGGAAACATAAGCACTGAAGAAGTCCTTCTTGCACTGCAAATAACTTCAGATACCCCGTCCTTCTTCCCTCTTTATGATATAAATATTTTTCAACAATAGAAATAAAGGAACATTTCAGTTGTGTGGATTGTATGTAATTGCAGGCCTAACATGAGTAGCCTTCCTTCAGGTGACTACTGTTTAATATGTATTTAATGCAGGAAAGGATCAGTTCTTTCTATTTTCAGAGCACTAACTAAATCCAATGGCCTCTATCTATCTCCCTGGGGCATCTTTAATTGCTCTCCTCTTTATAGCTTCTTATTTGTACTAATAACAAGACTTAGTTTTGTCTCTTAAAACTCAAGTGCCATTAATGATCAAAGGTTTATTGCTAATTCCAAATGGGAATTTAGCAGATATTTTCAGCTGTATTTTGTGTGATTCATTTCTCTGCCTTTCATACTGAAAACAAGATCTTTACAGGAATCAGTCTCAAGCTGCATATTCCTAGTAAATGCTGACTTCTGTTTTTTATTCTTATCTTATCTTCCACCAAGAGGCACTATTATTGTTACTAATACCTAGCCCTTAACAGAAAGCAATGAAGTCCTGCAGACTTACATCCTCAGAGGGTTTGTTCCATAAACTCCAGTGTGTTAATGTTTCCAAAGCATGTTGAAAATATAGTCCTGCTGTTTTTACAGAATGATGGATAAAGCCAATTTGAAATTGGGGGATGGGAAATACAAGACTTCTTCCATATGCCATTTACAACTTTGTTTTTGGGGGGTTTTTTACCCAGTAAATGAGAAGAGTGGTGATTCCTCAAAATTCTTGAGTAATGTCAGAAGTATTACTAACAACCATATATTAAAGTGTTGTTGTGGTTCCCCCGCCATTCCTGCGTATGGAGAGTTGGGGCTATCTTTAAAACGAAATTTGACAACTTAAAGGCTTGTCTATACTGCAACCATATGCGACCAAAACGCTGGCTTGCATCCACAGATGCTTCTCAAGCCAATCCCGGGACGTCATTCTCCCCCTGTACTCGGCCTTGGTGAGGCCGCAGCTGGAGTACTGTGTCCAGTTTTGGGCTCCACAATTCAAAAAGGATGTGGAGAAGCTTGAGAGAGTCCAGAGAAGAGCCACGCGCATGATCAGAGGTCAGGGAAGCAGACCCTACGATGACAGGCTGAGAGCCCTGGGGCTCTTTAGCCTGAAAAAGCGCAGGCTCAGGGGTGATCTGATGGCCACCTACAAGTTTATCAAGGGTGACCACCAGCATCTGGGGGAACGTTTGTTCACCAGAGCACCCCAAGGGATGACGAGGTCGAATGGTCACAAACTACTTCAAGATCGTTTCAGGCTGGACATAAGGAAGAACTTCTTTACTGTCCGAGCCCCCAAGGTCTGGAACAGCCTGCCACCGGAGGTGGTTCAAGCGCCTTCATTGAACACCTTCAAGATGAAACTGGATGCTTATCTTGCTGGGATCCTATGACCCCAGCTGACTTCCTGCCCTTTGGGCGGGGGGCTGGACTCGATGATCTTCCGAGGTCCCTTCCAGCCCTAATGTCTATGAAATCTATGAAATCTATGAAATGATCCTATGCCTCATACAGTATAGGCATGCAAGCATCCACATGATTACCGAGCATGTCCAATAGGCTACAATCTGGCTTTAGTACTGAAACTATAGCCATGCAAAAATCTAGAACTAGAGAGTGTGGCTTAGATCAGAAGGAGCTGAAGGAGGCAAAGAGCACAGTCAGGTTCAAAAGGGACTTGGTAAATTTATGGATGATCTATTAATGTCTATTGAACAGAAAGGTTAGAGCTCTTTCCTCTGGCATCTCTAAACTAATAAATGGTGGATGCCAGAGAAAGTACTGAAAAGGGGATAGATCATGGTAGACACGTCCAGCTCAGTGCTCTGCTTGTATAGCATCCACTTCTGCCACTGTTGGAGACAGAATACTTAGCTAGATGGACCACCGGTCTGACCCAACATGGTGCTTCTTATGTTGTTACAGTCCGGTGATGAGACTTCATTGATAGCATTAACAATTTAATTACCAATCATTTCATAGGATGGAATGAGGAGAGTGAACCCTATGATTCAGGAATAAGGAGTACCTGTAGAGAAGAAAACACAGGGAGCATCTACATGAGAAATTTATTGTAAAGTAGACTAATTAGCTCCATAATAAACTACACGTGTCTACACGTGCCTCACTATCAGGCTGGAATTAACTAATTTTTTACTCTGCAGCAACACGCGTGTAGATGCTGCCCCAGCTGGCTGGGGCACAAGGGTGCTTGGGGTGCAAGGGCTGCCTGCCAGCTAGCCCTACACTGGAGCACCCTTGTGCCTCAGCCAGTCCCTCCACAGCACGCTGACCCAGCCCTGGGCTGTCAGGCTGACCTCCTGGGACTGCTGCCAGCAGGGGCTGTTTTGATCTGGATCACCTTGCTCCAGTCCTGGGCACATGTTCAAATGGCGTACCTGGGAGCAATAAACTCTGGAGAAATAAACTCCAGAATTTATTACTTTGTATTAATTGCACATGTAGATGCACCCAGAGAAGAAGAAAGGATACTTGTTGTATCTTCCCCCAGTGTAGCAAGAAGCAAGATGACTCAAGTTACTGGGGTGGGTAAAGAGTGCTGCCATGTTTGCCAGCATGGAATATAGTGTGGACATAAAGTAAAACTGTAAATCAAAGAGCAGATCTAACAATGAGAATCACGTTCTTGACCACTTCCCTGCGGATGTGCCATACCTGCTACTGTGCTGGGTTTGTGCTTACACTTCCTTCTTAGCTAGTGTCCACCGCTCTCTTGAACTCTGTCCTGAGGAAGCATCCTGCCTTTGTCTACATCAGACTGAGACCACTCTTTATCAGTTGTGGGATGTTCAGCATCACTGGCTACTAGTGTTGCAGCGCTGCTACCTTATGGCACAGCATCACTGGTGGTTGCTGTAGGCTGCAAAATCGACGGCACACAACAGATGGTATTCTGACTCCTGCTTCTGTACTGCGCTCTGTAATCACCTCGGCGTCTCACAGCTGCTCTGTGTGACAATCCCAAAATATATTAGGCACCACTTGCACTTTATAGAACAAGGATTTGTTTGCAGGCTCACAATCACAGGCTGTGATTTGCTGAGTCCTGGGAATTACATGTTAGTGCTCTTTGATCCACCTGTAGCTATTGGAGGGTGCCCATTCCCCTGTCATTCCCTGGCGTACCTCACAATTTATGAGTCTGAGCTGCAAGTCTGATTTAATAGCTGAACCATGACCTGAGATTCTGGCCCACGAACAGCATTGCTGATGCCTCATTTGTTACTGAGGCCTAGTTTAACTCTTCCAGCAGGGATCTTACAGAGTGCCTGCTGCATCTTTATGGAATTCCAATACAGAGGAATATTTTGTAACCAGTCACAACCCATAAACTATTTCTTATTGCTCCACTTGTGTCACCCGCTTTGGCACTATCTTCTTTCCTGCGTGTTTGGTGTCTTTTTTTAATTTCACATTTAAAAAACAAACAAGTTTTTCATATTCTGAACACGAGATAACCAACACTGAGGTGCCTGTTTCCAGCTCCATTTTGACTGTTTTTCCAGCAACCCGGGATATCAGCCAAATGGCTCATTTGTCACCGTCATTCACATGTTATGTACCCAAATTAGCTACCCCACCCCTGAGATCTGTGTCACTACTGCCCCTGTCTGTTACATATATATTATTATTGCTTTCTGAATCTTACTTTGGTCCCTTCCTTATCTGTGGGTATGTCAAAACATGTAATTAAGGTGATGCAATAAACTCCGGTACAGTTTGCAGCAGAGTTTATTGCTCTTGGGCATCACATTTGCATGTGTGCCCAGGACTGCAGCACATTGAGCTGGGTCAGGGAGGATGGCAGGGGGCCCGAGGGGCCAGCCTACCAGTCCAGGGCTGCTCTGACCCAGCTCCCCATGCTGCAGAGGGGCTGGCTGGGGCACAAGGGTGCTCCAGTGCAGGGCCAGCCAGCAGGCAGCCAGCCCCGCACAGCGAAGCACCCTCGAGCCCCAGCCAGCCCTGTTAGCTGCGCACTAAAAAAACTCTACTACAGGATTGTACTTGTGTTTACAAGTGCTAACCTGTGGTGGAGTATATTAGTTTACTGTGGCCTAACAGGGCTGCATGTATAGATGCTGAGATGTCGACTGTGGAGCTAATTACGCAGCTCCGCAGTAAACATCTTGTATAGACATGCCCCGTCTTACCATGCAAACTACCTGGAAAAACCTGGAAAATTGCAATTTTGACAACAGACTTCTTTAAATAAGCAATTTGCTGAGTTGTGGGATCCTTTTGCAGGTCAAAAACACACCTCTGGCTACTACATATCCTGGCTTTTCTTTTGCATATTTAATAACTCATATATTCCTGCTTCCATGGTAGCTCTTGCATACAGTTCGACTTTGTTCTTTGCTGCAGTTTCAAATGCCCATTTAAAAAAGAGGTCTTCCTCTGTTAGGAGTTCCTCTTGCGTGCTTTCATTAAGCAGGCCCCACACAAATATGTCTCTGAGGGTCTCATTAAGTCCATCCTTAAAATTACAATATTCTGACACCCTCCTTCGTTCTGTTGTGAAAGAGGAAATAGATTCCTCTTCAAATTGGTTTCTCACATGGAACCTAAATCTGTTTGCAATGATCAAAGGCTTGGGTGCCAGCTGCTCCTGGACAATTTTCACTCTTTGCTTGATGGCGTCTTTGGAATGATCAGACCGCACTGTAAACTCATGTTTTTCCTTCCATCAAATTCAGCAATGCAACCGCCTTTTTCTGTGGGGAACCTCATTTACTTCAAAACTCTGCTCCAGTCTCTATAGATGTGGGCCAGTCTTCCAAGGTACTATTAAAAGCCTCCATTATCCCAGTGTAGCCAGCCTTTTCCCTTGCCATTATTGCTTCAGCGAATTCAGGTGCTTGTAGCTACAGCAGATGCTTCTGGCTGATCTGATACACGACTTGCTCTTGGCATCCTATCCTCGTCACCACTTGTCACAAGAAATAGGATGACACAGGCCACTACACTGGGTAAAGAGCTCTACCACACTGGCCAGCACAAAATATATTGTGAACATAAAGTAAAAAAATCAATTGCCATCAGCAGATTCAGCAACAAAAGGCACATGAGCACATTTTCATGAGCTCATTCAAATATCTCACTGTGGCAGAAATGCCCCGTGGGTGCCCCTCTCCAGAGATCTGTCTCAGCCAGCCTGAGAGGCTGGTGTTGAATCCCCCAGGGCAGGGATCTCGCTCCTTGTCTGCATGACAAAAGCCTGGCGCCTGGGAGGCGATGCTCTGGTCACCTGGGCAGGGGGGAAAGACCCGGCCCTGCGCGCGGGCCCAGGTAGCCAGGGATGCTTTGCAGATTGGTCGGTTTGTAGCCAGTATTGGCAGCTTCGATTGGACCGGCTGCTGAGGTCAGGGAGGTTTTAAAAAGGCCTGGGC
>NW_005842389.1:880741-884063 GCF_000455745.1 Alligator sinensis
AACTCAGATGCGTGTTGAAACGGCTAACTCAGCCACCCTGGTTTGCTCTATGGGATTCCTCTGATATTCCTGTAAGATTTCTTGATATTGCTCTACCTTTTACCCTGTTTCTGCCCTACCCCTGTCATCAATAAAGTTCTCCTTTGTGACCGGTGTGGGAGACTTATTGAGGGGTGGGTCTAAATTATGCCAAGGAGGCCCCTTAGGTCGGTGGACTAAGGGAGGCTTCCTAATCAGCCCCTGACTTGGGGAAGTGCCCCAAGTGCCTGTATTGGGTCTAGCACCCATTGGACGATCAGGCCTGTGTTCTCCAAGGTGCGCAGAGCCAGAAGTGAGTCCAGAGCCTTGGATGGTGGCAGCGGGACCCCCAGGCTAGCGGGTGTGCTCCGGGGAAGGGGTCGGCCGGACGGGAGGCACCCCAGGGAGGCACTCGGAGCCCGGAAGGTGGTCGGGCGCAGGGAGGTGGGCGGCTCAACGCAGGAGCGCCCCCTACTGGCCCGCCACACTCACAATATTTGCACAGAGACTAAAGAAAGGAAGTAGGAGAAGCTACAGGCAGAGGCAGCACGGGCTGAATGGGAGCACTTTTCTCACCAAGGGGTGAATTTAACAACAGCAGTTTTTAAACTAAAAAGTAGGGGAAAGCCAATGGGTGCAGAAAAGCATGCAGGTTGGGCTGACGCTACCCCAAGGGGGGATGTCATGCAGATAATGGTGAGGTTAAGTCAGAGCTTCTAGAGTGCCAAACAAATAGCACAAGCAGTGCCCAGGAGCTGAGCAAGGACAACATTTTAAGTGCCTCTACACAAACCCCAGAAGCCTCAAAAATAAGATGGGTAAACTAGAATGCCTGATATTAAATGCCTTCGACATAATAGGCATCTCAGAAACCTGGTGGAAGGATGATAATCGACGGGATACTGTTCTAACATGTAACACAATACAGTATTTACTCAAATATACTATGACTGATTATAAGATGACTTCCTAACCCTTAGATTCTATACATGGAAAATTGATAAATTTGATGTAGTTTTCCAGGTGTAGAATCTAAATTTTGGAAGTTTGTCCCCCTCCTACCACCACAGCAGGGAAAATAAATTTGGAGGGTTAGATAGCTCCTTTGCCCTCTGTCCCCCCCCCCACTTCTTCCCCCTGCAGCCCCTTTCCACCCCCCGCCCCCACACTGTCAGGCCCTGGTCTCCCTGAGCACGTGGAAGTGAGAAGCAAATTTGAGATGCCTGACCTTGAAATAACATAGCCGAAGTAATTTGTATGTAGTACTCATAGACTTTGTACATCCAGAATTGATGCTTTTTACTTTCTTAGAACCTACTGCAAGTTTTAGCACAGGTACTCCATAAAGACAGTTTTAACTAGCACTTTGGCACTTATGTATAGAGCAAACTTTTTTTTTTTTTTAATTTTGTGTCACAGGCCAAATTAGCCAAATCAGGTCTAAATCCATTGAGGTGGATTAATAACTTTGAACTCAGGTAATGCGGCGGCTATTGCTTGGCTTTGAGGATTCGCATGTACTAAATAAATACAGTAAAGTCCAAAGCCAAAAGGTGCAAAATTAACCAAATAGCTCACTGGGCTGGCCCCCACCAGAGTCAACAGTGTTTAGAGCCCTGGTGATCCCATAGCTCAGCACTGCTCAGTATATGTGCACTTCAGATACCCCCAACAAAGGAGTCATGTGCTAATTAGCCGACACTCATGACTGGAACCAGGTGTTCCTCCAAAACATTCATATGCAGATGAGGCACAGGGCAACCCGGTCCTGCTTCACCTCCTGAAGGCTGGGACCACACTAATGATATACAACAGGCTGAGAGAGGAGCCAAGAGAAGGATTCTGGGTAAACTGGACCTGAACTGGCTCATAGCCCATCAAGCCCTGCCAGTGAGGGCCCAGAGACATAGAGAGGGTCAGCTGGGGAGACCTAGCTGCCTGTGGTCTAACTGCCACAGAGCCACCAAGATGATTAACCACGTCCTTTGGCTCTGCACCTGCACCAAAGAGGAATGGAAAAGGGTGAAGCAGCTCTGCAAAGTGGTGACTGGTATCAATCGGCTAACCAGAGACCCGGAGCTGTACAGGCACCTCGCCAAACACCAGGGGAGCCCGTCACCCTGTTTCGACCAGTTTGCGTCCTGCGTCAGGAGCGCCCTGTGAAAGGCCAGGAACCTCCTGTTGTCCAGGCACACGGACGTAGAGGTAGTAGGCTGTGTGAGAATGGCTCTGAGCAAACTCCAGACCTACTACCTGTAATTGGTAGCAGAGGATGGAGAGGACATGGCCAAAGCCACCTGGCACAGACACGTGGCACAGGATCTTCCAACTTCCCCTTAGTGGGGAAGGGGGCGGTGACAGCGAGGAAGAGGAAGAGACAAGTGGGACCGGGGACAGCGACAGCAGCAGCGGGTCCGCCAGTGGGACTTGGAGCGACAGCGAGATGAACGACAGGTGAACTGAGTACATGACCCTGCAAGCCGGGTAGGGATGAAAGGAAGGGGCTGTCTGGTCTGAGAGACCAGAAGTTGCTTGTGTGTGTAGTGCATGGCACGGATATTGTAACAGGTCTGGGTTGCCACTGGGCCTTTGTATGGATGTGCGGGCTGCACGGATGCAGTTTTTATAATGGGTTAAAGTTTTCTTTGTGGCATGATACTTGGAGTGTAGATGTATATATAACCTCATATATATATATATATATATATATTTATATAAACATTAGGCCTGTGCAAAGTGGCTAGTATTCACTTCAGATTTGGATTTGGCCGATTCGGGGGACAGTGATTTGATTCGGTGATTCAAACCAACAATAAAACTATGAAATAACTGTCCCGATTCAATTCAGTTGAATCTCTGAAGCAGCCAGGCCAGGCCCATCCCCTGCCTGGTCTCCCAGCCTGGCAGTGGCTGCCCTCCTCACATCCCGGCTCTTGTTAAAATAAAGCCCCACCTCTGCGGCAGCTGCTGGGTGGGGGGAGATCCCCCCTGCTCCCCACCACCTCCCACTGCCCCGTGCTGCATGGGGGGCTCTGCACAAGCCCCCCTCAGCCCCCCCTCACTCCCACATCCCCCCACACGTGCCCTGCCCAGGCCAGCTCCAGCTCTTTAAGAAAAAAAAACCTGAGAAAATCCCTGCACTCACTGCTCCTGCCGGTGGGGGTGATCCCCGCTGCCCCCCTCTGCGCTGAGCCAGGAGCGGTGAGTCCCGGGGCTTTTCTTGCTTTTTTTTTCTTAAAGGGCTGGAGCTGGCCCAGGCGGGGCACCCGTGAGGGGGCTGGGGGGGGGGGGGGGGGGAGTGGGG
>NW_005842389.1:884431-898091 GCF_000455745.1 Alligator sinensis
TTTTACCAAAAAAAAAAAAAAAAAAAGGAAAAAATCCTGAAACACCATGTATCTGGGCCCATGAAGGCAGTTTGCCTTAAGCGTTCCTGGGGATAACTGTTCTTCTGCCATGGTTTAGTACCTGCTGAGGTGTTGGGGCTTAAAGACCACTTTTTGGAAATGGGAGGCTCCTCCCTAGCTTGTGTCTGTGGCCGTATGGCTGAGGGCAGGTGAAACTTGGGGGCATCCAAACCCCAAGCCTCTGGGCTTGGGCCTGCATGTAGGATGCCCACCAAAAGACTTTGGAAATATCTGAAGCCCCTGGTGGGGGTGGAGGATGTCTGCCAGTTGTAGGGCCAATTATGATTCTAGACTGACTCATAGATTTGGACATGATTTGACTGATTTGGCTTGAAACACCAAAAATTTCTTTAAAAAAAAAAATCTTGATCAATCAATCAAGTCTTGGCCAAATGATTTGAATCTGTCCTAGGTTCCATCGTTCATGAGGACAAGCCATGTGTGGTACCAGGATGCCAGATCCACGGGACCCTGCTGCAGCTGAGGGACGCGCTCCAGCTGGAACAGGACAGAGCAGTTGTGATGTGTAGGGGGTGCATGGGGGTGCATGTGCACCCCCTGAGAGTGCTGGTGCACCCCCTGACCAGTTGCACTCACTTTTTAGGTGATGGGCAAGGGGGGCAGGTGGGAGTGCCTGTGCTCCCCCTGCAAGTGCTGGCCAATTGCTGCAGCCATTTTCAGGAGTGGCTGAGGCTGCTTCTGGGAGCGATTGGTAGCTATTGGCCATCGCGCCACTGCCTGTGGGGGACCCTGCCTTCCTGGTTGGGCGCTCCACCCTGGTCTACAGGATCGCCTGCAGGGGACTCCCTCCAGTTGGCATGATCAGCCGTGGGGGGATACCCCGCCCCAGTCAGCGGGACTGGTTGCAGGTGGCACCATTGACCCATGGGACACAGGGCAGAAAGTGGCAGTGCTGAACCTGGACCTGGACCTGGACCTGGACCTGGAAAAGGCCTATGACGGAGTGTCACACTGATTTCTCCTTGAGGCACTGAAACAAGTAGGCATCCCTTTGACCTTCACCAGCTGGATAAGGATGCAAGGTGGACATAAGCAGCGAGGTGCTGGTCAACAGGTTCTTGAGCACACAGCTTACCATAGAATCGAGGATCCAGCAGGGCTGTTTGCTCTCCATGATCCTGTTCATCTGTGCCATTGAATCAGGCCCAGCACATCAGGCAGAACCCCAGGATGCGTGGAATCCAGATCCCTGGAGGAAGTAAGAAAGAGGCCAAGGTCCTGGCGTACATGCATAAACTGAACATCCTGTGCCACAGTAAGTGTGCAGTAGAAAGAGCCCTGTGGCACACACAGGTTTACAAAGCAGCAGTGGGGGCCAAGCTCAATGTGAGCAAAAGCACCTGCCTGGCCGTGGGCAAGCTCGGAGACCTGCAGTCCCAGGGGGTCTCAGTCCCCCGCGAGGGGGTCAAGATCCTGGGGGTGGATTTTGACCCTGAGCCGAGTGGGAGGAGGGCCTGGGAGAAGGAGTCCAAAGTGAAGCAGAGGTTGAGTCTCTGGCATGCGTGCCGCCTCTCCATGGGGGGGAGGCGCATGGCGCCCATGAAGGCGGTGCTGCTACCAGTGTTTCTGTACACCACACTGGCCTTCCCCCCTCCAAAGCGGTTCATCCACAGAATCTAGAGAGCCGTGTGCGTTTTCGTCTGGGGATCCAGAATGGAGAAATTGGCAAGGAAGACCCTGTACAAGAAGAAATGGACTGGGGGCAGGGGGATGCCAGACATCCACCTGTTCCTGCAGGCATGGTACACCAGCCAGATCTGCAAGCTGGTGACCAAGCCAGTGACCAAAACAGCCTGTCTCATCAAGTATTTTTCAGGTCACCTCCTGAGACAGTGGGGCTATACGCACTGACCAATGGGAGACCGTGTACCATGAACACCCCTGGTTCTACGTAGCGCCGAATGGGTTCTGGAGTGAGTACGGGATACACAAGGAAAGCCCGGTGACTGTCTGACCACAGAAAGATACAGAAGGCAGTCAGGGACAGAGACAGGCTATCGACTGTGGAGCTGCTCCTCAAAGATGACTGCCAGGCTGTCTGGGACCTGATCTTCTACAAGGACCTACGAAAGGACCACAGAGACTTGAACTGGCTAACAGCTCACTGCACACTCCCAGTGAGGGCATGGAGACACAGAGAGGGGCGAGGGACTTGACCCAGCTGCCTCAGGGAAATCTGCCAAGGTGCAAGAGAGACCATCTCCCATGGCTCTGCCCCTATGCCAAGGGAGTGTGGAAAAAGGTAAGCTGGTTCTGTGAAGAGGTGGCATGAGTCAAGCTGGTGACGAGGGAGGCAACACTGTATGGACACCCAACTAAACAGCAGGGGTCCCTGACAACCTGCTTCAAATAGTTGGTGTCCTGCATCAGGAGCACCCTGTGGAAATGCAGGAACCTACTGATGCACAGACACACGAAGCTTGAGGAAACAGATTGTGTTAAAATGTTTTTGAGTGAACTCCAGTCCTACTACTGGAAATCGGTGGGAGAGGACAGAAAAGATGCAGCCAACTCCACCTGGCAGAGGGACACTTGGCAAAGGCTGTTCAAAGACACTCCAAGAAGAGAAGTGGTCAGGGATAATGAAGACAACAGTGACGCAACCAAGCCTCAAGACACTGACAATGACTGTCGTAGTGTCAGCAGCAGTGGAAGTGACAGTGACAGCAACAAGGACAGTGAATAAGCTGAGAGTGTAAACCCCAACATTGGGGCGAAGACTAAGCTACTGTGTTAGGGAAAGGACGGCATATCGGTGCACGGGAGTGCAGGTGCACAGATTGTGCGGGCTTTAAATGCAGTTGCGCGGCTTTAAAACCCATGGGTGCACGGGCTTTCAATGCGGTTTGTGGGTGCGCAGGCTTTAAATGCAGTTTAAGGTGTGTGAAGAAAAGCTTGTGCTGGATGCTCTCTCTATATAACTATATTTATTTATCTGATCGATAGATAGATATAGTTTTAAATATATTCTTTTTCACAAAAAATTGAAATCCTGATCAATGCTTTAAAGGCAGATAAAGGAATTAATAGAGAATCAGGGTATGGTGAAGGAGGAAGACCCAAAGCTCAAAACAATGGCAGTAATGGCAAGTAAGCATGAGGTAGAAAAAAATTTGAAGAGTGGAAATGAAGAACTGGAGACTGATGGAAATTGGATGAAGATAGAGAATAAAGGGAGAGTGGGAGACAGGATGGGAGCAGCAGGAGCACGAGATAAGCAGAGCAGAGGACGTCAGGAGCACAACAGCAGGCCAGTCCACTGGAGGTGTCACAGCGGGGAAAACACAGAAGAGGCAGTGACAAGAGCCAGGCTGCGGATAAAGGCAACTTTAACCAGCAACAGGAGACAGATGGGATCGACAATGAATAGATATGATTTCCTGAAAAAGGTACTGCTTGAGATTTTGGATGTGCAGGTGGAGTATCTCACTATGCTGACTGCTTTCTCAAACCAAAAGACTTGGGAATTGACTTCCTGAAATGGAGAATGGTATGAGAACTTTTCGAAGAAATATCCAGAGAAACATGAGAAGGTGGAATTAAGAGAGAGAAAGCTCAGAGCAGGGGAAAAGTCAAGAGAAACAGTGATTATAGTTCAAATGTACATGGATTTACTAGAAAGTAAACCATATTTGTCCCTCACTTTCTCTACCAGCATTACCCTTTGGATGTACTTTTCCATGGAAAAATAGATGGAAAAGTACATCCAAAGGGTAATGCTGGTAGAGAAAGTGAGGGACAAATATGGTTTACTTTCTAGTAAATCCATGTACATTTGAACTATAATCACTGTTTCTCTTGACTTTTCCCCTGCTCTGAGCTTTCTCTCTCTTAATTCCACCTTCTCATGTTTCTCTGGATATTTCTTCGAAAAGTTCTCATACCATTCTCCATTTCAGGAAGTCAATTCCCAAGTCTTTTGGTTTGAGAAAGCAGTCAGCATAGTGAGATACTCCACCTGCACATCCAAAATCTCAAGCAGTACCTTTTTCAGGAAATCATATCTATTCATTGTCGATCCCATCTGTCTCCTGTTGCTGGTTAAAGTTGCCTTTATCCGCAGCCTGGCTCTTGTCACTGCCTCTTCTGTGTTTTCCCCGCTGTGACACCTCCAGTGGACTGGCCTGCTGTTGTGCTCCTGACGTCCTCTGCTCTGCTTATCTCGTGCTCCTGCTGCTCCCATCCTGTCTCCCACTCTCCCTTTATTCTCTATCTTCATCCAATTTCCATCAGTCTCCAGTTCTTCATTTCCACTCTTCAAATTTTTTTCTACCTCATGCTTACTTGCCATTACTGCCATTGTTTTGAGCTTTGGGTCTTCCTCCTTCACCATACCCTGATTCTCTATTAATTCCTTTATCTGCCTTTAAAGCATTGATCAGGATTTCAATTTTTTGTGAAAAAGAATATATTTAAAACTATATCTATCTATCGATCAGATAAATAAATATAGTTATATAGAGAGAGCATCCAGCACAAGCTTTTCTTCACACACCTTAAACTGCATTTAAAGCCTGCGCACCCACAAACCGCATTGAAAGCCCGTGCACCCATGGGTTTTAAAGCCGCGCAACTGCATTTAAAGCCCGCACAATCTGTGCACCTGCACTCCCGTGCACCGATATGCCGTCCTTTCCCTAACACAGTAGCTTAGTCTTCGCCCCAATGTTGGGGTTTACACTCTCAGCTTATTCACTGTCCTTGTTGCTGTCACTGTCACTTCCACTGCTGCTGACACTACGACAGTCATTGTCAGTGTCTTGAGGCTTGGTTGCGTCACTGTTGTCTTCATTATCCCTGACCACTTCTCTTCTTGGAGTGTCTTTGAACAGCCTTTGCCAAGTGTCCCTCTGCCAGGTGGAGTTGGCTGCATCTTTTCTGTCCTCTCCCACCGATTTCCAGTAGTAGGACTGGAGTTCACTCAAAAACATTTTAACACAATCTGTTTCCTCAAGCTTCGTGTGTCTGTGCATCAGTAGGTTCCTGCATTTCCACAGGGTGCTCCTGATGCAGGACACCAACTATTTGAAGCAGGTTGTCAGGGACCCCTGCTGTTTAGTTGGGTGTCCATACAGTGTTGCCTCCCTCGTCACCAGCTTGACTCATGCCACCTCTTCACAGAACCAGCTTACCTTTTTCCACACTCCCTTGGCATAGGGGCAGAGCCATGGGAGATGGTCTCTCTTGCACCTTGGCAGATTTCCCTGAGGCAGCTGGGTCAAGTCCCTCGCCCCTCTCTGTGTCTCCATGCCCTCACTGGGAGTGTGCAGTGAGCTGTTAGCCAGTTCAAGTCTCTGTGGTCCTTTCGTAGGTCCTTGTAGAAGATCAGGTCCCAGACAGCCTGGCAGTCATCTTTGAGGAGCAGCTCCACAGTCGATAGCCTGTCTCTGTCCCTGACTGCCTTCTGTATCTTTCTGTGGTCAGACAGTCACCGGGCTTTCCTTGTGTATCCCGTACTCACTCCAGAACCCATTCGGCGCTACGTAGAACCAGGGGTGTTCATGGTACACGGTCTCCCATTGGTCAGTGCGTATAGCCCCACTGTCTCAGGAGGTGACCTGAAAAATACTTGATGAGACAGGCTGTTTTGGTCACTGGCTTGGTCACCAGCTTGCAGATCTGGCTGGTGTACCATGCCTGCAGGAACAGGTGGATGTCTGGCATCCCCCTGCCCCCAGTCCATTTCTTCTTGTACAGGGTCTTCCTTGCCAATTTCTCCATTCTGGATCCCCAGACGAAAACGCACACGGCTCTCTAGATTCTGTGGATGAACCGCTTTGGAGGGGGGAAGGCCGGTGTGGTGTACAGAAACACTGGTAGCAGCACCGCCTTCATGGGCGCCATGCGCCTCCCCCCCATGGAGAGGCGGCACGCATGCCAGAGACTCAACCTCTGCTTCACTTTGGACTCCTTCTCCCAGGCCCTCCTCCCACTCGGCTCAGGGTCAAAATCCACCCCCAGGATCTTGACCCCCTCGCGGGGGACTGAGACCCCCTGGGACTGCAGGTCTCCGAGCTTGCCCACGGCCAGGCAGGTGCTTTTGCTCACATTGAGCTTGGCCCCCACTGCTGCTTTGTAAACCTGTGTGTGCCACAGGGCTCTTTCTACTGCACACTTACTGTGGCACAGGATGTTCAGTTTATGCATGTACGCCAGGACCTTGGCCTCTTTCTTACTTCCTCCAGGGATCTGGATTCCACGCATCCTGGGGTTCTGCCTGATGTGCTGGGCCTGATTCAATGGCACAGATGAACAGGATCATGGAGAGCAAACAGCCCTGCTGGATCCTCGATTCTATGGTAAGCTGTGTGCTCAAGAACCTGTTGACCAGCACCTCGCTGCTTATGTCCACCTTGCATCCTTATCCAGCTGGTGAAGGTCAAAGGGATGCCTACTTGTTTCAGTGCCTCAAGGAGAAATCAGTGTGACACTCCGTCATAGGCCTTTTCCAGGTCCAGGTCCAGGTCCAGGTCCAGGTTCAGCACTGCCACTTTCTGCCCTGTGTCCCATGGGTCAATGGTGCCACCTGCAACCAGTCCCGCTGACTGGGGCGGGGTATCCCCCCACGGCTGATCATGCCAACTGGAGGGAGTCCCCTGCAGGCGATCCTGTAGACCAGGGTGGAGCGCCCAACCAGGAAGGCAGGGTCCCCCACAGGCAGTGGCGCGATGGCCAATAGCTACCAATCGCTCCCAGAAGCAGCCTCAGCCACTCCTGAAAATGGCTGCAGCAAATGGCCTGCTCCTCAAAGATGACTGCCAGGCTGTCTGGGACCTGATCTTCTACAAGGACCTACGAAAGGACCACAGAGACTTGAACTGGCTAACAGCTCACTGCACACTCCCAGTGAGGGCATGGAGACACAGAGAGGGGCGAGGGACTTGACCCAGCTGCCTCAGGGAAATCTGCCAAGGTGCAAGAGAGACCATCTCCCATGGCTCTGCCCCTATGCCAAGGGAGTGTGGAAAAAGGTAAGCTGGTTCTGTGAAGAGGTGGCATGAGTCAAGCTGGTGACGAGGGAGGCAACACTGTATGGACACCCAACTAAACAGCAGGGGTCCCTGACAACCTGCTTCAAATAGTTGGTGTCCTGCATCAGGAGCACCCTGTGGAAATGCAGGAACCTACTGATGCACAGACACACGAAGCTTGAGGAAACAGATTGTGTTAAAATGTTTTTGAGTGAACTCCAGTCCTACTACTGGAAATCGGTGGGAGAGGACAGAAAAGATGCAGCCAACTCCACCTGGCAGAGGGACACTTGGCAAAGGCTGTTCAAAGACACTCCAAGAAGAGAAGTGGTCAGGGATAATGAAGACAACAGTGACGCAACCAAGCCTCAAGACACTGACAATGACTGTCGTAGTGTCAGCAGCAGTGGAAGTGACAGTGACAGCAACAAGGACAGTGAATAAGCTGAGAGTGTAAACCCCAACATTGGGGCGAAGACTAAGCTACTGTGTTAGGGAAAGGACGGCATATCGGTGCACGGGAGTGCAGGTGCACAGATTGTGCGGGCTTTAAATGCAGTTGCGCGGCTTTAAAACCCATGGGTGCACGGGCTTTCAATGCGGTTTGTGGGTGCGCAGGCTTTAAATGCAGTTTAAGGTGTGTGAAGAAAAGCTTGTGCTGGATGCTCTCTCTATATAACTATATTTATTTATCTGATCGATAGATAGATATAGTTTTAAATATATTCTTTTTCACAAAAAATTGAAATCCTGATCAATGCTTTAAAGGCAGATAAAGGAATTAATAGAGAATCAGGGTATGGTGAAGGAGGAAGACCCAAAGCTCAAAACAATGGCAGTAATGGCAAGTAAGCATGAGGTAGAAAAAAATTTGAAGAGTGGAAATGAAGAACTGGAGACTGATGGAAATTGGATGAAGATAGAGAATAAAGGGAGAGTGGGAGACAGGATGGGAGCAGCAGGAGCACGAGATAAGCAGAGCAGAGGACGTCAGGAGCACAACAGCAGGCCAGTCCACTGGAGGTGTCACAGCGGGGAAAACACAGAAGAGGCAGTGACAAGAGCCAGGCTGCGGATAAAGGCAACTTTAACCAGCAACAGGAGACAGATGGGATCGACAATGAATAGATATGATTTCCTGAAAAAGGTACTGCTTGAGATTTTGGATGTGCAGGTGGAGTATCTCACTATGCTGACTGCTTTCTCAAACCAAAAGACTTGGGAATTGACTTCCTGAAATGGAGAATGGTATGAGAACTTTTCGAAGAAATATCCAGAGAAACATGAGAAGGTGGAATTAAGAGAGAGAAAGCTCAGAGCAGGGGAAAAGTCAAGAGAAACAGTGATTATAGTTCAAATGTACATGGATTTACTAGAAAGTAAACCATATTTGTCCCTCACTTTCTCTACCAGCATTACCCTTTGGATGTACTTTTCCATGGAAAAATAGATGGAAAAGTACATCCAAAGGGTAATGCTGGTAGAGAAAGTGAGGGACAAATATGGTATCTAGACAGGGTCAGCAGAAACAAGTAGTGTTACAAGCAGACAAGTGGAGCCCAAGTGGGGTGCTGCACATCCCATCAGTGATCCAGATTGGGGCACACCAGGGTTTTATAATGTACCACAGGCAATCTAACTGGTGCAGCAAATGTGTAAAGGTGGAGTACCTGTCTGCATATTGTCCCCTCACAGTGTGCTACAGATGTGAAGGGATGGGGCATAGAGCATCAGAGTGGCAGGGGTCCCTAAAATGCACTATTTGTGAAGGAGAGGGACACTTGTATCAGAGGTTCCCCAGAGCCTTTGCAGGTACAGTCAGACCCCATGAGGAACAGCAAAACCCAGAGGAGGAGAATGGAGGCGAGGAGGGGTTGGACACTGAGGTAGAAATGGTGAAAGAAACACCACAGGAGGGTGAAACAGGAGGGGGGCAAAATTTCTGTGATTAAGGCAGCATAGGAGGACATAGAGGATGGAATAGAAGGGAAGGTGGGAAAAGCAAACAGCTCAGACATGGAGGTGGGGATGAGGAAGAAAGAAAACTCCCTTCCTTGGCTTGGCCCAGCTCCCGCAAGATTCTGCGAGACTCCACAGGAAGTCCTCAGACTTTTAAAACCAGGCTCCAAATGAAAGTTGCTTTCAGTTCAGGCCAGCTCCTCGGAGGAGATGCATGGGTTAATGCCTGTTGTGCCCCCAGGAGCCCAACACCCGGACCCAGATTCCACAGAGCCCCAGCGAGAGCCAGGACGTAAGGGAAACCGGGGCTAGGGGTCAGTTGGCTGAGCTCAGGGGCGCTTGGAGGGAGCAGGTGTGTGTGCATGAGCGTGCATGACTGCGTGCATGCGGGTGAGCAGGTGAGGGCCATGCTGGGAGAGACATGCCGGCAGGAAACCTCCGGCAGGACCCCCCCCCCCCCCCCCGCGTCCCCCCCGCCGCTCCCCCGGGGTCTCTCCTTGGCTGAGCCCCCCAGGGAGCCCTGTGAACAGAGCGCACAAACAGACACAGCTGTACTTGGGTGCGGCAGTTTGCACGTGAGTTTGCATGGAGGGGGGCGCAGAAGGGGCCCAGAGGGCTGGTTCGAGCAAGGATCCCAAGGTCAGAAGCCTGAAGAGGAACTGCTGAGACCAGGCAGAGGCATGAACTCACTCTCAACCATGACAGTGACTCGTTGTGCCCGCAGGTGTCCCAGCATGGCTGAGACCCCCACCCAGACAGAGCCCATGGCCCTGAACTGTGGGGGCTACATGGTGTGGCTGCTGGCAGATGGCCATGGGGGCACCCTCACTTGTTGGGTGTGCTCCCTGGTGGTGTCTCTGGAGGGCCAAGTGCAAGAGCTCGAGGAAGAAACATGTCAGCTGCACACCATCAGGGCCACACACCACCATGTCAGCTGCACACCACCATTGATGGCTACTGCCAGACCCTTCTCCAGAAGAAGGAAGAGGAGAAGGAGACAGAGAAGGTGGCCAACTTGATGCCTAATCAAAAGGACCCACTTGGGGTGACCTGGAAGAGAGTCACCTCACACTCCAGGAAACACAGGGCCAGGGTTGCTTCTCCCCTGGCACTGAACAACAGGTACACTACCTTCCCCATGCACGAGGAGTCTCCGATGGGGACACTGGAGGAGGAGGAACGTAAGCAGCATGCTGCCACCCCCCAAGAGGAGATGCAATGTGCTGGTGGTGGGGGACTCTCTCCTGCGGAGCACTGAGGGACTCATCTGCCCCCTTGACCGTGAGGTCTGCTGCCTCCCTTAGGCTCACATCTGAGAGGTGGTGGAGAGGATCGCCAGGCTCATCAGGCTCTCCAACTACTACCCCATTCTCCTCATCCATGTGGGAACAAGTGACACAGCCAGGAGTAATCCGGACTAGGTCATGAGTGACTACAGGGCTCCAGGGGCTGGGCTCAAAGGGTCCGGGGCTCAGGTAGTCTTTTCGTTTCTGCTCCCTGTTGTAGGCCATGGCCCTAGGAGGGAAGGATGCATACAGGAAGTAAACCCACATCTCCTATGGTGGTGCCACCGAGAGGGCTTCAGTTTCCTCAACCACAGCACGTACTTCAGGGAGAGAGGACTCCTGGGATGAGATGGCATCCACATCATGTGGAGAGGTAAGTCCCTGTTCTCAGCCAACATGACCACTCTTCTAGATAGGGCTTTAAACTAAGATTGCTGGGGGATGGGGAAACACAGACCGGAGCAAGCCCGGGGACCAACACACAACAAATCTCTGTAGACAGGGACACTAGAAGAGCCACTCATGTGGGAGCTGAGGGAGTAGTTTCCCATCAGCATGACAGGATGTTGAGGGCCTGAGAAGGAGGACTCAGGTGCCTGTACACTAATGCCAGGAACATGGGGAACAAGCAGGAGGAGCTAGCCCTCCTACTCTCCAGTGGACATTATGATCTAGTAGAGATTATGGAGACCTGATGGGACTCCTCCCACAACTGGAGCATAGCCATAGAGGGCTGTCCCTTGCATAGAAAGGACTGAGTAGGGAAGAAAGGTGGAGGTGTAGCTCTCTATGTGAGGGAGCAGTACACCTCCTTGAAGGCCGACATCAGCTCCAAAGAAGAATGACTCAAAACCCTCTGGGTCAAATGTGGGGGAGGAGGGTGCAGTGAGAGAGACCTAACTGTAGTTGTATACTACAGACCACCAAACCAAAGCGAGGAACTTGATCTAGAGTTCACTCGTGAACTGACTGAGGCTGTGCATGCACGAGACATGGTCATCATGGGCAACTTCAATTACCCAGACATCTCTTGGGAGAAGCATTCATCCAAGTCAGATTGGTCGTGTTCCTTTCTGACCTGCATCGAAGAGCTTTTTTTGACTCAGGAGGTGTGAGGGCCAACCAGAGGTAACGCTCTTCTAGACTTGGCCCTGCCCAAAGGAGATGACCTAGTGACCAACTTAAACATAGAGGGTAGCCTGGGTGACAGCGACCATAAAACCGTCACGTTCACTGTCCATCGCAAGGCAGAGAAACCAGATAGCAGGACTGAAGTTTTGGACTTCAAAAAATGCAAATTTCTACAAGCTCAGGTCACTAGTAGGGGAACTGCTGCAGAACCAGGGACCGAAGGCAAAAGGAGTACATGAAGAGTGGTCATTTCTTAAGGACACAATACTTGCAGTGCAAAGGGAGTCCATTTCCACTCAGAGGAAAGGTAGCAAAAGGGCTGGGAAGCCCTCTTGGCTAGACAGGGAAATCATGATCCTCCTAAGAAAGAAGAAAGAGGCGTACAAACAATGGAAACTTGGAACATGCCCCATGGAGGACTACACAACAACAGCCCACACATGTAGGGAACAGATTAGAAGGGCTAAGGTGGCAACTGAACTAAAATTAGCAATGGGGATCAAGGACAACAAGAAGTCCTTCTTTTGCTATGTAGGGAACAGGAGGAAAACAAATAGGAGTGTGGGGCCACTGCTCAGCAACTCAAGACAGCTGGTTACCGGCGATCAGGAGAAAACTGAATTCCTGAATGACTACTTCACTTCGGTCTTTCACAGGGCTAAGGGGAAAAACGTGCCAGGCACGGTATGGAAGGAGCAGTGTAGGAATGACTGCCTTCCTAATATTGCCGCAGAACTGGTATGTGACCAATTAAAAAATTTAGACGTATATAAATCAGCAGGCCTGGATGAACGTCATCTGAGGGTGCTGAAGGAGCTGGCCGAAGTCAGAGCGGAACCCGTGGTGAAGATCTTCCAAAATTCGTGGCACTCCAGAGACATCCCTGAGGACTGAAAGAGGGACAATGTTGTGCCCATCTTCAAGAAGGGGAGGAGAGAGAAGCCTGGTAACTATAGGCCAATCAGCGAACCTCTATCCCAGGAAAGATCCTGGAAAACTTCATCAAGGAGTCTATATGTGATAGGCTTACAGAAGGTAGGATTTTGAATGACAGCCAGCATGACTTTGCTGTGGGCAGGTCTTGTCTTACCAATCTCATCTCCTTTTATGATCAGGTAACTCACCACCTGGATAAGAGAGAGGAGGTTGACATTGTATACCATGACTTCCGAAAAGCAGATCAAAAGATTTGGTATCCCACGATGGTCTCATGAGAAAATTGGA
Source organism: Alligator sinensis (assembly GCF_000455745.1). Classification (NCBI taxonomy): domain Eukaryota; kingdom Metazoa; phylum Chordata; order Crocodylia; family Alligatoridae; genus Alligator; species Alligator sinensis. Next base: position 897,084 of record NW_005842389.1, read on the forward strand.
GGATTGTGGGTTTAATTGCGAGACAGGTAGGTAGGAAGCTGGCTATGGGGTAGTTCCCAGAGAGTTCTACTGAACGGATCTATGTCATCTTGGCAAGAAGTGGTCAGTGGTGTCTCTCAGGGGTCAGTGCTTGGTCCAATGCTTTTTAAGATCTTCATCAACAATTTGGATGTGGGGGTGAAGAGCTTACTGGCCAAGTTTGCGGGTGACACCAGGTTATGGGGAAGCGTGATCACGCTTGAAGATAGGCTGCAGATATAGGCAGACCTAGACCAGCTGGCAAGTTGGGGGGTAGAACCAGATGAGTTTTAACATCAAGAAATGTAAAGTACTCTACCTGGGGATAAACAATCCCCTGCACACTTACAGGCGAGGCAATGCCAATCTGGCCAGCACTACGAATGAAGGAGACCTGGGGGTAATAATTGACCACAGTATGAACGTGAGCTGGCAGTGTGATGCTGTAGCCAGCAGGACAAATAATACTCTAGCATGCATCAATCAATGCATCTCCAGCAAAACCAAGGAAGCAATTCTTCTACTCTACACGGCATTGGTGAGACCACCGATGGAGTACTGTGTCCAGTTCTGGGTGCTGCACTTCAACAAGGATGTGGAAAAGCTCGAGACAGTCCAGAGGAGCGTCACCCGTATGATCAGAAACTTATACAGCAAGCCATACAAGGTAAAGCTGAGGGACCTGGGACTCTTCAGGCTGAAGAAGAGAAGGCTGAGAGGGGACTTGGTAGCAGCTTACCGCTATATCAGGGGCATATATCAAGGGCTCAATGAACAGCTGTTCACCAGGGCGCCCTTGGGAAAAAGCAGGCGCAACACTCCTGGAAGACCATTTCAAGCTCAACATTAGGACAAACTTCTTCACAGCCAGGGTGTCCGGACTGTGGAATAAGCTCCCTCCAGAGGTGGTGCAGTCGCCTACCCTGGAGATCTTCAAGAGGAGACTGGATGGTTACCTTGCTGGGGGTCACTTGACCTCAGTTGTCATTC
>NW_005842389.1:898102-912416 GCF_000455745.1 Alligator sinensis
ATTCCTGCTTGGGGCTTGGGGGGGGGCTGGACCCGATGATCTTCTGAGGTCCCTTCTAGCCTACAGTCTATGAATCTATGAATCTAGAGTAAACAGAAGTGGAGATGGAGCAAGAGAAAGAACAAGACGGACCGGCCAGGAAAAGAAGGAAAACACAAGGGCAGAAGACCAGGAGGAAGAAACCTGATAATGAGGGAGGTGAGCCAGAGGAAGAGCTGAAGAGCAGTTTCCTGCTGCTAACATGTCTGGACTCTAGCCTGGAGTGGAGACCAGAAGGCAGGGAGCAGCAGGAGGCAGGAATATGCAAGCCTTCCTAAATGCGAAAGTTATCCATCAGCTTGCAAAGGCTACAGGAGTGTGAATGAGAGAGGGAGAAGAGTCAACCACCCCAAGGAATGGCACAGACGCACCTTAAAGGGACATATGCACCCATTTTAAAACAAGCATACATGCCATTTACACTAGTTTTGCTTAATGTCAGGAGTTTCTTAACAAGGAAAAGATGAGAACAGATTGAGCTGGTGTTGAGCCAAGTAAGACAGACATAATCTGTCTATAAGAAAGTAGTATACCAGGGAAGAAGGATTATAAATACTTTGAGAAAAGGTGGAGATAGGGACCATCTGGATGGTCAGGGGCAAATGAGAAAAAAGTGGCAGGGGTAGCAATAATATTCAAGAACCCAGAGCTGAGAGTAAAGCAGGTGGAAAAAGTTGTCAGTGGCAGATTACTATGAATGATATTATCAGTAGGAGGAACAGAACTGGAAATTTTCAATGTATATGTACCACCAGAGACAACGGTAAGAAATATGCTGCTTAGAAAGCTAGCAGTTTATATGGCTGGAGGGAGACTGTGCATAATATTGGGAGATTTCAATTGTATAATCCAAGTAGGTGACAGAACAGGGGAAGGAGGAAATGGAGCTTTAGACAGCTCATCCAGACTCTTAACAAACGTAATAAAAGAAGAGTCACTAAGAGATGTGTGGGCAGAGCAGAACGTTTTCACTAGAACAGACCCCAGTGGAAAGAAACATTCAAGAATGTACTTTGTGTTTGTATCAAAAGAAATAGGAATATGCAGCTGTTACAAGATGAAGAGAGATGTCAAGCATATATGAGGCAATATGAAGGGTGGTGAATACTGAATAAATATTTCACAAGTACCAGAAACTGGTGGAGGATGGTGAAAAGAGGACAAGAATTCTTCAGGAAGGAAGGCCAAAGATGTGGAGGGAAAAGAACAAAAGAGCTAAGAGAGCTGCAAAGCAAGATGCAGGAGTTGCTAAAGGCAGCCACAAAAGTAAGACAGGTATGAGAAGAGCTAGAAGAAATAAGGCAAAGAAACCTGGTTTAAAAGAAAGACTTAGCACCCTGGGTAGGAGAAAATGACGAATGGTCCTGATACTTTTTGGCCAGAGTGAAGGCGGCAAAAGGAGAGCTTAAAGCAGTGTGGGAAGAACGCAGTGCCCAGGTGAAAAGGCATGAGGAGCAAGGTTCCCTCTAAGGTGCGCGCGTGTGCGACTGTGCACAAGGAAAAGTCTGGCTGTGCGCCAACTTTTCAAGGCTGCGCACTGGAAGAGGAGCTGGGCTGCGGCATGGGACACTTACTGAAGGTAAGCTCCTTCTCAAGGTCGGGGCAGGGGCTCTGCAGGCTCTGGGGAACTGCTCCGCTTCCCCGCATCACCTTGGGGAGCAAGGAGGCATGTGGTATTGGGGCTGGGGAGTGGAGCACTTCCCCAGAGCTGGTGGAGCCTGTGGAGCCCGCGGAGTAGTTCCCCAGAGCCGGCAGAGCCCCTGCCAGCCCCCCTGCCAGCCTCCATCCCTGCCTTGCCTCACCTTGGGGAGGAGCCGCTGCCTGCCCCGAGTGAGGCTCTGCCAGCTCCGGGGAACTGCTCCGCTGGCCCTGGGGAAGTGCTCCACTCCCCAGCCCTGATGCCACGTGTCTTCTAGCTCCCCAAGGTGATGCAGGGGAGTGGAGCAGTTCCCCAGAGCCAGCAGAGCCCATGCCAGCCCCCAGGCTCTAGCCTCCAGGCCCCAGCCCCCACTGCCTGCCCCGGGTGAGGAGTGAGGAGCTTAGCTTCGGTAAGTGTCCCATGCTGCATCGAAAGGGGAAGGTGGGACTGAAGCGGAGTGCTCATGGACTGAAGTGGCACGCTCATGGACCGCCACTCCTTAGAGGGAACGTTGATGAGGAGGTGTTGGAAGTGATCAGAACATTTTATGAAGAGCTATACCAGAAGAAGGAAGCAGGCAGGAAAAAGATGAAGGATTTGATGGAAGAGATTGAAGAAAAAATAGTGGAGGAAGAAGCAAAGATGGAAGAAAAGATAAGCTTAAAGGAAGTGGAAGTGTTTGAAAGTCTGTAAAAGAGGGAAATCATCAGGAGCAGATGGATTGCTTATGGAATTTTACAAGAAGTTTTGGGCGCAGATAGGGAGGGATATGGTAGAAGTTTTCAAGGAAATAGGGGAGACAGGAGAGGCAGAGAATGATTTTACAAGAGGCATGGTGATCTTACTGTTCAAGAAAGAGGAGAAGGAACTCCTGAAAACTGAATGTGGACTATAAGCTAATGGCCAAATGCTGGCTTTGAGGATGAGGAAAAACCTCCATAAAATTCTAGTATTATAAAAGGCTTAGTCTGTCCGTGAGTCTGTCTGTCCATAACACTTTTGGGCAACTGTGCATGCGCCTCTGAGGGGGCGGGCAGCGATTGGCTGTGCGGCCTGGGCTGCATGTGCCCAAGTTGATGGGGAAGTTTGTGGCAGCGGCAAACACGGCGTGGCTGCCCAAGCAGTAGGGCTTCCCCCCCGCCTCCCTGCCTGAGGGTGAAGGAGGGGGAACACGGTGGTGGTGCCGAAGGGAAAGGTAATACAGCATGGGAGAAGGTGATGGCAAGGCTATGGCAAATACTTTGGCTACGGTCTGGAAGGATGCTGTCCTTTGCTAGAAAAGTGGTGGCATTTAAGGCTGTGCTACTGCCGATTATTCTATATATGGGAATTATATTACCACTGATGTGGTGGCAGACAGCAGATGTACAGAGGGAAATATGTGTGTTCTTCCGGAATGCCAAAAGAGAAAGGTTGGCTAGAGCTGAACTGTGCACAGCGGGAGAGATGGGGGCTGCCGGACTTGGGATTGTTTGTCTATGCAAAATTTGTAAGTGTTATATGAAGGTGGTAATGGAGGGACAGTGCATATCAACTGATTTCACATGGCTGCAATGTTGTGGAAATAGGGAGTATATCAGATGTCTTGAAGAGTCCGTGGGCATGGCAACCACCGATTCATTACATCAGGATGGAAGGATTCATGCAGAGGTATAAAATAGGGATGGTAGGGCTGGAGGTCCTGAAGGATCATAAGAAATTGATGAAAGCAGGAAGGGAGAGAGGATGGCACCTGTAGGAAACTTCACAGAAGGACAAGTGAAGAAGGTCTGGGGAGCAGTGGCAGGTAAACAACTAAAAGGTGAACATGCTGACCTGGAGTGGATGGTTGTAAGAGATTTCTTGCTAGTGAGAGAAGTGCAACACAGATGGGGCTTGACAAGCTCATCAAGGTACCCGAGGAAGAGAAGAAGAAACAATGGGACGTGTTTTGTGAATATACATCCTCAAAGGGAGTGTGGGAAAGGGTCCGCTACTTTGTGAGTGTCACCGAAATAAATCTGTCATTAGCACGGAAGATGGCACCGTCTGGACTCCTACCACAGGGACCAAAGAAAACATTATTAAGTGCTTTATTAGCATGTGTTAAAAATTGTTTATGAAAAGTAAGAAACCTCTGAATATTTAAGGGGTTTGCTTTCACTGAAAGAGAGTGCCTCAAGCTGTGGCTCCATAAACTGAAATACTACACTGATTGGGACAAAGAAGAGATGGGAGAGGAAGAGGTGGAGAAGAAGCGGAGGAAAAAGGACTGGACACACTTGTTTCACTGAACTAACAGAGAGAATGGATAGGAGGGGCAGAGTGTTTCAGGTGTTTATTGGGGAAACAGGGTTTGTTCATGAGATTCTGTATGAAGAAAAAGATTTCTGTAATGATTTGTTTTCTGTGGGAAGTTGATGTATGTTGTTTAAGGGTTTAATAAATGTTGTATGTTATGTAGTTGTTCCTGTGATATGAAGTCTTGGTAAAACAAGGATGCTCAATATGTGTAGCTTTGTAAGTATAGGATGATAGGTGTGTTTTTAATAAGATTTTTAAAAGAAAAAAAAGGTTCCCATCAGCATCTTGGCCTGTTGGTTAAAATCAAGCATTGTTGGCATCAAGGGAATGGTGTCAGGGCTGGCTCTGGCCCTCCCAGTGCCGGTCTGGTATTGCAGTATCTCCAGGCCTGGTGCCTGGTGCCTGGCCCTGCAGAGGGAAAACCTGCCCATTTTTTTAAGGAACACAACCACACACACACACACACACACACAGAGATTTTCATCAGTACGGTTGCCCGATATGGGCCATCTGCTTTATAGTTGTGCTCCATGTTGGCTGCATTTAATCAACTTCATAGTTGGTTTCAGTTACTGAGCAGATGCTGCTTTTAACAGCAGTTCAAATGTAGACAATGTATTTAATGAAGTTTCATTTTATGCAAATGTAAGATGAGAGTTTTTCCCCTCTAATATTAACATGAGGGAAAAGCCTCATCTTGTATTTGAGTAATGTAACAGGGAGCACATGACCCTATTACTGCAAACAGCTAAAGGAAAAGAAACTTACCCGAGCGGCAGTGAGATGTCAGAGATGATGACGTCATCAGCCGGCACCAGGAACATTTGCTGCACCTGGAAACTTGAAAATTAGTAATTAAAATACACTGGCTTTAAAAGCCAAGGAGTACATCAGGGCAACCCCCAAAAGGGGAACAGAGAGGTTCGTTGCACCAAGACAGGAGCAATGGAACGGAGTTTGTGCGGAGGCACGAGTAGAACCAAAGAGTGACTGGGGAAAAACATGGCTGCAGACTGTGCTGTCGATCCTCAGAACCAGGTAGACTCTCTCTAATCAGAGACTTTTTTTTTATTTGATGGCTGGCCAGCTGGCCAGATTAGAACAAGACTGAGTAAAGTTGTTTTGCGAAGCAAAAGGAAAGGGGTGGATGCCTAAAAACCCCATTTTGCGAAGAGACTTATTAGTAATTAGTTTCACGTTGCGTTTTGTGTTTTTTTCTTTGCCATGAAGGACCTAGTATCCTGGAGTGTGTGTTATCTAAGAACCAGATCTGGGGTGCTCCTGAAGATTATGCTTCTATCCCGAGACAGAGACACCTAGATAATAAAAGTGTAAGAAAATCAATTTCAATTGTAATTAAGAATTGAGTGATCCGCATGTTATATGGGGTTTTTTTGGAACTCACTCCCATCAAGTCATGGCAGGCAAGAAAAACAGGCGAGAAGCTCTGAGTTGAAGTTTTTTCCCTTTTATAATCAGTTTTAGGAAACCCCACTCACAAGTAAATATAGTATATAGGAATGACAGAGTAGGGCATAGAGGTGAAGGAGCGGCACCAGATGTTGAGGATAGTACAGCTAGTAACGGCTTACAAATCTTACCTGAAAGGAAAACTACGATGGAATCACTGTGGGTAGAAATTACATACTTGACTGTACCAGCTACCTGATTCGGAAGGTGAAGGTGATTATGAAATGCTCGGGGAGATTAGAGAAGCTGCTAAAATGGACCAAGCAATAAGAATAGGAAACTTCAAGTATCCTCACATAAACAGGGTAAAGAGTTCATCAGGGTGAGATGTGAAAACAAACTTTCTGGATGTAATAAATGACATTTTTCTTGAACAACTCATCCTGGAATGCACAAGATGAGAAGCAATTCTAGACCTAATCCTGAGTAACACACAGGACCTGGTTCAAGAGGTATCTTTTGTTGAGCCATTCTGTAATAGTAACCATACCATAATCACATTCAACATTTGAACAGAGGGGAGTAAGTCAGAAAAGTCCATCATTCAGATACACAACTTTAGGAAGGGAAATTATGCAAGAATGAGGAAGATAGAAAGATAAGGTTCTTTGGGTGAATCTGATATCTTTTATTAGACCAACTTAAGTAGTTGGAAAAATTGTTTTTAGCAAGCTTTCGTGTTTAAAGACCCTTCGTCAGGCTGAGGAAGTCTCTGCAGTTGGTGTGTGCTCTTCCTGGATGGAAAAGACTTTTAAAGGAGCAGTGAAAAATGTAATAAGACTTCATGCAGCTTGGAAGCTGTATAAAAATACTACATTAGAGGCTATATGCCTCTAATGTAGTATTTCAGCCACTGAAATACTAGAATGGGCAAAAAAATTGCAAAGAATTTTTCCCATTATTTTAATTGGTTTAATAAAAGATATTGGATGTACCAAATTTTTTGTGGGCAAAAAAATAAAAAAACAAAAATGGCACATGAACTTCACTGTTGACATGTGTTAGGTAATGCACCTGGAGCAAAATAGTCTCAACATTACATACACAGTGCTGGGTTCTGAACTAACTATTATAACTCAGGAAAGGGACCTTGGAATCATTGTAGACAGTTCTATAAAATGCCAGCTCACTGTGCCATGGCAACCAAAAGAGCCAATAAAATGTTGGGCATCATTAAGAATGGAATTGAAAACAGAAAGGGGAACATAATCCTGCCATTAGGCAAACCCATGGTGCACCCACATCTTGAATAGTGTGTGCAGTTCTGGTCCCCACATCTCCAAAAGAATGGAGTACAATTAGAAAAGATACAGAGCAAGACTACCAAAATGATCAGGGGCCTGGAGCAGTTGCCATGTCAGGAGAGACTAAAAAAGGGTAGGAATCTTCCATTTGGAAAGAAGACTGAGGAGGGATATGATAGAGGTCTATGGAAACATGAAGGGTGTAGAGCAAGTGAACAGGAACTTTTTGTGCTTTAAGTCCCTAAATACTAGAACTCAGGGGCACCCACTGAAATTAGTAGGTGACATATTTCCAACTAACAAGAAAAAATACTTTTTTACGCAACATGTAATTATCCTGTGGCAGTCGTCGCTATGGCAGGGCACTGTTTGTGCCTGCCACTTTAAGGGCTGAGCCAAACAGCCAGCAGGTGCTTGATTATGGCGGCCATTTTAGAACTCTGGCTGCCTATATAAACAGAGCAGTTCACTGCTGGCAGGCCAGGCAGAAATATCGCCTGGCTGCAAAGCTGTATGCAACATCTTGGAGGTAAGGGCAGGAGCTTAAAAGGATGGTTTGGAGGCTCCTGGTCCTGGCCATGACCTAAAACTGCACCCTGCGGGGAGTGGGTGGCCTGGTGGGGCTCCCAGTGGTGTGGGAGCCCCCAGGAAATACCAGGTCAGTTAGCACCCCGGAGAAAGGTGGGTCAGGGTGCCTTAACCCCTAGCCCCCACAATACTGTGGGTACAAGGGGGCCAGGCATGGCTATGGCCACCTGAGCCCCCACCGGGGAGGGAAGCCTTGTGGCCCCAGTGAGGGGGCGGAGATGTGGAGCCCCAGTGAGGGGGTGACCCCAGTGAGGGGGCAGAGAGAGGAGCCCCAGTGAGGGGGAAACCAGAGGGCTGGGAGCCCAGTATGTATGTGTGAGTGTATAGAGTTGCCCTGGGAGGGGCCAGGGCAAGCTCGGACCCAGTCTGGTAATTGGCTGGCCACTACCTCAGTGAGGGTCATGGGAGAGGCCCAAAAGATGGTACGTCTGCCACCCAAGGTGTGCACTAGGTAAAGCCTATGACCGAAGGGGCCCGCACCAAGAGGGAGCAAGGTGGTACAAGTTGTCGATGCATGAAAGAGACCCTGTGAGAGGGGGTGGAGTGTGAGAGGCCCTAGTGAGAGGAGGGCAGTATGAATGTGTGTGTGTCTGAGGCCTGACAACGAGGGCTAAGCTTGGTCCAGCTGTAAGCCGGGAGCATTATGTCACCTAGATGCCATCTGCGAGGCTTTGGCTGCGGTATTAGGGGAGGTTGGAGCTGCAGAGCGCCCCCTGGCATTGGGGCACTAAATGAATAATGTATCATCAAAGCATGGCAGGTGAGGAGGCAGGTGGTTGGCTCAGAAACAGGTGGGTGGGCCAATGGCAGACCGGCCCTGAGAAGGCCCCCCCCGTTACAATCGCCATAGGAGGTGGTGGAGGCATATCGCATGGCCAGGGTCAACAGGACACTGGATAAATTCATGGATGGTAGATCTATTAATGGCTATTGAACAGAATGGTTGGAAATATTTCCTCTGCCATCTCTAACCCAATATTTAGTGGATGGCAGGGAGGGTACTGAATAGTGGACAAATCACTAGAGCTACCTTGTTTGATGGATCTCCTGTACTGTATCCACTTCTGCCACACTATATAGACCTTTAGTGTGACCCAGTATGGCACTATTTATGTTCTTAAGAAGCTATTGAACAAACTATGTTCACAAGTCACCTTCTTCATAGAATCATGGAAAGGCTGAACTGGAAGGAGTCTCCAGAGGTCATGTAGTCCACCCCCTGCTCAAGGTAGGATCATCCCCTCCCAAACCATTCCATATGTAACCCGTGTACACCCAAGGGTGTATCCCATCCTCAAATGGAAGGGATGAGGAGTCAGGTGGTAGTGCTGCGAGAGGGATCTGGTTGTCTCTGTACCAATTCCCTCTATTCTCTGTATAGCCAGGCCAGGACAAGATGACTTAACTATTTACAGATTTATTAACATACATACATATATACACATAATTATAGGTAAAACCTTCACTGATAATAAATATGTACAATACAGCTTTACATACGATGCTATCTTCAATTATCAAAGGGAACAGTACCACCACCAGTGGCCTCAAACCCAATGCAGGGCAATAGTGAGTTGTGAAACAAATGAGCGAATAAAATGCCAAAAGTCCACACCTGCCACAGATGAGCAGATGGATCCTAGAACAGGTAAGTGCAGGTAAATACAATAATATCACAGAATAAATAATAGGTAACAATTTACAGATTATAAAACCCATTAACCAGAAATCATTAAATAAGAGATATATACATATACTTGTGCTCATAAAATAGTGAGATTATAACAACCCAAATATAACAAAATATAAGACGCTCTTACATCCCTTCAGAGTACCAATGAGGAATGAAATACCTGGACTTTCCCATTCTTCGATGGGAGCCCTTGCTGCTATTTGTCAGGGAGAGGTACAAGATCCTAGGTCCTCCTGCCTCTCGTGGGCTGGGTCAGGAGTCTTGCCCTGCAGAGACCCCCGTTGGCTCCCCTCCTGTGGGTTCCCTCCCCTGTGGGAAACCCCTTTTCCTCACAACTCATGACTTCTGTCATCACAGGGCTATCTCTGGCTCCAGCCTGGGTGGCCCTCCACTGCCTGGGCGCTGTCTCTCCGCGCAGCAGCCCACTCGTGGCCCCATGCACTGACCCATGCGCTGCAGGGCTTGTCCTTCTGCCCAGATAGGTTGGAGGCCTGGACCTCCTTGTGCGGCACTGGGGTTCAATCAGCTCTTGAGTCCTCTGGCCCCACTGTGCCTGCATCAGCTACCTGGCCGCATGCCAGGGGATGGGGCTCCAACTGCCCAAAGCGGCTCGCAGAGCCCTGACCCAGTCCTGGATCCTCTGTGCAGCAATCTCTGCACTGTGCCCTGGTCACCTGCCAGAGGATGCAGACCCAAACTTTCTCAAGAAGCCCCTAGGGTCTGAGCCCCATGCCTTGCTCTGTGCACTGATGGGGCCGTGGCATTGGTCCCAGAGTGGGAGTCCTCGGGGCTCTTCTGGGCCTTGCTCTACCCACTAGGCAGCTCTTCCCCAGCTCTTCTCTGCCCCCTTCTTTTCCATCCTCCAATGCATCTGCCACCTGCTGGGCACGCAGCTCCTTTTATTCTCTTTGGAGGCTCCGCCCCCCCAGTTCTGCCGGAATGGTAGAGTGCAGTCTCGAACCAGGTTCAACCCTTTTCTTTTTTTTCCCTCTCTCGCCCCGAACAGGGGCAGGGCAAAGCCCCTCCCACCAATCACAAAGTGATGGGCTCCACCAATCACAGAGAGGATTCTCTGAGCCCGGACATGCTGGGCTGTATTGGTAAGTCTGCCACACATACAAGTCCTTATGTAACCTATTCCTAAAACCACACAGTCAGCGTTTTATTCAGCCCTGGCTAGGCCTCATCTGGAGTACAGTATGCAGTCTGGGGCTCCATATTTTACAAGGAACGTGGAGAAGTTAGAGAAGCTCTAGAAATTGGAGACAAAAATGACCAAGGGCTTGGAAGGCAAATCATATAAGGAGGGACTGAAGGAGCTAGTCATGTTCAGCTAGTGAAAAAGTGCATAAGAGGGGACATTGTCCTCTCCCTTGGGTCTCTCACATGTATTGTGACAACCTTTGCAGCAGCAGGATACTGAGTACTGTTGTCTGCCTGTTTTACTAGTGGCTGGGTGGATCATGTGACAGGGCTGATTGTGTAGCTAGATGACATGTAGCTGGGTCACACTAAAGGTCTATATAGTGTGGCAGAAGTGGATACAGTACAGGAGATCCATCAAACAAGACAAATCCACCACCAAAGAGATACCTCTACTAGTGTAGTGATTGTGTAGCTAGATGACCTCTGAAGGTCCTTTCCAGCCCTACTTCTGCATGATTTTTGGTTCATAGATTTCATAGACATTAGGGCTGCAAGGGACCTCGGAAGATCATCGAGTCCAGCCCCATGCCCAAAGGGAAGGAAGTCATCTGGGGTCATAGGATCCCAGCAAGATAAGCATCCAGTTTGCTCTTGAAGGTGTTCAATGTAGGCGCTTGAACCACCTCCGGTGGCAGGCTGTTCCAGACCTTGGGGGCTCGGACAGTAAAGAAATTCTTCCTTATGTCCAGCCTGAAACGGTCTTGTAGTAGTTTATGACCGTTCGACCTAGTCGTCATCCCTTGGGTTGTGTACCACAAAGTGTATTGTTAAAAACACCCTAATCTGATATAGGGAAAACAGGAGGATGAAGACTGCTAGATAGCTTTGATATCCACCTGTTCTAGGATGCACAGCTCTGCTTTTTATTTCCCAGTATGTGCTGGAGGGCTGCTGTCTAGGCCTGTGTGAAATGGCTAGTATTCGCTTTGGATTTGGTTTCAGCTGATTTGGGGGACAGTGATTCGATTCGGTGATTTGAATCACTGTCCCAAATCGATTAGGCCAAATCTCCGAATCAGCCAGGCCAGGCCCATCCCCTGCCCCTCTCCCAGCCCCGCAATGGCTGCCCTGCCTGCCCCAGCTCCTGGCACTTGTTTTTAAAAAAAAAGCCCCGGCTCACCAGGTGCTGCTGGGCAGGGGGGGAGATCCCTGCTGCCCCCCACTGCATGGGAGGCTCTGCACAAGCCCCGCAACCCCTCCCTTGCTCCCCCAGCCCTGTCATGGGTGACCTGCCCAGGCCAGCTCTGGCCCTTTAAGAAAAACAAAAAAACCCTGGCACTCACCACTCCTGCCGGCAGGGGGCAATCCCTGCTGCCCCCCACCATGTGGGGGGCTCTGCACAAGCCCCGCCCCCCAAGACCTGAGGTTGCCACAGGAGCGTTGAGTCCTGGGAAGCAGTGGGGTCGGGGGTCTGGCAGGGGTCCCCCCATGGTCCCCTCCCCCACCCCTAGTACTTACCAGCTCGGAGTCAGCTGCAGCTCCCTGCTGCAGCCACCGGACACTGTCTGAATCATCAGAGCTCTCCGAATGGTTTCTGAAGATTTGGAGAGCTTTAAATCAATTCAGAATTTTAAATTGGTCCCCTGATTTGATTTGGATTTGGAGATTCAGTCACCGAATCGGGCCGAATCTCCTCCAAATCAAATCACCACCCGAAGGTTAGAACAGCCCTACTGTTGGCTTCTAATTGTTGATCTTTGTGGAGCACTCCAGGCCTAGCTACTCTGAGATTTTCCCTGACCAATGCTTGTGCAACATCTTTTTGAAAACCTCCAATGGTGGAGAGTCCACACCTTCGCTAGGCATCTGTTACACTGCCTTGCTGTTCTAACTGAAGTTTCTCTGATATCCAATTTAAACCTTTTTTGCTACATATTCAAGCCATTGGTCCATGTTCTGATTTCTGCAGGAATGGGAAAAAATGGTGATCCCTTCCTTATGGCAGCCATTCAGGCAATTGAAAGTGGCTAACATGTCCCCTCTCTTAATTGCCTTTTCCACAAGCTGAACATGCCTAACTCCAAACTTGCATGGCTTCCATTCCAAGTCTTTTATCATTTTTTGTCACCTGCCTCTGGATCCTCTCTAACTTCCCCAGATCCTTTTTAAAATGTGCTCTCTGTGGCAGAAATGCCACCGTTGGTGCCCCTCTCCAGAAATCTGTCTCTGCCAGCGTGAGAGGCTGGTGTTGAATCCCTCAGGGCGGGGATCTCCCACCTTGTCTACATGACAAAAGCCTGATGCTTCGGAGGCGGATGCTCTGGTCACCTGGGGAGGGGGAGGGAAAAGCCCAGCTCACCGGCCCAGGTAGCCAGTGATGCTTTTTTAGATTGGTTGGCTTGCGGCCAGCACTGGCAGCTTCAATTGGACCGGGCTCCTGAGGTCAGAGAGGTTATAAAAAGGCCCGGGCCAGGAAGAAGGCAGCCATTAGCCATGTGGTCACCCAGGTGAATCTGAAACAGGCTTCCTCCTCATAACCGCATGCCCCAAGAGTGCCCTGCCTCCAGAGGAAACTCCAACCACCTCTGGACGATCTGTGTGAGTAAGCTACTTGAGATCCGACTAGATATTTAGCTTCAGTAACTCAGATGCGTGTTTAAACGGCTACCTCAGCCACCTTGGTTTGCTCTATGGGATTCCTCTGAGATTTCTCTGATTTTTCTATGATACTGCTCTACCTTTCACCTTGTTTTCACCCTACCCCCTGTAATCAATAAAGTTCTCCCTTGTGACCGGTGTGGGAGACTTATTGAGGGGTGGTCTAAATTATACCTAGGAGGCCCCTGAGGTCTGTGGACTAAGGGAGGCTTCCCTAATAAGCCCCTGACTTGGGAAAGTGCCCCAAGTGCTGATATTTGGTCTAGTACCCATTGGATGATCAGGCCTGTGTTCTCCAGGGTGCGCAGAGCCAGAAGTGAGTCCAGAGCCTTGGCTGGTGGCAGAGGAAACCCCAGGCTAGCGAGTGTGCTCCAGGGAAGGGGTTGGCCAGACGGGAGGCACCCCAGGGAGGCACTCGGAGCCTGGAAGGTGGGCGGCGCAGGGAGGTGGGCGGCTCAATGCAGGAGTGCCCCCTACTGGCCCGCCACACTCTCTGTGCAAGACCCTCCTGACACCGGTGAGCCTCTGCTGGTCACAGTCATCAGAGTGGAGTCTGGATGTGTCCTGGCTTGCGGCCAGACTTACACATAGCGTTTCTCCTTCTCCTTCAAAACAGTCTGACCCAGAGCCCCTGAATGACAGCAGTGACATGGAACAGGAGGACTATGAAAGGGATCCAGCTTCAATCACAGCCTAGGAGCAGCCCCTGGAGAACAAGGATGATCATGGGAATCCTTCCACCTACATGGGAGTTCTGAGCAGATGTTCCAGCTGACAGGATAAGACAGGTTGGATGGCCCTGACATGAGGAGGGGCCAGCCAGCCAACCAGCCTGCCAACATGAGGAAGGACCAGTCAACCAACCTGCTGGATGCGATATGCAGTAGGGCTGTGTGAAGCTTCAGTTGGTGATTCGATTCGGAGAAGATTTGGCCCGATTCAGTGGCCGAATCTCTGAATCTGAATCAAATTGTTGCTCTGTGGGGTTAGGCCAACTCTCAGGATCTCAATATTGCACTGTTAGACAGGAGGGTGTGACACAATTGCACATATACAAACACACAAATCAATTGGATGCGTGCGCGCACACACACACACACTACCAACTCAGGCATGAACACATCCAAACTAGCCTAGGCACATGCATACCTATCACCAATTCAAGCACATACACTATACACCCCAAAAGTTAGACAAAAATCAATTGTCCATACCCACACACTCAGTACACATACACAGATCACTAATTCATTTATCATACACACAATGACATATATATACACATACACACTCATCAGTTCATACACATACAACCCACCTACACATAGGTAAGTTCCTAACTTGGATGCCACAGTATGTATATGTGTGCTTGGGGTACCTGGGATACTTGGGGGAAGGTTAAGGTGAGAGAGAGTGTTAAAGTGTAGGGAGTGAAAGTTGCCAGAACTGAGATTAGAACTGGTGGCCTAGAGAGAAGCTGGGTGAGGAACTGAGGCTTGGGGTTACTTAAGGTAGATTGGGGCTGGAAACTGAGGCAGACAGCTGAGATATTGG
>NW_005842389.1:913573-948298 GCF_000455745.1 Alligator sinensis
GTAGGGGTGGGGGAGGGGGGAGAGGACCATGGGGGGAACCCTGCTAGCCCCCCAGCCTCCCCATAGCTGCGCCCGCCCGCCCCAGCTCCTGGTACTTTAAAAAAAAGCCCTGGTGCTCACCGGGTGCTGCCAGGTGTGTGTGAGGGGCAATCCCCGCTGCCCCCCACTGCATGGTGGGCTCTGCATAAGCCCCCCGACCCCCCTCCTCCCCTGGCCCTGGGACTCACCACTTCTGCAGCAGCCTCAGGGCTTTGGGGGCTCATGCAGAGCCCCCCATGTGGCACGGGGCATCGGGGGACAGTGGGGATTGCCCCCCCTGGGAGGAGTGGTGAGTTCCAGGTTTTTTCATTTTTTTTCTTAAAGGGCCGGAGCTGGCCCAGGCGGGGCACCCGTGGAGGGCCTGGGGGAGCATGCAGCGTAGGGCAGTGGGGAGCAGCACGGATCGCACCCCAACCTGGGAGCACCTGCTGACCCGGGGCTTTTTTTTTTTCAAGTGCCGGGACCTGGGGCAGGAGGGGCAGCCATTGCCGGGCTGGGAGAGGGGTGGGGGATGGGGGATGGGCCTGGCCTGGCTGATTCGGCCAAATTGAACTGGGACAGTGATTTGAATCACTGAATCGAATCACTGTTCCCCGAATTGGCCAAATCTGAATCTAAAGCAAATATTAGCTGCTTTGCACAGGCCTAATATCCCCGAGACCTGGGCATGGCTGAGCCAGAAAATGTTCATTTGAATGCCCATCATATCAGGCTAATTGGAGCAGGACAGGTCCAAAGCCTTTGAAAGGGGCTAACTTGTATTCACCACAAAGAGAGGGGTTTGCCACAAGCAGTCTCTGGGGACCCTTGGGCATTAGGATAGCACAGTGGTTCTCAATCTTTTTAGGTTCAGTGCACCCCCTGACAGACACAAGCCACTCTCCAGAAAATGCCAACTCTTCATTTTCACTCAATTTTTTTACTACAGAAAAACAATAGAGCAATTTTCCTGTTGCAAAGAACTCAGAAAGACCACAACAGGGCAGAATGCTTTTAAGACTATAGATTACTGTTTGAAATCTCTGGGTTTATTTTGTGAATCGTGCCTGCACACCTGACAATGCTAACATGGTGTGCCACCCTTGAAAGAATTGCATGACACCTCAGGGTGCCATGGCTATTCTGTGTGTGCTTGTGGTGGGGTTGGGCATGTTGGTGTGCTGTGGGATGGGGAAGGGGCATAGTGTGTCCTTTCAGGGAGAACAGTTGAGGCCATTTTGGCAACTTCTCCTGGGCTATTAGGCAACAGCTATTTGGGATGTTCAGCTTCAGCTGGCAGGTCCCAGTTAATGGCCATTTACATTTTAGAAGTCAGGCAAATTTGGATTTTATAGACACTTACATTTTAGCTCGCTTGTCTTCTCCACGCAGGGGCTAACGTCTGTCTCTCTTCATAGTGAACTATGAGTGCGGCTGACCTGGTTACACAGAGGTCTCATACTCTGCCTCCAGCTGGGAGCTCTTCCAACATGGGGAAGAACTGCATACAGAGGAATAACTAGCATTTTCAGTGCCCTGGGCAGGAGGTGTGGGAGTGCTGAGGGCAGGATGCTGAGCTGCTACTGTGCCACACAGGCTTTCCGGCACCGCCATTCTCATGCCCGCTCTAAATCAGTATGTAGGGATGGTGCCCTGCCTGCCCAACCCTAGGCACACTGCTGACTGGTTGGGCTGTGGGACTGCAAAAATGGACCTGGGGTTTATGGTGTAAATTCAATACGAGCTAACAGTGAGCACTAGTTGCAAAGAAAGCCACAACTATATTGGGCTGCATTCATAGCAGGGTCATCTGTAAGTCAAGGGAAGGGATTCTTATGCTTTACTGAGCATTGGTGAGGCCTCACTGGGTGCAATGTGTCCTGTTTTGGGTACAGAGCTGCAGGAAAGATGTGGACAAAATAATGTGCACTCATACACATACATTGAGGATGCTCCATAGCACTGTAATTACAACACATCAGAGAAAACTCAATTAATTGAGTCTGCTGGAGCATGGTAATTAGTGCACTCCAGCAGACTCCAGTGTCATGTGTATCAGCATCCCCACGCTGAAAAATGGCGAGGGGGTGTTTTAATTAAAGCTCGTTCAATGAGCTTTAGTTAAAGCACCCTTGCCACCATTTTTCAGCACGGGGATGCTGATACACATGATGCTCCAGGCACTTAAATTAGAGCAGCTCTCAGACCCACTCTAATTAAAGTGCCTCGCTTCCCCCTGTTTCCTGGAGCATATGTACAAATGCCCAAAAAGTCTAGTGGAGAGCAGCAAAAAGTCTCATCATGATTTATGAGAAAAGGTTGGAAGACCTGGATTTATTTAGTGTGCAGAAGACAGACTGAGGGAGGATTGGGTAACACGATTCAAATACCTGAAGGGTGGCTGTAAAAAGGATGGTGATCGACTATTCTGTGGCCACAGGGGACAGGACAGGGAGCAATGATCTTAAATTACAGCAAGGGAAACCTAGGTTGGGGTTTAAAAGAATTTTGCACTGTGAGGTTGGGTCAGTATTGGATCAAATACTTAGAGAAATGATGGAATCTTTATCCCTGGAAGTTTTTAAGAGTAAGTTAGACAGACCCTTGGTTGGGATGGTTTGGTCAGGTTCAATCCTGCCAGGGGGGTGGGGGTTGGATTAGATGACCTCCTGAGGTCCCTGCCAGCCTGTGTTTCGATGATTTTAACCTTTTCACTAGAGTTCCACCTTAAGTCTCTTAACCCTTCCAGTTGGCCATCCAGCAGCAGGCTGAAGGACTTCCCCCCATGGCATTGTGCATCTCTCACAGACCCTCTGATGACAAACACAGCATGGTCACAACCTTGGAAATGGGGGACTGCAAAACGGGGGAAATTATCAGGAGCATTAGGGTTTGGGGCCAACCAGGGAACCACCATTTATAACCTGGTCCTCCAAAATCCACAGGAGTCCAAGTGAGGGGTTCCCTCTTTAGACTGACTCTGGACCTTGCAGTCATGAAAGGCATCCTGAGTGCTTGGGCATGACAAATGAGCAGGGCTCCCCATCCCGGAGCCTTGGGATAAGTGCACTTACTATCCCAATCTCCTTCCAAATGCAAAGAGATGGAATGCAGAATACTTGCCTGGGAGTTCATCACTCTCAGATTTGCAGAGCACAGATCACAGCTCAGGAGAGGTGCCTTTCCAGTGCAATGGTCACGACTTGCCACACTGCAGCATGCCAGCTGACAACGGTGCTCAAACAGGGCAGTAAGCATGGCTAAATAGGTGAAGACTCTGCTGTAAGCTAGAAAAGAGCCAGTATCTCATGGCACTGCTTGGTCAGACTCTGTAAGGTAGGAAGATGACAGGCAATCACTGTCTGCTCCCACTGGGAATGCAGTGCATGTGAAGTGACCACTCTTGCAGTCACAGGAAGCACTAAGCAGAATGCACCTTATTTCCACTTGGTTTCTGATCTCAGTTTCAAGCCCCCAGATCTTTCTGGAAACGCTGAAGTGTGAAGAGCAGGTTTCGTCACTGCAGCCATGTCCACCGAGGAGCACCCAGTTATGATCAGCACCCAGAGGTCCACTTCTCAGGCAGGGTGAATGACCCGATCCTTGCATGCATTGACAAGAATGGGAGCCAAAATGGGCTTAAAAGCTTCAAAAAGACCTGGATGATTTTGCTGCAGTGGAGCTCGGTTCTACAAGTGAAGCAGTAACATGGAATTTCAGGTGCCCAAGTGTCCCATGAGGCAAAAACCCTTGGGCAGCAGGGAACTTGAAATGAATGCCCAGCTTAAAGTCCTGCCTTCATTTTCACACATCTCTGGAATTAAAATGGCTTTATTTTCTGTGCAGTACACCTACCCATGTCCAAGCAGCTCCCTGTCAGCAGAGACAATCGCTATCTGGCGATGCAGCGTGCTGTAGAGGACACAACAAAAGGGAACTCTCCCCTCCGAGAGCACAGCATGTGTCTCGTCATTGTTTTGCATTGTTCCCACCATCTAAAGTAAAGTCGTTCTGATTGCAGGGATACGATCGCTCTCTGTCTGCAGAAAATGTAACCCCCCCGGCCCCTGGCAGTACCATGGGCGGAGCACAAAAGCCCATGTGACAAATGAGCTGTCCAACATGCTCAGCAGCTGGGCACTGCCTCCATCAGGGAATAAGCACTCAGAAACATAATGAAAATACTACATCACTGTGGTCACCGCAAGCACTTTGAATATTAATAACCCAGCAAAAATGAAAATACATTTCAAACTTAACGAAGCTAGGTTCCCTCATGGCAGACAATAAAAAAACAGAGTCACATATGTAACAAGAAAGCTCCACCTCCGCACCCCACTCTTGCTGCTTGGAAGTGCCAAAAGGATTTGCCCCAAAGTTTTGCAAAGGCAAAGAGGAGGAAGTCACATCTCTGCTAAGACCAATCTTGGACAGTGTAGGAGGGTTGGGGATGTTGCTCTCAAATTTGTTTGTGGGGGAGACTCGCCTGCCATGACTTATAATGAGAGAAAAGGTAAAATCAATGCCCCGCCCTGCAAATACCCGACAAAGTGCAATTAGACTTTGGCCAGTTACAACGATTCCTTTTATTGAACAGTGCCCCTGGGTGTATTTGCTGAAATAGGTGTTTGTCTCTTTAGCCAGCACACCATCGCTTTTCATAAGTCCCGGAGCCGGCTTCTGAACCCTGCTCTTGCCTCCTCCGGGGTTCCTGCTCCCGCTCCCCCATTGGCGTCCCGGTGACCGCCTTCTCCCTGGTAAGTAAAGTGTTCTTCCTCACTTCTCTTGGGGTCGGGGTCAGGGTCTGCTGTGTCCTGCTCACCCAGCTGTGCCTCACTCGTCTGCCTGGGCTTTTCCTGTCGGGTGGTGACCCATCCTGGTTCCTGCTGCCCGCTCCTCTGTGAAGCCTCTCTTCCTCTCCATGCCCCTGGGGGCATCTACTTGTTCCGGGTGTCTTCCTTTTATCCCACCCCCACCTTGGGTTTGCCCACAAAACCCAGGCATTTGCCCACGAAAATTAAAGTAATTAATCATAGGTGTCGGCTTTTCCTCAGCCGCACCACCCGTGCTCACCTCATTCGTGACCCCACAGGGTTATCCTCATTCACCCCAGGAACAGGGTTGTCATGTGACCCTGCTACAGACAGCTTCAGCCCCGAAGAAACAACAAAGAGCTACAAGGAGCATTTAGCATTTCTCTCTCTCTCCTTATCTTTTTATACCCAGGGTTACTCTGGGGGGTCTTTTGCTAATTTTGTCCGGAGAAATACAGGAGAAGCCAAAGCAAATTCCTCTGAATTATACACTGGTTTATTGGGATTTTAGCAATCAAATAAAATTACCAAAGCGGTTACACTGAGTATGGAATATGCAATTATACTCATTACTGGGCCATGTAGCCTCACGTACCCTAGTGTCCATCCTTGAAGTCCAGGCAAATTCCAAACTCCACATACTTGCTTTTGTAATTTGTGATTTTATGTACTTCCAATTCAAACTTTTCTGTTTTCCCACCTATTTCTCTGAGATATCCCTCTCTTGGTTAAATGAGCAGGGATCAGTGCAACTCAGTCATGACATGGGACAAACTTAGGGTTCTCCCATCAGCACTGGTGTGGCCACCGCTGTTCATCTCAATTCACGTTAAACTATTTCTGAGAGGATCCATCCTCTCTGACTTGCTAGTTCTTGTATTTCATACTGGGCCCATCCTTGGAACTAATTTATCCAGAGATGAGAAATACCAGACGAGACACTCGCAGCCTTGAGGGGGTTCAGGGGCTTCCCAGCAATCTTTAAGTTTCTATACCAAGCAGCACCAAGTGCCAATAGCATTGCACCACACACCCTACAGCCTGCAAAATGATAAGATAACAGTGAGTGAAAGGAAAAAAACAGTTTCCCAAGGAACAGTATTGCATCTCATTTTCCGTAAGAGCCTGTATCTATGGATTATTAAATCATGGACCAAAGCAGTCCAGTGTTGCAAGCAAAAAATATGAATATACAGAGTTGATCATCTGAAGACATATTTCCCCCACTATCGGTGTTCTGTTACATGCTTGGTTCTCTGTTACTGAGAAAGCACAGGTGGGACCAGTGCAGTAGGGCTGGAGGGCACATGCAGTTGGGAGGCTGTAAGAGGGAATATGAAAATGGCAACATGAAATGAGAAAACAATCTGGTGAGGGATACTAGATGGGCATGGATCCTGGAAGAGTAGCTGTGATTCCACAAGTAACGCTGAGCTAAACCTCCTCTAAACAGCCCATTTTCCAGAGTTTCAAAATCCACAAAAAATACCTAAATTGTCTTGAAAATTGCTGTGCCTCATCAGAGCTTAGTGTGGGGCAAAATACTGTCTGGAAATAAAGAAGCTGCTTGTAAAGTTGTCCTGTTCTCATAAAGCTTTCCAGCTGACTCAAACTACACCCAAATGAAACTGCCAGATTGTACTTGACTAGCATCCGGTGCTGTGTTATAAAGTCACTACAAGATCTGTTCAGCTCTAAGGAAGCATCTGGGATGCATGACAGAAGCACTGGGTATGTTTACATGGGAAATAAAAGAACTTGAATTTACTGCACAGTAAATTCAGGTGAATTAAACTGCACCTGGGAGCATGTCTACAAGTGTACCCAGGTGAGGAGCAAATTGAGCCTGATATGAGCAGCAGAGTCCAGGGCTGCTGCTGTCCTGCTCTGCCCCCTGCAGCAGTCAGGGGAGTTTCAGGGTCCCTGGGGTGAAAGCCCCAGGCTGGCAGGGGCCTCCAAAGGCAGCTCTGGGCTGCCTGACCCTCCTGGGCTATTAGGCTTGTGCGAAGCGGCTAGTATTCGCTTCAGATTTGGATTTGGGCGATTTGGGGGGACAGTGATTCGATTTGGTGATTCGAATCACTGTTCCAAATCAATTCAGCTGAATCTGATTCAGAAATTCGGCTGCCACCAAAACTCTGACTCTCCGAATCAGGAAGGCACATCCCCCACCCACTCTCTCAGTCCGGCAATGGCTGCCCCGCCTGCCTCAGCTCCCGGCACTTGGACCCCCGACTCACTGTTATCTTATCATTTTGCACTCCATGCGGGGCTCTGCATGAGTCCCCCGATCCCCCCCTGTCCCGCTGTCCCAGCTCCCTGCCATGGCTGCCCAGCCCACCGCGGCTCCAGCCCTTTAAGAAAAAACCCCTGAAAACCACCAGGCTTGCCAGTTCCTGCCGGCGGGGGTTGATACCGGCTGACCCCCACTGCCCCATGCCAGGGTTTTTTTTCCATGGTCCCCTCCCCACTCCCCCGCCCCCTACTTACCTACTCCTAAATCAGCTGCAGCTCCCTGCTGCAGCCAGGGGACTGCCTGAATCATCAAAGCTCTCTGAATCTTTTCTGAATATTCAGAGAGCTTTGAATCAATTCGGACCTTTTTATCAGTCCTCTAATTCAATTCAGTTTTGGAGATTCGGCCACGAAATCGGGCCAAATCTCCTCCCAATCGAATCAGCACCTGAAGCTTCGCACAGCCCTAGGAGCTATCCCTGGCTCTGGGGTTAGCCCCAAGCCCTCAGGGGCAGAGGATGGGCAGGGAGGGAGCTGTCCTGGCTCTGGGGCATGTGGAGCTCAGGGCTAACTGCACAGCTTGGAGCTGCCACCAGGACTGGAGACAACTTCCCTCCTCCCCTGTCCGAGGGAGCTCAGGGCAAATCCAAACAGCAGTTGTGGCCCCCTGTTGCCTGGGCTGACAAGGAGCAATTTGCTCCCAGGTCAGCATCTACACATACGCTTACGCACATTAGTTTAATGCCCCTGTATTCTGTCGGTACTAGCAAATGGTGCTTTAAATTAACGTACTGTGCAGTAATTTCTGCACATGTGTAGATAGTGACACTTTATTGCACATTAGATTAGTCTAATGCACAGTAAAGTGCACATGTAGATGCTCCCACTGACTTCCACATGCAGTGTAGCCTGAGCCATCTTGAAACAGGCAGACTGCACACTGGTAACCAGATAGGTAGAGGAGCACTACACACCATTCAGGCACTTTTGGTGGAATTTTGTCTCTTTTGGGTCATCTAAGTGGAAGAGGTTTTGATCATCTACATGGCATTTTGGGCACTTATATAAGGTAGCCATTCTATTCCTGGACACACAGGTAGACCATGATGTATGCATGTACCAAACCAAGGAGTTGGAGCATCCTCCCATGTTTTAGCCCCAGGATCTGGGTGCTTAAGCTGAATAGCCAGGATCCATGCCCTCTCTCTTTTACCCAGAGGGTTTGAACCTGCACCTCTCCGGCTTCCCAACACAGTGCTCCAAACACCAGGCCACAGGTCAGGCATGAGCCTAGCCCTTTTCCAGCACTCCTGTTAAGCAAAGCTGATGTTACTGGTATTTAATAGTCACTGGAATAAATGGATGGAGGGCAGTGGAGGTAATTTCTGTCTCACTGGAAGAAAAGCATCAGGTCAGAACCAAAGGATCGTATCCTTTGCTCTCCTCTTGTAAGACCAGTTCTCTCTCGCCCTGATCAGGCAAGGAGCTCTTCTCTGTGCCCCTTGATTTCTGAATGTATCTTGATTGAACACGAGTGACTGAAACTGTGAGCAGTGCTCCACAGGAGGTGTACCATTATCTTGTGCAATGGCATTAATGCTTCTCTGCCTGCTAGAAACATTGTCCTGATGTACCTATTTCTTCTTTCAGAGCAATCACAAAGCAGTGTGCCTTGCAGAGACACTTGCAGTCACTGGGCATAAACCAACCAGGTCATGGAAGTAGCAAAGCTATGTTGCCGAGTGCTCAATGAGCCTACACAGAGCATGGTGCTGATACAGCAACATTGCTTCTGGCACCCAAGCTAGCTAGCTTCTAGCTTATGGGAGAAAATCACTAAGGCACTGTTTCATGATTAATCTGTGAAGATGACAGCCACCTGGGACTTAGGTGACCAGGGTCAGGAGCTAATCTCATTTTGCCCATGTAAAACCCCCTTTTCTAGGCATCGGGGCTGACTTGCCTCCAGAGTGCGGCTGCCCGCAACTAGTGCACACTGCTTGCAGCACCGATAAGTGGGCAGTGCCCTGACAAAGCTGCACCCCTTGAAAGAGTCCCTCCCAGGAGACCCTCCCCCCCCCCACACACACACATACACATGGTGCTGGGCAAAGCAAACAATGGGCCCTCCCACAAGTGGCTCCCAGGAGATGCAGGAAGCTGCAGCTACACAATTCACAAAGCTGCCTGGTCCACTGGCTGGCATGCAGCACAGGGACCCATTTCCAGTCATTTTACCAAGGCCTGGGTCTCTCGTTCAGCCAGCAAGCAGCTGCTTTCACCATAACCAAATCAGCCTTGCTAGCTGTGGGTCTGCACTACTTACTTTTTCTGCTTATGCAGGCCCCAGGCAGACACTAGTCACCCAGAGAAGCAAGTCTAAATTATTCTGGAGTGTACATGGCTTCTGCACACCTACAGGGATGTCTTGGATCTCTCAAGAGCATGCCCAGTAGCTCAAGACGGTTACCCAGATAATGCACTTAACTGTGTAGTGGCAATTCCAGAATCAAAACTGAGTGTAATAGAATCTCAGTAACAGAATTACGTGGATAAGTGGCAGGTAAGTGGCACTAGCGGGTGAAACAGTAAGTGAACTACCTTGTACTATGTAGTACCGAATTCCATCCCATTTATATTACTCCAGCCCTCCAGGCTGCCCAGTCTGATATTGCTGATGACTCCCACATGGAGCCATCAATACGTTTCCATTAGAACACCCTCATTTTTCTGCCAGTGTCATTAATTAAAATAGAAGGGAGTGGGTGCTGGAGTGCAGTGATTCCCTAACTGGGATCGGCCAGGGAAGGGTTGCTAGGGCATTCCATTCCTTTCGGTCTAAAAACTGTAGATGCCAATTTTCTAACACAAAAGCTGCTGCATCCTCATTGTGATGGATAAAGATGAATTAAACACTGAACTGGAAGTTGAAGGCTGCCCAGAGACTAATTATCATGAATTTATTACGCTTAATACTGCCAAATAAAGGGCATTCGCAATCATAATATACACACTCGAGGTAGCATTCTGTTTCCCTGTGCGCATCCAAATGGCAGCTCTCTAGCCCCTTATGTGTAATTCTGTGTTTGCTGCATGTGGACATATGCAGAGCAGATGCAATCGGCTATACACAGGCAGACAGGCAGCTACACCTCTCCATACACATGCCCACTGTGGATGTGTATGTGCGTCCAAGTCAGCTGGTTGGAAATCTACAGCTAATGGGTGTTAGGACCCAGAGAAGGAGGTGCCAGGCCCTATCCAGCCCTCCTTTTGAAGCTGACCTCCAAGGAAGAAAAGAGAGGGAGGGCTACATCTAAATGTAGCCAGGAAGAAAGCAGCCAGCTGCCCAGATGCTGTCCTGGGTTTTAATCTACACACCCTTAACCCTGTTGGGACAGAAACTTTTCCTACTACTCTCCAAGTCTTTATCTAACAACTAGTAAATGCAAGGGGCATTGGCTCAGCTTCCATGCTGTCTGACCTCTGGCTTGGTGCATAGAGCACTGTCAGGAAACGCAGTGTCAGGACCCCTCTGGGCAAGGCAAGGTCGAGAACTTGGGTCTTCTGTTTCCTGAGCAAGTGCTCCAGCTACTGAGCAATAAGGGCTGAAATAAGACAGGGCTGCAGCCCCAGACTTAGAGTCAGGTACAAGCCCATTGCACAGTCCCTGTCTACACACACAGCCTTATGTGTTCACAAAACAGAAGGAGGGGCAAACCAGTCTGGTGCATGGCTAGAGAGCTGCTATATAGGCACCCAAAGGGCACATCTACACATGCTATTAGTGCTCCTAAATAAAGTTTGTCACAGTTCATGCCGGAGCCAGCTGCTCCTGGGCGCAGCATCTTCATGCACACCCAGGATCACAGCACACTGAGCTGGGGCAGAGCCGCCCTGGGCTAGCAGGGGCCCGAGGGATCAGCATCAGGCTCTGGGTGGCAGTATTGGGAGGTGAAGGGGCTGACTGGGGCATTAGGGTGCTACAGTGTGGGGCTAGCCGGTAGGCAGCCTCTGCAGTGTAAGCACTCTCGTGCATTGCAGCAGCATAAATTACTCCATTGTAGGACAGTACTTGTCCTGGACAGCACTATCTTATGGCAGAGTTCATTCATTTACAGCGCTCTGATATGGGCACATGTGTACACAGTGACGCTTTACTGCAGAACTGATTAGTCAACTCCACAGCAAAGCGAACATGTAGATGCGCCCTAAGGGAACAGAATTCTGCTCTTGGTGCTTTCAAAGGGCTAATTTCCCAAAGATGAGGAAAACTGTGAGGAGAACTGATGGCAGAGGTGCAGGCTTCTACATAGATGGAGGTGGTAATGCTGTTAATAATCTTAAAGAAAAGGCAAACACGCTCAATAAATATTTCTGTTCTGTTTTTGGAAAGAAAGAGGCTTACGTACTCATTTTAAAGAGGAAGATGCATGATTTTTCAGACTACTAGTAATATAGGAAGAGATTAAACTGTATTTACTGCAGATAAATATTTAAAAAAGAAAAGGACTCTTGGAATATCAAGTAAGTTACAGAAGAGTGCATGGGTGCTCATATTATGCCAATTTTGAAAAATGGCTTTAACTTTAGACTAGCTAGTCTGACATCAAGCCCTGGCAAGGTAATGGAAAAGCTGTCACAAGATTCACATAATAGCTTAACATTTTTTTTTGGGGGGGGGGAGGGGGGGGAAGTCATATGTATGTGATGGGACCCCAAGAGAGCCAAGGCTGTGAAGGAGCAAACTCCCCTTGAGGTGAGATACCCAATGAAAAAGGACAGGCAAATTTAAGAGATAAAAGGGACCAATTTTAATAATTGGTTGGGGGCGGGGGGAAGTGCTACAACATAACTGAGGAAGTCAGAGTGTAAAATTATGGTTCAAAACACTCTAACTCCTATCGCTTCACTCCCACACCTGGCCAGCAAGTACTTCCCAGTTCCCGCTAGTCCCCATGGCAGGCAGCTCCCTGGATCGAGCAGACTACTCCCTGGGTCCCCTGAATTGAGTGAACTACTTACTGTCAGGTCCCTGGCCGCAGGTAGACTGCAAAACTTCCCCTCGTCCTTGGAAGTCTTGACTTCTCTGCTAGTCCTCAGCAGGTCTGAAGATGGGGTCGATATGCACATTTACAGACAGATACATAGCGAGAGAGAGCACAAATTTTCATGAACCCGAGATCAGAATTGCCTCTGCCCCCTAGCTCCAGCCTTTCCAGCCGCCGTCCCCACATGGCAGACTCCCTCCGTCTCCATTCTCTGAGGTTTCAAACCAGCAGCCTTCAGTGGACTCCAACAGGCTGCAGGCTGGCAGGCACAAGTACACGCACACGCACACATGCACATTCTCCAGCTTCCCTTCTTGTAGAGTGTGTGTCCTCTCGTGTCCTCTCCATCACCATCCAGAGAGGAGTGCCTGAGCCAGCCCACACCCAACCCCTCTACAATCCAGCCATTAATGCTTTCTCCATGAGAACAGGAAGAAAAAAAAAACCCACTTTCAGCACAGACCATCAAAACAAATCACATAACCATATACTTGTCACAAAGTCCTGTCAAACAAATCTGATTTCTAGCATAGAGGATAAAGGTAGATTTGTAATTATTGCAGCACTGTTATGATAAAAAAAAATCAGCACTACATAATATTAATTGAGCATATACTAAATGGCCAAACTGATATATCTCAAATAGCAGCTGTCAATGAGGGATCAGCAGCAAACAGGGTGTACATTTTTAGTGAGGCTTCACAGGGACTGGTTCTCAACCCACCACTCTTTTTGTATATTTATCAGAATATTTATTAAGGATCTGACATATGCTGATAAAACCTGAGGATGACACAAAGACAGGTGGAACAGGTAATAGTAATGAGGATGGTGTAATAATCCAGAGTAAGCCGGATCACTTGGTAAGCCTGAGAGATTTGAACGCCTCTTTTTAACGCAACCAAATAAAACGTTAGACATCCAGAAAAAGGAGAGTCAGCCATACCTGTGTAATGGGGACTTCTGGACAGGAGTGACTCCAAAAAGGCCATGATAGGAGATGGTTGAATGTGGGCTCCCCAGTATGACATTGTACCAATAGACACCTTTGAAAGTACAAGCAGGTAGCAGTGAGCAGTCATGGGAATGAAGTTGCCTCTGTATATCACCCTGGTGAGACCAGTACCACAACCCTGCATGCAGTTCTGGTGTCCCCAGCTAAAATGACATTGAAAAACTGGAGAAAGTACGGAATAGAGCCAAAAAAATGGTTCAAGACCTGGAAAAAAGGCCTCAGTGAGAAAATGAAAGAGCTTGATCTGATTAGCTTATTCAAAAAACAACAGCCATGACCAAAGCTGATGAGCCGGCCTGATTACAGGGACATTGGGTAGTGAAGGGCCAAAGCATCACACGAGCTAATGGTGAGCAGCTGAAGCTTGATTGCCACAAGGGCGGGGTGGGGGGGTGTCCTGTAAGGAATCAGGTAGTAAAAGAGGTCTGTTTTATATCCAGAGCCAAGGCAAGAGGATCCATCTGGCTCTATCCCTGAATGTCATGGAGCAGGGTGCCTGGACTGTATTTTAGCTCCAATCTTCACTCCTAAGCTGAGGCATCCTGGATAAATGCCACAGCTCATCATCTTACAGTTAGCGTGATGCTGCAGACAGTCTGATTTCCAGGCTCCTGCCTTCCTATTAGTGCAGAACAGTTTTTCTTCTCTTGTTTTCTGGGGCTCCTGTTTCTTGGCTCAGCTACCCGGCCTCAAGAGCTGCTGCGTTACAGCAACCGAAGGCTGAATCCGAAAGGTGAATTTGAAGGGTGTATTTGCTTTCAGGATCACAAGAGTCCTTGCTGCATATCATTTATGTAGTGGGGTGCCCACAGGTCTCTGGTAAGCTCAGGGCCTCCCTGGCTCCAAAAGCTTATAACTTGCTAGCTCAGGGAGCTGTATACCTGTGGCCGATGATAAATATCTGATACATCTGTCCTGCCTGCTCTGTCATGGGTTTTGCAGCAGTGGACTATATCCACCCTGCTCAGGGCTAAGCCGGGCTGGTGCTGCTTCAACTTGCTGTCTGGTTGTCGCATGGGGAAAGCCCCCCAGCACCGTGGGCCAGATCCAATGGCTCCACGGGCCATATGTTGCCAACCCCTGCCCTGGAGACATCTCACTGGAATTTCTTCTTTCCTCCAAAGGAGCGAATGCATGAGCCTGGCCTGCTTGGAAGCAGCTGGTTTGCTGTTTAGACCTCCCTGATAGCCAGAGGAGGGCAGCAAAGGTTCCTGCACAAGAGAAGAAAGAGAAAATGAGAGCAAGGGAGCGCGAGCATGCATTCTCCATTTGTGAACGTTGTGCTGTTTGCTGCTATAAATCTCAGCCAGAATCAATTTCTACTGCTTTGACAGGAAGCGGAGATGCAGGGTTTACTGCAACTGGAATGAAAGGCATTTGGAGCAGAGCCTCAGACTGCAGGTCAGCTCATGGAGAAAGCTCCCTCCCTCCAAACCGGTGCTTTGAAAACGTGATCGGTAGCAGGGGTTGTTCAGGCTCAGGTATGAGAGGACGAGTCCAAAGCTCTCCCAGGGGTGCCGCCTGCACGGATATGCCCAGCATTTGCTAGGCCTCCCCCACCTGTCCTGTTTCATCCAGTCTCCTTCACTCTCTCCCCCTGCCTCTCCTGCCTGCTGCCACGAGCAGGAAGGCGGCACTGCTCAGGAGACAATGCTCATTTGTGAAGCAGCCGGCAGGGGTCACCTGTTCCTTCTGGGTTCCAGCTCCTTAACAGATGAATTCATCATTATAGTTATTGTTATTGCTCAGCAGCACCGGTGCATTCCAACTACCCAAAACAGACACACGCAGGCATTCCCTCTCCACGAGCAATTCCTCACCATTGACTAGCCTTAAAGGGAGGCTGGGGATCTGACACTGAGTCCACACACACACGAGTGTGCTGGGGTGGGAAGGGGGGGACCATTGGCAATCAAAGCCCTGTCCCCGTGCTCGCTCCAGCCAGCGTGTGTGTGGTGCTACCCCTACATTTTCCCAGGGGTAGCAATGGTCTTCTCTTCCCCCGCTGCTGTGCCAAGTCAGGGGACACGGGCAAAGCACGCAGCAGAAAGCGTGACACCGACTCCATGCTGAGCGCAGGCAGGTGCCCGGAGCCAACACGCTGAGGGCGCTGATGTACAGGCCGTCCTCCTGCTGGGCAGTGCTTACACAAACAGCTCCGCTGGAATTGCAGCAGCTGCTCATGTGACCAGGAGCCACGGTACCACTCCGGGAGCCGAGGAAAGAAAGGCACAGATACACCTTCCTCTAAGTGCATTCAGTGCTGGCAGTGCCAGCTGTTACTTTTAACACTAGTAATTACAAGTTATTTGGACAGCCGGTGATTGCCAAGTGGCCAGGTGCTCTGTCACACGCAGCAAAGTCCTAACGCTGCAGGGTGGATCTCATGCACTGCCATCACAGCTGACATCATTACGCAGACTGGGTGTCATCACAGCAATGCAGGAAAAGAGGAGTGGAAGGGGCTTCTCCAGCAATCAATTCCATGTCCCTGCGTTTGCAGGCAACCATATATCCAAAGAGCCAGGCACCCATATAGCCACTGCAACCCCTCTTACCCCATGTCTACAAAGCTCATTATAAACTAAAGGCACCATGCACGGTGCCATAGTTAAGCAGGGAAGATGAGGGCACTGCCATTGCCCTACCTCTGAAAAGCAGAGCAGGTTAATATATGCTCAGGGCATCTTAGGAAGAGGATCATACCCATGCAACAGAAGAAAGCAAAACCCCTCCAAGTCCTTGCCAATCTGACCTGGAGGGGACAAATGCCTCCTAGACCCCATTCTGGCAAAGAGTTTGACTCTGAGCAGAAAAGCAAGACCACCTAACCAGAGACCTGAGTATCTAAGTGCCAGGAACTGTACTGGAGCACCGGGCAAAACTCCCCCCTTCTGCTCGTAGCCAACAATACAGAGGAAGGCAAAAAAAAAAAAAAAATCCCATAAAGCATTTTGAGGGGAGCAGAGGGGTGAGGGGAGGAATTCCTTCCTGGCCCCTCCAGGCAACCAGCAGCTGTCCTGAGTGTCAAAGACCTCCCCCACAGAGACAGAGTGATCTCTGAACCCAACGCAAACACTGAACTCTACACAGCATGCATTGGCCTCGATACAAGAACCAGGTATCATCATCATACATGCCATCACATCATTTCACATATCACACAAGGCAGTCACCAGCAGTGACCTCATGTCACCAAAAGGAGCTGCCATGATAGTGCACCAGCAAAGCAGAGAAAAAGGTTTTGGCTTCCAAGTGGCACACTAGAGACTTCCTGAATACCAGGGTAGTCCCACACAGCTGCCAGTGCCCATCCACACAGCCCCACACCCTGCCAGTGTTGGTCCCACATACCCCTGCAGCCTTTCAGTGCCACTGCTGTGCCAGTGCTGGTCCACACAGCCTCACTCCCTGCCGGTGCCAGTCCACACAGCCCCACATTGCTGGGGCCAGCTGCACACCACTCCACAGCTTTTCAGTGCTGGTCCACACAGCCTCATGCCCTGTCAGTGCCAGTCCATGCAGCCGCATGCCCTGCCAGTGCTAGTCCACACAGGTCAATACCCTGGCAATGACAGTATTTAAAATGGAGCTGAAAAAATGCTTTGTTCTCTGGGCCGTCTGCAATCTGCAGCCCTGCATGTACCTGTGGCTGTTACCTCCCTTGTGTTTCTGCCTCCCCCTGGCTGGGAGCCGTGATGGCCCAGATTCCTGTCCCCAGGCAGTCAGGTCAGCAGTGACTCCACAGGCCTTGTCTACACTGTGCTGCTGCTTCTGCCCGAACGTCGGGCAGCAGCCAGCAGGTGCCACAGGGCAGCTGTCAGCGTGCAGTCACGGAGCACAGCACTGCTCCTGCTGACTCCGTGCGGCTCTGCTGGAGCAGCCATGCTGACAGGACACATGCCCCAGCGCAGCGGAAGACATGCACCTTCTGCTGCCTGCCATGTGGCAGTAGCAGCCTTCACATGGCAATGCTGCTTTGCTGGCAGAGGGGAAGGGTCCTGCCACCACGAGACAGCTTGGGAAGGGTTTATTTTTGCCAGCAGAATTTAAGTTCTGCCAGAGAAAGCGTGTGGTGTAGCCCAGACCCGGCCTGGAGCATGGGCACAAGCTTTTGAGCCTGCCCGCAGCTCATTATGCATTCCCATCTGGAGGTCCCAGGTTTCATCCCTTCTGCCAACAATGCACTTGGACTATCGGAGGGCAGACAGTGTCCAGTGAAATCAGTGTTGGGGGGTGTTCACCATCTTGCAAAAAGCTAATCCCAAAGGAAGAGCAGTTGGTGCTGGGAAGTTTTCAAGCTTCCCTCACAACTATACAGTTGGTCCAGTACAAGACATCCCCAAAACATCCCAAAGGACTGGCCAGCAGCAGAAAAGTCACCTGCCACCATGATTAGAAAACCCTACAGTTGGAAGGGATCTCCAGGTCAATTCACGAAACCGTCCCTGACAAGTGTGTATCCAGCTATTTCTTGGAAACCTCCAGTAAAGGAGATCCCACAGTGCAGGACTGTGAATCAATGCCTGTTCCACTACTCTTCTTTTTTTCCTGATATTTAATCTAAATCTGGTTGGGTGCAGTTTGTAGAATCATAGAGTCAGAAGGGACCCCTCAAGGGGCATCATGTCCAGCCCCTGCCCAGACGCCGGGGGGCCTATTCTTAAAAACCCTAAACACACTGCGCCAACCCCAGCTCATGGTGACATGAGAGAACTGTTGCTCTCCCTCTTCCCTATGGCAGCTTTTCAAATATTTGAGAACTACTATCAGGTCCACTCTTAATCTTCTTTTCTCCAAACTAATCATACCCCCTTCTCTCAGCCTTTCTTCATACGGCTGCATTGAAACCCCTTTATCATCTTTGTCACTCTTCTCTGGATCCTCTCCAGTTTCTCTACATCCCTCTTAAAATGTGTAGCCTAGAACTGTCCACAGTAATCCAGCTGAGGCCTGCCCTCTTGCATCTTCTGGTAATGCAGCCCAAAACAGCATTTGCTTTTTTACTGGCTGCCTCGTTCTGCTGATCCTTGCTGAGCCTGAGAACCACGAAACCCCCACATCCTTCTCAGCAGCAAGTTATCTCCCTTTCTGTACTTGGGCACTTGGTTTTGCTTCCCTAGGAGCAACTTGGGGGTGTCAAACATACAGCCTGCAGGCTGGAGCTGGCTGGCAGAACTGTTCATTCGGCCTGCTGGTAGCGTGGTGGGCTACCGGGAGTTGGGGGGCAAGGCTAGCAGGACATGGCCTGATGCAGAACACGGGGTCCCTGGGCCAGGATGGACGTGCCCAGCAGCAGCAGGGGAACAAGAGAAGTCTGTGCAGACACAGGTCTCACTCCTCCCACCACTGCCTGACCCACGTTATACCCAATCCCAACTGTTTTTGGTCCTATGGATTCAGCCAGGGAGGAGCCCTTGAAGAATGGACTTGGCCTGGGACCCCAGGTGAGTTTGTCTCTCAAATTTAATCGGCTAGGAGGCTCATCTGGGAAGCTGGAGATTTGGGTTCCAGGCTCAACTTCAAAAGGAGCACCGGAGAGGGGACTGGAAAATGCCTACAGCACCATGCTGGGACACTGGAGAGATGAAAGGTAAATCCTGTTGTGTGTGAGTGGAGCCGAGAACCTAGGTCTCTTGCTTCTTAGCCACGTGCCCCAACCACTCATCCCCTGGGATCAAATACGAGAAGGCTGCCTACTCCCTGGTTTTGTCTGGTACTTATTTCCAGGAATGCACATATGCATGTAGCTTACTGCACATAAACTGGGCAGCAGAGTCACAAACTGTGTACAAGTGCCAAAAATGCCACTTATGAGCTGGGAAAGTGCCACTTGAGTGTGTAAAGGGTAACAGAAATCTGCCCTTACTGAAGTCCAAGGGCCAGTTTCTATTTGGCCTATTAGGCCCACAAGTGGACTTGGGTACCTCCGTGTAACTCTATCACACCCTGCTTGAGTCCCTGAAAAAGGATGAATGCTGACTGCTTCAGCATGCCATCATCTTCATCTGTGGACTGAGTCACAAAAATGCCCCGAGCAGAAGACAGCTCCACCCACTTCTAGTGTTAACTAATTTTTGCATTAGCTTTTTTCAGGAACTTGGGCAGGGTGGAGGAGCTCATTTAGGCACTGATGCCCAATAGTTCGATCTCACCCTAAGGATACCATGTCCCTTGCATTCCCTTCACCCACCAAACTAGCTCAAAGAAGGAAATTAGAGTTGGTTTGACATGGTTTGCCTTGCTGGTTGCTAATGAGATGGTGCTTGTGGCTGTGGCTGATGACCTTCACTTGGAGACTGACAGGGGAAACTGCTGATAATGCACTGACGTGACCTGGTGGGTATTCATGGGATCACTCTTAATTGGTTCCCCTCTTTCCTAGCAGGGAGGCCCCAGAGTTGGTGATGGGCAAGTGCTCATCTGCCACTTGAGACCTTTCCTGCTGGGGCCCTCCACGTCTCTAACTTGTTATTTCTACTGTTCAACGTGTATTTGAGGCTGCTGTGTGAGACTGCGGAGATATTTGGAGTAGGCATGCTAATGACATCCAGCTCTGTTTCTCCTTGTCATCCAACCCATGCCTGGCTACAGCTTGGGATGGGATGTGGGTGAACCAATTGAAGCTGTGGCAGAAATGCCCCCGTCGGTGCCCCTCTCCAGAGATCTGTCACAGCCAGCCCGAGAGGCTGCTGTTGAATCTCTCACAGCGGGGATCTCGCTCCTTGTCTGCAGACAAAAGCCTGGCGCCTGGGAGGCGATGCTCTGGTCACCTGGGCAGCGGGGGGAAGACCCGGCCCTGAGCGCGGGCCCAGGTAGCCAGGGATGCTTTGCAGATTGGACGGTTTGTAGCCAGTATTGGCAGCTTCGATTGGACCGGCTGCTGAGGTCAGAGAGGTTTTAAAAAGGCCTGGGCCAGGAAGAAGGGGAGGCATTATCCATGCGGTCATCCAGGTGAATCTGAACCTGGCTCTCTCCTCATCACCGCATGCTCCAAGAGTGCCCTGCCTCCAGAGGAAACAACAAGCACCTCTGGACGATGCGAGTGAGTAACCTACTAGAGATCCGATCAGATATTTAGCTTCAGTAACTCAGATGCGTGTTGAAACGGCTACCTCAGCCACCCTGGTTTGCTCTATGGGATTCCTTTGATATTCCTGTTATATTTCTATGATATTGCTCTACCTTTTACCCTATTTCTGCCCTACCCCCTGTAACCAGTAAAGTGCTCCTTTGTGACCGGTGTGGGAGACTTATTGAGGGGTGGGTCTAAATTATGCCAAGGAGGCCCCTTAGGTCTGTGGACTAAGGGAGGCTTCCTAATAAGCCCCTGACTTGGGGAAGTGCCCCAAGTGCTTGTACTGGGTCTAGTACCCATTGGACGATCAGGCCTGTGTTTTCCAAGGTGCGCAGAGCCCTCCAGGGAAGGGGTCGGCCGGACGGGAGGCACCCCAGGGAGGCACTCGGAGCCTGGAAGGTGGGCGGCGCAGGGAGGTGGGCGGCTCAACGCAGGAGCGCCCCCTACTGGCCCGCCACAGAAGCTACATCCAGACAAAACAGGTGGTTGGCAGATCTCATGATCTGATCAGGGATAGGAATACACAGCATTGGAAGGGTTCAGCCTTCCCTTGTCACTCAGATCTGCAGCCTTGGATGCTCTTGGATCCTTTGCTGATCTCATAGCAGAGAACTCCTTCTCCTTTGTGGCCCACCAGAGCCCCAGCCTGGACCGCTTGTGGAAGCATTGCAAGACCTTTTCATCTGGGCAAGTATTTAGGTGGAGATAGCATTGCTTGGGGAGTTTTTGTTTTATACCTCATTCATCATATTTAGCATCACAGCACATTTTATCTGCCTCTGTACCTTATTTGGTCTTTGACAGTAAACTGCCCTGAGCCTTTTTTTCAAATCAAATAAATAAATAAATAGCAATCATCTTTTTTTTTCTTTCAGGTGTATCCAAATTCAGTGTTTTATAATTTGCTCAGTAACTTTGCAGGTATTAAAGCCAAGCTAACTGATCTATCGTTTCCTAGGTCTTCCCTTTTAAAGATGGACACTTTGAGTGATATTCTGTACTTTCCTGGTCATCCAAGAAGCCATTCTTCGGATGCTTACTTAGCATTTTTGGTAATGACATGTCTAAGGGAATTCTGTCCCCAAACATGTAACCTTTCACGTGTGGACACCTAAATGTGCCCAGACTGGTAGCTGCACAGGGACTTGTCTCAATCAAAAGAGGCCCTGTTTCAAAACTCAGGACTTGCAGCATGTCAGCAGAGTGCCCAAGCCCTTGAGTTAAGGGAGAAGGTCTTTTTTGCTTCGGAGGCTAAACCGGATAGGCATGGGTTCTGGACAGCTCCATTTTCCCGTGTCTTAGTCTGCTACATGTCCTCAAGGGGTGTGCATACGGGCCATGGCTGCTATTGCATACACTCAGTCAGTGTGCCCACATCATCAGGCAGGCATATTAGGGTGTGCAAGTACCCAGCGTCCTGTAAACATCCAAATACTGCCTGCTTTGCATGTGGCTCCGAGTTGTCTTCCCCCCTGGTCCTCCAGCACCCTGGGATGGATGTCATCAGGCCCAGCCACTTGCATGAATTCAGATTTGTCTAAAGCGCTCATGTGTTCATGATCTGCAGCCTGTCTCCTCCTCTGCCTTTTTAAATGTTGGCAGTATCTGAGCACAGTTTACCTTTTTTATGAAGATTGGAGCAAAGCAGTCATTGATCAGCACTGCATCTTCTGCAAATAGCTATAGCAGTGATCCCCGCGTCCTCTGGTCCTTCTTTCCATCTGACATATTTCTAGAGCCCCTTCTGTTGTGTTTAACATCCCCTGCCTGCTACATTTCTCTCTCTTTTTTTTCCCTTTAATTCCACGATTTTGTCCCTAAAAGCTCTTGCTATTTCTTGCATGCTTCCTTAGTGACTTGCCTTTCCTTCCATTGCCTGTATGTTTCTCCTTTGATTCAGAGGTAAGTAAGAAGCGCCTTGTGTAGCCACGTCAATCTGCTGCTCATCTTATCTCTCCATGTTGGAACAGCTTCTACTTGAGCATCCAGTACTACCTCCACTAGGAACTGCAAATCCTTCTGGGCCCCTTTATCCTTTAGTCCATCTCCCCATGCGACTTTACCTACTATTTTTCTGAGCTGGTTGGAGTCTGCACTTCTGAAGATACAGAAGTGTCCTTCTTTTGGTAATCTCGCACCATCTCTTTCTTAGGATCATGAATTGTATCGTATCACAGTCACTTTCTCTCAAGTTTCCTATCACCTTCATAGACTTATAGAAAAGTAAGGGTGGTAGGGACTTCTGGAGGTTACATCAAGTCCAACCCCTGCCAGAGGCACAATTGGTCCTATCCATATGAGGCTTTGCCTAACCTATTTCTAAAACTACCCAACCAACCCTGTTGCACAACAGCAAGGCATATTACCAAAAGACACCAAAAGTGCCCCCACCTGCCACAGGCAAAGCAGAGGGCTGAGGGCTGTCAATGTCCTGCTGCAGCAAGGGTTGTTAAAAATGTACTCAAGAGATCCAAAGAAGAGGACCATGATCACCCCTGCCCCAACCTCACTTACAGAAGAAAGCAACACCCCCATAGTCCTTACTAATCTGAGTGTAGGGTAAAGTTCCTTCCTGATCCCAAATGCAGAGATCCTTCTTGATATTGGGCAGAGGGTCAAGACCTACCAACTGGGAACCTCTGGATTTTAGTCCTAGCAGGAGGGTCCTGGGATCCCATCCACAGAGCACTCCAGGCACAGCAACTCCTAATCAACCCAAACCTCTTCTTGTCCAACCTCTTTTTGCAAACCTCCAGTGAAAAACCTTCATGTTCACATCCAGTTCTTCCTTGCTGGTCAAAACAAGCACCAAGAGCAATGACCCCCTGGCTGTACCTTCTGCCTCATCATGCCAGCACTAAAACTGACCTCTTCCAAGAAGTCACTGCCTGAGATCCAACTGGTGCTGCTGAAGTCCTGGCTGCTGCAGTCAGACTCCCACATGAACATGCAGCTGTAGGTCCAGCTGCCTCCAGTAGAGCTGACTGCTCTTTGCAATGCATGGTGCAAGGAGAATCTCTGCTTGTCTTTGGTGCCCGAACTCGACACTAGCACGGCAGCTCTGGACAGGCAGAACAGGGGCTGATTTGGGGCAAAAGGGCTGTTTCCACCCACCCTCTATTCCCATAGCACCCACCAGAGTGGCATGAAGGCAAGTTTAAGGATATAAGGCATGTGTGTTCCTCCTTTCCATTCTGTCTATGGGGCATCAGCCTCAGCCAAATGCTTCCCCATGCTTGGAGTTGGGTAGGGGAAAAAAAGACAGGGAAAGGGGAACCTGGGAGTCACCAGGGTAGTGCCCTGGGAGGAGTAGAAATGAGGCAGAGCTAGTATCCATGGGTCCAAGCTGGGCAAGGCAGTATCTGGTGGAAAGTGAGTGTGCCCAGAAGGGCAGGACCCATGCAAAGCAGGCCACAAAGCCCTTGGAACGAAGAAAGAGCCACACAACTGTTTGAGTCTCTCCTGAGACTCTTGAACTTGAGAGATCAGTGATACCAGGTGTGGGATCAGGGAGATGGAGACATCAGGAGAGTGGCGGCACGGACAGTGACTCTCAGTGGCACACACCTGTGACGTGCAGGGCAGGCTGCCACTGAAGGTGCAGCACTTGGGACCGGTGAGGTTGGGGGATCACCTGGATGGTGATGCCAGGTGCATTGATGTACAGGGGACAACGTCCCTTGGTGTACTACAAAGAAGAACATGGGGATGACATCTTCCTTGCAGGGAGTCTGCACAAGGTCCCTGCATTGGTCCACGCAGTAGCTTTAGCTCTATGCTTCCTCTTCCAACAGAACAAGATGAAAACATTGCTTTCATTCGACTTAATGTGCCTGATGATTTGTAATTTCACAGCTTGATCACTTCTCTCCCTGAATCCTGATCAATGGCAGCCTCTGATAAGCAGATCAGATGTTAGCGAGCAGGTGCAAGTGACACCCAAGTCCAGGATACGCTCCCCCTACTACACGTGGTGGAGGATCTTCTCAGTGGCATCTGGTGCTGACCACTGTCACGGCCAGAAGGCTGGCAGGCATCCTGCTCCCAGAGAGGTCTATAGGAGTTTTGCTTTCCACCCGGCTGTTTCACTAACAAAGCTCCATCTCCCCTGCAGCAGAGCTGACCGGGTCTGATTTTATTCCAGACGCAGTGCTAATGCTTACAATACCGGGTGTTTGACTGAAATCCCCAGTTTCTGGAGTCAGAATTATTTTTTTTCCTTTCTTTTTCAGTAAGATTTTATGGGTTTGCAGTAAAGCTTGGAAATAATCAAAGCTGTGAATCTTTAAAAAAATAGGAAGCCTATTAAGACAAAGAATATATTTTTAAAAATTCCAAGATTTTAAGCCAATCTCATTGCCTTTTGGAGGCCAGACTTACAGCACTGCTGTTTCATGTTGCTTGGAGTTTGTCTTGGCCCAGCTTTTCTTTCTGTTGCAACTGTTTTGGTCCTGGGCAAATAGTTTCAGTCCAGTTTGGGGAATTTTAGGGGAAGGCATCAAACTCGCACCTCTTCTGCCACTGTTACTCCAAACCTAGCTCTCTGTCCCGTGAGATCAGCATCCAGATTCTCTGCTGTGGAAAGGTGCCGGCCGTGAGAGGAGAGCAAGAGCAGACCCGCTAGATTTTTCAATCCTGCTTTCTCCTACAAGGAAAATTGATCAGAAAGACAGCAGCCATGAACTGAAACATATGACTCAAGGAAAACTGGAAAACATGGAGCTGCATCAGACCATCTGCTTAAAGCTGATTGTTTGTCATTGTGCTCAACAACCATATTCACACTGAGATCAACGTGAAAGCTAACTTTGCAGGAGAGGGGCAAAGGATGGATGCAGAGAGACAGCGGGGTGAATTAGAAGGGCGAATTTGAAATCATTTAGTCAAGACTTTCCACAGACTCAGCTCCCATGAGCTGCCTTTTAATTGCTAAAGTGCTTTGACATGCACGTGTATTTAGGAGGACATTTCTGACTATGAAGCTGGTCAGGCATTGGAAAAGGCAACTTAGAGAAGTTGGGGAATCTCCATCTTGGACGTTTTAAAGGGCAGGTTATACACACTTGTCTGGGATGGCTTTTCCAGGGCAGATCCTGCCTTGAGCAGGGGGCTGGGCTAGAAGACCTCATAAGGTCCCTGCCAGTGCTACTTTCTTTGCTGCCACCTCTCAATCTGGGGTCATGGGGTAGGTGCACCACTGAAATCACTTCGAGCAATCCAAGCCCCAATTTCCCCCAATGATAAGATTTCAAATTGGATAACACTGGTTTTGCACAAAGTTAGAGTGAAATCCTGGGCAGTACCTACAAAAGGTTCCTATCACTAGACTGCTTTTTATATTCACCTAATGCCTGGCATCAAGACCCAGCTGTAAAAACTCAGCAATTCCAAAGTTATTAGACTTTAATTTTGGCCTATGGAGTGCTCCACTGGGCTGCTATGAGCCAGGCATGAAATGCCAGAAGGATCCAGTTTAGGCAGAGCAGCAGTAGCATTTCTGCTTAAGTGGAAAATTGGAAAGGAGTTTTAAATTTGCTGACAAAGCCAAACTGAGAAGAAAAAATGCAGGTTAGTTCAGAGATCGGGGTAAAGTCTATCCTGCATGGTTGGGGTTCATGAGATACAGGGCGTGTCTACACGAGATGCTTTAAGGTGCATTACCCTAAATCTAAGGCATATTTGGGTGTGTGTCTACACATGTGTGCCCTTAATAGGCATTAAAAATGGTGATTTGGGGCTAATCATGCCTAAATTTCATATCAAATTTAGGTGAGAGTACTTAAATTACATTAACGAACATATATATGTGTTGATACACATTAACGCTGTGTGCGTGTGGACTAATTTAGGACTAACTTTAGTCCCAAGTCCACACGCAATGTTAATGCGCTTTACTGCCTGCACGTGTAGACACCTGTCTAAACACGCTTAATGCACATTAAGGTAGTGCGCATTAAATCTATACAGACTTAAATGCATGCATAGGCATGCCCACAGAGTCCAAAATGACCTCTCTCTACAGTGTTAATTTGGGGACTGCCACGGACACACAGTGCTGAGATGGAGATGAGGAACTGAGAATGAGTAGCACCTAGTGCATAGGGCAAGTAAAGAGTTTCAAGGTGTCATCAGAAGCTGAGAGATGAAAGGCTGGGAAAGGCCCAGGGGCCCTCTAATACCAAATTAGTCAGGAGAAAATATGTGACAAGCAGCTAGAAAATTTAACTAAAAATTCACTCAGCCCTTATCACTTGGGGTAGCTGGAAATACTGGCATTTATTCATATACAAGGCAGAGTAGACTTATACCTTGTGGATTAACTAAATCAGAGATATATAGCATAAGCTTTTATTATGCTCTACATCTCTGATTTCCTTAGTCTATTAGGTGCATATCTACCCTGCCTTCTGCCTGACTTCAGACTAACTCGACTCCGTGCACTTATTCATACATAGAATCATAGTAAAGCAGCGCTGGAAGGGACCTCAGGAGGTCACATCTAGTCCAACCCCCTACTCAAAGCAGGACCAGCCCCGGCTAGATCCTCCCAGCCAAAACTCTGTCTATCTGAGTCTTAAAAACCTCCAAGGATGGAGAGTCCACAACCTCTCGGGTAACCTGTTCCAGTGTTTTACTACCCTCCTAGTGAGAAAATTCTTCCTAATATCTACCTGAACTTTCCTTGCTGCAACTTGAGCCCATTGCTCCTTGTTCTGTCATCTGCCCCCACTGAGAACAGTCTAATGCTATACTCTTTGAACCCCCATCAGGGAATTGAAGACTGCTGTCAAATCCCCCCTCAGTCTGCTCTTCTGCAGACTAAATCAGCCCAGTTCCCTCAGCCTGTCCTTATGGCTTGTTCTCCAGCCCCCAAGCTATTTTTGTTGCCCTCCATTGAATTATCTCCAATTTGTCCACATCCTTTCTGTAGTGGGGGAGGCCCAAAACTGGACACAGGACAACAGATGTGGCCTCACCAGTGCTGAATACAGGGGAATAATCACTTCCCTTGACCAGCTGGCAACACACCTACCAATGCAGCCCAGGATGCCATTAGCCTTCTTGGCAACAAGGGCACACTGCTGGCTCCTTTTCAGCTTATGTCACCTCCAGGTCCTTTTCTGCAGAGCTGCTGCCCAGCCAGTCAGCCCCCAGCCTGTGCCAGTGCAGGGGATTGCTCTGTCCTAAGTGCAGGACTTTGCGCTTGTCTTTGTTGAACCTCATAAGATTTCTTTTGGCCCAATCCTCCAATTTGTCTAGGTCACTCTGAATCCTAGCCCTACCCTCCAGTGTATCGACTACTCCCCTCCACCTTGGTGTTATCTGCAAACTTGCTGAGGGTACGCGCTGTGCCATCTTCCAGGTTGCTGATGAAGACATTGAATTAAACTGGCCCCAGGACCGACCCCTGTGGCACTCCACTTGATACTAGCTGCCAACTAGACATCGAGCCATTGACTACTGCTCTCTGAGCCTGATGCTCCAGCCAGTTTTCTATCCACCTTACAGTCCACTCATCCAACCCATACTTCCTTAGCTTGCCTGCAAGAATGTTGTGGAAGACTGTATCAAAAGCCTTGCTAAAAGGAAGGTATATCACACCCACCGGTCTCCCCGCATCCACAGAGCCAGTCACCTCATCATAGAAGTCAGTCAGGTTGGTCAGGCATGACTTGTCCTTGGTGAATCCATGCTGACTGTTCCTAATCGCCTCTTTCTCCTCCAAGTGCTGGATCTACTCCATGATTTTTCCAGGGACAGAGGTGAGGCTGAATGGTCTGTAGTACCCTGGGTCCTTATTTTTCCCCTTCTTAAATATGGACACTATGTTTGCCATTTTCCAGTCAACTGGGACCTCTCCTGATCACCATGAGTTTTCAAAGATGATGGCCAATGGCTCTGCAATCACATCAGCCAACTCCTTCAGCACCCTTGGGTGT
Organism: Alligator sinensis; assembly: GCF_000455745.1. Taxonomy (NCBI): domain Eukaryota; kingdom Metazoa; phylum Chordata; order Crocodylia; family Alligatoridae; genus Alligator; species Alligator sinensis. The sequence goes on from NW_005842389.1 coordinate 941,725, forward strand.
ATTGCATCCAGCTCCAGGGACTTGTACATGTCCAGCTGTTCTAAATGGCCCCTAACCTGTTCTTTCACCAGTGAGGCTCCCAAACTGTGCTTCCTGGTGCAGTAGTCTGGGAGCTGACCTTACCCGTGAAGACTGAGGCGAAAAAGGCATGGAGCACTTCAGCCTTTTCCGTATCCTCTGTCACAAGGCTGCCTCCCCCATTCAGTAAGTGACCCACACTTTCCCCAATCCTCCTCTTGCTACTGACATACTTGTAGAAATCCTTCTTGTTACCCTTCACATTCCTTGCTCGCTGCAACTCCAATAGCGCTTTGGCCTTCCTGACTTCAGCCTTGCATGCCCAAGCAATGCTTTTATACTCCTCCCTTGTTGTTTGTCCAACAGCCACTCTTGTGTAAAACATCTGGACTCCCCTGAGTGTATATGTATTGACAGCTGCAGGAGCATCAATCCACGGGACCCCGGGGTCCTGTGCAACAGTGTGAAAACCATGAGTTAGACGTACGAGGAAGCTGCTGGGGAGCTCAGCTGGGACAGCGTGGAGCTCACTCTCCCTTCCCAGCACCCATGGGATGCCAGCAGAGGAGGAAGCACTGCAGCCAGGAAAACTGGGTCTGCTCTCACCGTGCTCTGGGCCTTCAGCTGTGTTGCTTCACACTGAAGAGGAGCCCAGAGAAGAGCTACGCAGCTGAGGTTAAAACAAGGCCTGAACTTGGGGGGATGGAGCCACTGGGCCAAAACTTGCCCCTGATTTTAGGTCCAAGTTGAACTAATGGCTGAAAGGAGGCTGTTTTATGGGTGTAGAAAGAAGCCACTAAGCAGCTAAAAGACAACAGAGTTGCAGACTGGCTAGCCATGATCCTCAATAAGGAAATCACTCTTAAAGCTCAACATACATTCCGCTCATTCCTCTGGTGTTTCTACATAAGAGCCAGCTCTTCCGGTATTATTGCTGTTGTCATTTTATAAGCCTGCTACAATCTGTCTTTTTTCTATTTTTGACTCCTTATAAATAGCCAATAACTTTGCTCTTCTCTGCATTCCTGTTTCCTGCAAGAGTACAGAAGAGAAACGCCATCGTGACTGCTGCCGAAGCACAGCGTTCCAAGAAGGTCGCCAAAAAATAAGCTTCAGGCTAAAAGCAATTAAGGTGCATGTGACAATGGAAGTCCAGCTTCTAATTATCAAGTCCATAAGAGTCCTCATGGGGTGTCAAATTAAGTTTGTGCCTACATGTATGCAGGATCTGGCCCTCCTAACAAATATAGGGTGGGCTGAAAGGTGAAAAAATGCTTGAGAGGAACAGCTCACGGGGAAGAACTGGCCCTGAATAAATACAACCTTCCAAAGGTTTCGCACTGTCGGAGTGTAACAGGGCCTGCCTCAGAGAGTGGCCATGGAGGCTACTGGTGTCCAGATTCATCCCACCCTGGCTACTCCGGTCTCTCAAGACTACTGCCTCTTCCTTTCTAGACATGCTTCTTTGGAGGTCTTGTGTATGCTTGGGCAGCTGCCTTCACAGACCAGAGCAAACCCTCTGAGTGGCCTCAGCTCCCCCTCAATCTTGGCATCATGGGCCCTCATTGTGTCCTCCAGCTTCCCCCATAGCCACACCTATGCCTCACTGGTTTTCCTTTGGTTTCATGTACCAGGTCCTCTGCATTCGGCCTCCCCAGCCCTCTGGCCCCTGGCCCTGGCAGGGCTGCTCCAGCTCATCAGATCTCTGACCCTGGTGAAGCTACTGCCTCTCCAACCTAGCCCAATGGGTCCCAGATCCTGGCAGGGCTGCTTTAACCTACAAACTGCTAGGTTTCCAACAGTCAGGCCACAGGGCCCTTGGCGCCTGCAGGGCTCTATGTTCAGCATGCCCCTCAGGCATCCTCCATGTGGCCGCCAAACAGCCCTGTAGTCCCACTTCAAGCTTCCCATCAAATAAAATAAAACACCAACTATTTTCTAACTTAAAGTCTGAAACCCCATCTTGGGTCTCAACACATCCAAATCCCACCCCAGTCAGCTGGCTCCCTCACAGAGACCTTCTTGGATCTGCAGCCTCCATTCTAGCAACCTGTGCTATCAGGAGCCCTCTCCTGCAGAGATCAGAGCCAGACTCGGTCCCTAGCCCCAAATACAGCCTTATGTGGCTCCTTCCTCCTCCTCCTTCCAATCACCTGACCTACTCGCTGCTCACAGGGGCCAGGTGCCGCCAATTATCCAGATCAGGAACAAGGGCTCTCCATCCCCTCTTCAGCTGCTCGAGCCCTGCAGCTCATCTTTCTGCCAGCTGCATTCCCCAGCCAGCCTCCTGAAACACTGCTCTTTCTTCTACCAAGTTCAAAGATTAGGGGCCCTCTGTTAATTGGAGCAGTGAGGCTGCGGACCAAGCCTTCAAACAAGGGCAGTGAGGGCAAAAATCCCTCCCTTCACTAAGCTTGATCTGCACAGTGAAGAGATGATATGATGTGGTACATGTGGAGCTCGGGCAGGCCTCCCTCAGCACGCCCAGCCATTCCCTGTCCTCTGCTCCCAGAGCATGGCCCCATTCAGTTCAAAATGTCGAGGCCTTGTAATTTCTACTCCATCTTATTGGGCATAAAATCTGGCCTGAGATGCACCAACACCCTATCAGTGATTTTGGGGCACTGTTTGTTCTTACTGCAGCCAGTGCCTGCTGTTGGGTGTGCAGACCATCAGGGGCTCCACGTGTAGCCTTTGCATAGCTTTACAAAAATTGAGGCCAGAAGCCCTCCTTCTGACCATCCTGCCTGCGCTCCCACACATCATGGGTCAGAGGAGCCACACATGCAACCCCTCCCATCTGCTGGAACACATCAGACCTAGTACAGTCTACATTTGCACGCCCCAAATCATGACAGCAGATTCCCCTTTCCCCTAGCAGCACTGTCCCCACGAGCCCTCACTACTAACAGTGTGCACCTTATCTCTACCCTGCATATCTGCCTGCAGGTTGCAGCCACTGGATCTCATCCTGCCTCTGTCTGAATCTCATGAGGTTCAACAAGGACAAGTGCAAAGTCCTGCACTTAGGACAGAACAATCCCATGCACCGGTGCAGGCTGGGGGCTGACTGGCTGGGTGGGCAGCAGCTCTGCAGAAAAGGACCTGGGGGTGACAGCAGACAAAAAGCTGAATATAAGCCAGCAGTGTTCCCTTGTTGCCAAGAAGGCTAATGGCATAGCGGGCTGCATTGGTAGGAGCGTTGCCAGCAGATCAAGGGAAGTAATTATTCCCCTCTATTCAGCACTGGTGAGGCCACATCTGGAGTCCTGGGTCCAGTTTTGGGCCCCCACTACAGAAGGGATTGCGGTGAGTCCAGTGGAGGACAACAAAAATGGTTTGGGGGCTGGGGCACATGACTTATGAGGACAGGCTGAGGGAACTGGGTTTATTTAGTCTGCAGAAGAGAAGACTGAGGGGGGATTGAAGAGCAACAGGTTGCCTAGAGAGGTGGTGAAATCTCCATCCTTGGAGGTTTTTAACACCCGTCTAGGCAAAGCCTTGGCTGGGATGATGTAGCTGGGGCTGGTCCTGCTTGGAGCAGGGGGTTGGACTAGATGTGACCTCCCGAGGTCCCTTCCAACCCTCGTTGTCTATGATCCCATGATTAGCAGGAACCTCTCTTCCACGCAGGTATGTAGAGATGGGGATCTCAGGGACAGGTTTCCCCACAGCCTGCTTCTGGAGAAGCCCAACAGATGGAGCTCCTTCCTTGTCCCACTGGGAGGCAGGCTTGCAGGTCTCCACGATCTTAGGTTGGTCCTGGGCTCTTTTCTGACCCCTTCCCAAGTCAGAGACATCTTTTCTGAAACTGGGGCGCCCAAGTGGGAGATGATCACCATAGCTCCCTATGCCCAGCTTCTGCATATTCGCAGGCCCCACTACTCCCACAGAGCCCAGGTCCCGTGGGGGCAGCATACAAGGTGTGCTTGCCTGCCTGCCACAGAGGAGAGGCGTAAATAAGGCGTTAATTCCATTTAGAAAATGCAATTGGCAGGAGAGCCCCTGAATCTCTGTCCAGCTGTAAAGTGCTCTTTGAGTGATCTAATTTATCACTGCCGCAGCAGCAGCCGCTGATCAGATGCTTTGCCATTGGGTGCTGGAATGACTTCATGCCGGCAAAGCAGGCCAAGTGCCTCATTTCTCTCGGTTCTTGGGCTCCCACCAACTCCCGCTGATGCTCTTGCCCCTTCCAGGCAGAGCAGCAAGCCCTTATACATTCCTGTGCCTGGGTGCGGCTCTTGGCAGTGACAAATCCTGAGCTCAGTGAGCAGCTGCAGCAGGTGCAGCATCCTGACCCACGCTTACCAAGCTGCGGTGCAAAACCTGCACAGGCAGCACTGTCGTGTACCGCAGGCCTCCATCTGGAAAGACCTGACATCACCTCCTGAGCAGGATGTGCTCCACTTCCCTGTCTGGGCCCAGCCCACAGGGGACACAGGTCTGTGTTGGCTCTCAGCTCCCAATCGAGTCTTTTTGGTGAAGCTGTAAAGCCTAGTACTTCACACCCTCAAGGTGGCTGGATCTGTCCTTACTGTTGGCCCAGAAGGTTGGGTCTGGAAGGAGAGCTGGGTGGGAAAGATCTCTGGGGAAGACCAGGGCTTTCAGCTGCTGCACATGCGATAGGAGCAGCTAGCTGAGGTGAGAGAAACAGAACTTGGGGCTAAGGAATAAGAGGGGGACAGAGGCCAGTGAAGGGCAGAGAAGGTGGTTCGGGAGCTGGGGCACAAGACATGTGAAGAGAGGCTGAGGGAACTGGGCTTATTTAGTCTACAGAAGAGGTGACTGATGGGGGATGCGATAGCAGCCTTCAACTCCCTGCAGGGTTGTTTCAAAGAGGCTGGAGCTGGACTGTTCTCAGTGGTGACAGATGACAGAACAAGGAGCAGTGGTCTCAAGTTGCAGCAAGGGACGTTGAGGTTAGATATTAGGAAAAACCTCTCTCACAAGGAGGATAATAAAGCATTGGAACAGGTTACCCAGAGAGGTGGTGAAATCTCCATCCTTGGAGGTTTTTAAGACCCGGCTAGACAAAGCCTTGGCTGGGATGATCTAGTTGAGCTGGTCCCACTTTGTGCAGGGGGTTTGTCTAGATGTGACCTCCTGAGGTCCCTTCCAACCTGAACTTTATACGGTTCTATAAGGGCCAGGAGCAGGACTGAGGGGTAAAGAACGGAAATACAAGCAGCCCCGGAAATCAGAAATAACTTCAAGGTTTTTGTGAAAAATGCCATTTTTGACCCTCTGGATAACTACACTGCTATCCCAGGTCAATGCTGGCTCCCTCCAAGATGTGCTGATGTGATGTAAGACAGTCAGAGTCCATACACCTTTGAACTGTAAAATCCAGGCTGGAGGTGGAGAAAGAACAGGGCCACGTTCATCCTCAGGCCTCAAATTCTCCAGCTTCACCCACTACACAGCACCTGGAGCAGTGCTGGACAAAGCTCTGGTCTTAGTTACTTTTGCAATCAGCTGTCAGCTGTCCAGATTGCAAGGGATCCCAAGGACTGGCTGCCAATATTGTCTAAGCACCAAGGTGCAAAATGAGCAGGAAGAGGCTGGAAGAGTGCCGGTTTCACCAAAGAATATTTCCTTCTGGGTCTGAAGAAACTTCCTGAATGTGCCCCTGGAGCAGGACTAGCTCACGAGGTTTGCAGATGATCTGTGAGACACACTGCGAGTCACCCCCTTCTGTGTCGAGGAGCTGTTCATTCTGGAGTATAACGATGCCAATGCAAAAGTCAATCTTTTAAAGGATCTGCTTGACGAGGTTATTGATCAAGACATTGTTCCCTCAAATGTGGAGGATGAAGTGAGCACAGCTCCAGCCTTTGCTGCTAGTGTGTGTGTGTGTGTGTGTGTGTGTGTGTGTGTGTGTGTGAGAGCGCAGAGTGCTGGAGTAAGCAGTGGCTCCAGGCACCCCTGGGTGCATCTCCTGGGATGAGAGCCAGTTGATACAAGTGGGAGCAGCCCCAAAGTTGATGCAGAAAGTAGAGACTTTCCTAGGGCAGAGGATGGGGGACGCGGTTGCTGTTTACTGACTTCTCTTGCTCCTGGGTGGTGGCGGGGAGCGAGCCTATGCTGGGCTCAGGCAGTTTTGCCCTCCTCAAGGCTTCCCAGGCCTAGCAAGGAAACATCCAGTGGAGCAGTCACCGATTTCTCACTTCCCCTTGATGCAGCTGGTGGTCAACGGGGGAGAGGCAGCAGGTGCTCAGAGTACTTCTCATTAGAGCTCAAACCCTCGTATGCCCCTGGGTGCATAATCCCAGTGGGATGGCAAGAGGCAGGATGTATCCAAGGTTCTCCTAGGGGTCTTTGGCACTCCCAGCTGCACTGCACTGAGCACTGCCCAGGCCTGAATCCTGGGGATCTTTCACTGAGCACTGGCGTTTGCTCATGGTCACCGCCAAGCTGCCAAGAAAACTAGGGTCTTTCAACCATCCTTGCAGTGGTACCCGTACTTCACCTCCCAGCCATGGAGCGCTCTGGTACCCTCTCTTGCAGCAAGAAGACTTGTGGTCTGGCTCACTCCACTCCATCCTGCTACAGGTTC
>NW_005842389.1:948329-956161 GCF_000455745.1 Alligator sinensis
TAGATCAGCAGTCTTCTGTCTCTGCAGTGGGAGCAGAAAGATGCAGAGGCCCACCACCCTGTATAGGTCCTTAGCGATCTACTCTGAGCCTCCTTCTCCTGCAGATGCCCAAAGCACCGTGGCACAGCAGCTGGCACGCAGGCTCAGGGCGTTCTTCCCCTTGCAGGGCCAGCAAAGTACTCTGTTCCCTTCCACGTAACCTCAGAGCTCTTTACTGCATGAATTAGTGATGAGGAGAGGCCATTTGCACTGGAAGGGGGTGGCACATCATTTCCACTCACACCATCTGCTTTGCTGCTTGGGCTTTCTTGAAGAGCAGAGTGCCCTGACAGAGTGCAGAGGCAGCAGAGGAAGCAGGGAGCCAGAAGCATGGGCAGGGCAGTACGTGGAGCAAGTCAGAGGAGAGCTGGAGAGACGGACTGACTGACAGAGAGACACATGCAGGCTGAGGGACAGATGGAACCGATTTGATTAGCTGCAAAATGAGGGAACAAAACCAACTGACTGTGGCAGTTTCTGGCTGGAGGTGTGCGGCTCCCTGACGTCTAAATAAAGCTCTCTCCCGGCAGATCTCCTCTGGAGCAGTGGCATCACATGCAGTCACCTCCCAGTCACAAGACATCACGTCCAGGTTGCAACAGATTAGAGAGCCCTAGGCCAGCAGGATCCCATGGCAGTTTATCACATGAGGTTCACAGCTGGGCTGCCAAGCACCCGGAAGGGGATGCATCTTCTCCAGGCAGCAGCGAGGGGCTCTGGGCAGGTGCACAGCACACACTGCTGGCACAGCCTGATCCTTGTCAAGCACTTAATGGACTTCTTACCTGGGAATGCATTCAGCTGACTCTGGCAGCACCTTTCCACTACTCCTTAGCCACGATCCCAGAAGTAGCCAATGCACGACTGAACCCGTCACACAAAGAAGGAATCCCCATCCCAGAGCTGCAAGGGGGGGGCAATGCCCTGTGCCATGCCTGAACCTGAACCTGAACCTGAACCTGAACCTGAACCACACGGGTTCATTTAAACCACAAAAGAAAACTCTGGCAAGTGGGCTGTGGCTCTAGAGCTTCCCATGGAGTCTCGGGTGAGCAGGTCCCAAACCAGTCGGGAAGGCCACTCTGACACAGGCTGGCCTTGGAGGGACAGGCAGCCTTTGCGATCTGAGGACCTGAAAGCATCTCCACCACTGCATCCAGCTCAGCAGCCACTGCTTGGGCCTCTGCCCAGCACGGAGATCTCAGGCAACCCCCTCTCTGTGTCAGACACTGGCACAATCACAAGAACCTCACTGTCTGGGTCAGGAGACATGCAGAAGGACAGCCGAGTGTGAACAGAATAATAGTAGCCCTGCAGCCCAACTGCATCTGCCTCTCTCTGAGCTTCTCCCTGTGGGAAGTGAGCAGCGGCCAGGCAGCCCATGGGACTCTGCTGGAGCAGCTCATGCCATCTCCTGGGTTTGCCACTACTCCTTGCTGGTTAGAAGAAGTGGACTGGGAGGTCTCCAATTTCAAGTCGTGTCTTCCTGAGCCATGGGACAGCTCCAGCCTTGCCCTGTCACCACTTCAGTGGGCAAAACTAAGAAATAATCTCCCACAGAATACCATCAGCCCAGGAAATGGGTGCTGAGTGGGGAACCCAGCATTTGGGCCTTGCTTGTGCTGTTGGCCGCTGTTAGTATTTCGGTGCCCTTGACAAACCTGCTTACTGAGCAAGGTCTTAGATCGTCCTCTGTGAAGGAGGCAACAGCCAGTCCCATGTTGCACAGCGATGGTGGCTTCTGGCAGAGATGTGAACGAAACATCTAACACACTGTGGGTGCATCTACACATGCAATTACCACGACACAATAAATTCTGGTGCAGTTCATGCTGGAGTCAGCTGCTCCTGGTGCAATATCTACACGTGTACCTGGGACTGCAGAGGTCTGAGCCAGGGCAGAGCAGCCCTGGGCTGGCAGGGGGATGCGGGGTGGTGGGGGCTCCAAGTGGTGGCATCAGGCAGCAGAGGGACTGGCTGGGGCATGAGGATGCTACAATACAGGGCTAGGCAGCAGGCATCCCCCACACTAGCACCCTGGTGCCCCAGCTAGCTACTGTCACAGTCTAGACAGGCATTTTGGTGGTGTAAATTACTCTGCTGTAGGATAGTACTGTCTCCATCAATACTATCCTATGGCAGAGTTAACTGATTTACTGTGCCCTAATACTGATGCACGTGTAGACTGTGACGCTTACTGCAAAACTAATTAGTCAACTCCAGAGTAAAACACACATGTTGATGCACCTGGTATCTAATGCTCAGCCCCACTCCCTCCCATGGAAAGGGTCCAAAAACCGCTTGCCTGCCTGGGGTGTTTTTCATCACAGGAGCAACACACTCACTTCCTCGAGCCCAGCCCAGGACAGAAATATGGTGTTCAGGACTTACTCCATTTCCCGTTCTCTTGCTGCCTACCTGACTTCACCCTGTGGATGCGTCGGCACGTATGCTCGTACTGAGCAGGCACAGCAGGGCTCCGTAGTGGCTGGGTGAGTCCGTGGCTGTGTGTACGTGCACCTGAGGGTAAGTCCCAGACAAGGAAGTCCTCCCACATTTTAGATCCAGAAGTAAAGCAGTTTCAGCACTCTGCCAGCAAGCCAGAGGCCAAAGGCCTGGATTCACCCCGTTCAGAGAGAAGTGAGCCAGCAGTTCTGTGTTTTACAAGCAGATTGCTCTAACCACTAGGTCATAAACTAGTCGTTTCTCCTTGCAAGATGGAGCCACAGCTCCTCACACGTAACAGGCACAGGGTAGAACGCATGGCAAGTGGCATGGTTTCTACCCCTGGGGAAACCAGGATGTAGGCTAGAAGCCAGGGACTACTTGCTTTCCAGAGCAGCAGCTGTTTCACTGAGCGAAGGACCTTTTGCCACAACATCTCACTTCTGGCCCCACTTAACTCCAGTTCATGGCTGCCCAGGGGCCAGCTTCACAAGGAGGGCTGAAGGCAGTGCTGCGTACTTTGTGCCCCGTAACATGCTAGTTAAAGCAGTGGGTCAGCAGGTCAGAGGGATGCAGATTCACACCTTCTCTGGGCAACCAGCTAGGTTTTGGAGCTAAGTCCAGAGGATTCTGCTGCATCTGGCACCCTCCAGTCCTGGGTTTCTGGCTGCCCGTATTCTTGTGACTTCAGAGGCTGGTAAGCATCCAGAATGGGCGGTATACAGAGCTGTGTGCGTGCCCAGCCAATGCATCACCGACTATGCACACTTAGTCTATGCATGTACCATTGTGCATCTACACTGCAGGGGAAGAATTGCTGCCAAAAGTGCCATTTTCATAGCTGGAGGGCTGCCATTTAGGGACACCAAGGGGAGTTGAATTCCACCCTCAATGTCTTCTTGCTACTTAAATGGTCACTGACCAGCTGGCATTCCCCTCCTGGGGCTGGTAATAATTGCCCGATTGTGCTGCCAGCCAAGGTTTTGGCTTCAGTTACAGTGTGGGGCATGGCCCATTTCAAGATCCTGGGATCAAAACATGGTGATGAGCTCTGAAGGGAATGAAGTTATGTCATTAAAGCCTACCCTATGGGATATATACCTCGGGGATCTCCCGTGAAGTCATATGGGTACTACTAAGTCTGGGATTTCCTGACTTCAAAAAAAGTTTGGCTTTGTAACCATTATGCTCTTTCCACAGTCTTTTGGCTATCTCCAGGTCTGTCTGTGTGTCCTCTCTTCACATAGTCTGGGTGAGGGCCTGGACACCTTGTCCAGAGTGACTCAGAGACCCTCAGACCTAGGTCACCATTATGAAGGTAGCCACCCTTGGAGAAGACTCCAGGTCAGGGAGAAAGCCAGTCCAGTGCTTTGGCTCAACCTCAGAGGAACCAGACTCATCCTCTTGTTCGAAGAAAGTCCTGCAATAAGCTTATTTTTGTATGTGCAAATACTTTGCATACTACATCCATTCCATCGTCAGATGAGGGTGTGAGTTAGGTGGGGGTGCAAGGTGGCTTGGCAACCCCACAGGTTGATGTCCTCTGTTAACTAGAAGTAGGAGAGGGACCAACTCCCTGTACACAGAGCTGTAGCCAGGCATATCAGGGCTCGGTGCAGGTCACATGCATAGCACCTCTACACACTACTACATAACCAAATTCATTATGCGTTATCGTTTACTTTCTTTTGGGAAGAGGACACCTTTGAAAGAAGGCTGCGACTCTGGGGTCAGGACTGAGCAGGCAGCTCACAGCGACAAAAAGTGAAAGAAGAGATCTGGGCCCAGGAGCCCTGCCCCAATGCCCATCCGCCCACCCATGTGCAGATTTAGGACCGTGAAAAGGAGGGGGCAGATGCTGTGGCACATTGGCACATAGAGCACATTTTCTTCCGGTTAAAGAGAAGCTAGAAGCTTTGCTAATAGGGTTGGGAGCTAGCACTATATTATTCAGTTTAAGATCAAATAAAAAAACCAAATATAACTATTGGAATGTGCATTCATTGATTGGAACAGAGTTTCTCAACCCATGGTATGTGTACCCCTGGGGTTATGTGAGACACGGGCAGGGGGTATGCGGGTGCGCATTTTGGTCTTTCCCTGCTTGGACTGGTAGCTGCGTCCGCCGCCCCTCCCGTTGTGTCCAGTGCACCGGGGCTTTCACTCCCCAGCATCAGTGTGCTGGGGGATAGGGAGGGAGGCCCTGCGCAGGCTGCTTTGCCCTGGGCTGTGGTGGAAAAAGTGGGACTCGGCTCACGGCAGCGAAACCAGAAGTGCCACGGTGGGACTTCCAGTTTTGCTTTAGCTGCATCAATCGGCAGGGGATACGTAAGGTATCAAAAAGGTTGAGAACCATTGGACTAGAGTATATATAAAGTTTAAAAAGCAAAATTTAATGAACTAGGGCAAAAAAAAAAAATAGTCATTAGTCCTGTAGTCATTACAGCTAGCTGTACATTTCTTATTGACAGTCATTAAATAAAATCTAGCCTTCTTGAGCATCTCGGAGCCGCCACAACTTCACTGTCAGTCATTTCTACACCTGAGTTAATGTTACCACACCTGAGTCAAGGTTTTTAGCTAGAGCTAAAAACAGTCTGCAGAGCTATAAAACAGAAGACAGACGTTACCAGGGAGGGCTGTCATCAGACAGCCACACTGCAGAAGAAAGGGTAGTTTGAATAGTGAAATATCAAGACAGTTAGAAAGGAGAGAGGGTCCTTAACATGTATGGAGTGGAGAGAGATTCACAGGAACCAGGGAGATGATAACGAGCCATGAAGTCAGTTGACTCTCAGCACTGCCTCTCAGCATGCTGCTGCCCCTCCCAGGCCACTCATGCGAGGCCTCCCAGCACACAACTGCACCCCTGTACCCCCTGGATCTGTCCCTGTGCCCACCCCTCACTCTGGGCCCTGGGTTGGAGAGGGGCTGGAGTGCCCCTGCCCAACCTCTCCTGACTGCACACCTTCGAGCAGCAGGCACAGTTACCAGACTGCTCTGCACCCAACTGGGGTGCTGTGTCAGGTTATGGTGGGGGTGACCCCCGCCACCTCCGAGGTTGCTGGCTCTCCACCTCCCAAAGCCATCCCAGCCTGGGTGCAGTTACTGGCTTAACATGAGCATCCCCACAGAAAGGCAGGCTCTGGCAGTCCTCTGCAATGCTCTGCTCCATGCTGATAGCTGCAACGCATCCTGATGCCTGCCGAGCACAGTCCAGAGCTGGCACAGGGACTGTGTCACCACCTGCTACTGGCCCGTGGGACTGGCCCCTCTCTGACCTGAACCGGCATGCATTGCCAGGGAATTGAGTTAGGGTGTGTACTGCACCCCCAGGCAAAGTTCATGGTGGGTCACTGGACCTGGGTGGGAGGGACCAGGTGGGGGGCTCCAGCCACAGACATGGTCCAGGCGACTTGAGAGATGCTGCCGTCCTCATCGTCCATTGTAGAGAGCCAAAGAGACGCTGGGAAGAAGCATCTCTTGAATAAGGGAGCCAGTCCAGGAACAATGCTTAAGTTTGATTTGGCACCCCCTGTGTGAGGGTGCTCCAAGCTAGGGCACTGCCCTTGCTATGATACAGCCTGCATCTGACCCTGCAAGCGGGGATCGCCCCAGACCTAGGGGAAATCTTTGCAAGACACAAGGAAGCTCTCAGGCTGTTCCAGCAAGGTCCCAGCCCCCTCCATGCCCCTCCCACAACACACTCCAGAGTTGGAAAAGTATCTGCAAGGCTGCTCCAGGCCTGTCCTGCCCCCATGCTTGAGCCCACTGTGCTGGCAGGCCTAAGAGCAGCTGCTGGGGATGAAACCAGCATGGGCTTGCTGACATCTGGAGAGTGCCTGCAGACCTGGGGACTATGTTCACAAATGTTTTTATGTGGGATGGGCCACTGCCATAGCGCAGACAAGCCTCTGCCAAACTGCCACATACTGCAACGTGTGGGAAGTGGGAACTAGAGCCAAGACCCACCAAATTTATTTCATACATACCCATCAGACGGGGACCGATCAGGACCTCTGTTGAACAGGGCTGGAACCAAACTGGGGGTTGTCTCAGGGGCCTTTCAAAACATCAACCTACTCACCTGTGTAGAGCAGTCCACCCACCTGCCTCGCCTTTGATGTAATTGATAAATTGTTTCTAAGGTGGGAGGCTGCCCATTTAATGCCCACTGCCAAGGGCATAAAACATGGCTCTGACCTCCCCTTTACCGTGTCCCATGCCTTGCAGATGGCATCCAAATCACTACCCCAGCTCCTAACTCTGGCTGCACTCATTGGGCTCCTTGCCCTGCACACACACTCAGGGCTCCTTGTCCCTCACTCACTCAGGCTCCTTGCCCCACTCTGGACCTCCTTGGTCCCACCAACCTCCTTGCTGGGTGCTTTTCTGTTGGGGTGTGCTCCCCTAGCCTTTCCCCTCCATGGGGTACACACAAGGCAGCAGGGGCTGAGGCTTTACAACGCCCCATCCTCACCTTTCACTAGGAAGGCACAGGTGTGGCATTTCCTGGAGACTGCCCCACCACAAGCAGCCCCACCACACCATCCAACCCCAGCAGGGTCTAGTTTTAGGTCATTCCCTAGGACCAGGAACCTCCTCCATCCCCATAGTTCCTACCCTTGACTTCCAGGTGTTCTGGGAGCAGCAGCTCCAGCTCCCAATGCTCTCTCTCTGGCTCCCTCCAGCAGCTGCCAGCTCAGCCCTGAGGACCTGGGTTTATATTGAGGCTGCTCAGCCACATCTTCCAATCAGGAGCCCTCCCACAGTCATGTGACCACCTCATTATGCTGTACTGCACCTGCCAGCTGCTCCACAGTCTGCTTAAGCCTCTTAAAGTGGTAGGCACCAAAGGTGCCCAGCCACAGACCAGTGCTAGACTAGAATGGGAGTGTGTCAGGGCAGGTAAGGGCTCAAGGTGGTTCCTGACCCTTGCCTAGCTCACTGATGCAAGTCTTATCCATCCTTTGGACACATAAACAAAACCTCCTTCATTCTGCATTCAGCCTTCAGCAAATACATGGACAACTAATTGCAGTCAGGCTGGAGTGTTGTAGCCATGATTTCCCAGGAAATATGCAAGAGGCAGGAATTTTTGTGGTATCTTTTATTGGACCAAATGCATAGTTGGGAGAGTGGTGACCTGAGGAAGGGCACTGGGTGCCTGAAAGCTTGACCAGTAGCTCTCCAAACCAGACAGTGAAAATGCTATCACAAAAAAAATCCTTGCCTCTCAGACAAATAATTGCCTCACCTAGTCCCCAATGAGGTAAACAAATTACAAATCCAAAATATAATAATGAAACAAAAATTAGGGTAACATTAGAGTTCATCTCTATAGTAAT
>NW_005842389.1:956192-965277 GCF_000455745.1 Alligator sinensis
CAGCAATGGCCAACAAGGTCTATAGGAGGGTTCAATGTGACTCCCAGTTTGCGCTGTGAGAGAAGCTACTTGCAAACACAAGGGACTTACTTATCTTTGTGGAGTACCATACAGAGAGGTAGGATAGGTGCCAGGGTGGTATTTCTGAGACAGTACTGCCAGAATCACTATGTTCTGTGCAGCTCCATGTGTGATATTTTATGGAAATTGTTTAATGAGATAATTTGCATCTCTATAAATTTGCAAAAGGCCAGATTCATAGGAACATAGGGTCAAAGAGGCCAGCCCCCTGCAATCGCAGGCAACCATAGCATCAGTCCCTTTGATAAAATGATCAAGCTTCCTCTTAAAAACTAATTAGGTTTCTTGCCCCCAGTACTTCTTCAGGAAGATCGTTCCAGGACTTCATTCCTCAAATGGTTAGAAAAATTCTCCTCATTTCCAGCCTGAATTTATGCATAGCCAGTTTTTACCTATTTGTTCTTGTGCCAACATCCTCCTCTAGTTTAAATAGCTCTTCTCCTTCCCTGCTGTTTATTCTCTGATGTATTTATTGAGAGCAATTTTATCCCCTTTTGGCCTTCATTTTGCTATGTTAAACAAGCCAAACTCTGTTAGTCTCCTCTTGTGTGATAGGCTGTTGATTCTCCTGCTCATCTTTGCAGCACTTCTCTGCATCTCTTACAGTCTGGATGCACTCTTCTTTAACCTGGTTAACAAGAATGATACACACGTTCCAGGTGAGCTCTCATCCAGGCCTTCTCTGTCTCTAAAGGAAACACCTTGGCTGATTTATTTTAAGATTGTCTTGCTTTTTCCATAGTGTCCTTCACTTCAGTGGCTCCTGCTGGTTGCCCCTTGGCTTGACCTGAAGGCTTTCTAGATGCCTGCAGGTCTGCTTCTTTGCACGTCCTGACTGGCCGGTCCTCAGGGTATTTAGTTCCCCCCTAAGCCTCACTGGCATCCAGAAAGTAGGTAGAGCTCTTCCAAAGTCTCCTGAGGGGCCTGATCTAGTAGGCATTGCTCAGGGCACAGATGCCAGACCTTGCAAAATGCAGTGATTGCCGCGTTCTTAAAGGAAAGGGCGAGGAGAAGCTCCCCTTGTGTGTAATATCCCGTGCGTCAGTGCACACACCCAGGGAGTACAAGACTTGGCTTCAAAGCTTAGACTGAGCTGATGGAGTTCAGACCCACATCTTCCATCTCTGACAAGGATGCCCTGATCTGACCAGCAGGCAGTGGGCAGAGCTGGGTAGGGCAGACAGCCATCCTCCACCCCATTGATTAAAGATGTGCCCATGTACAGACGAAATGCAAGATTCATGGGGCCAAAAGGAAAGCAAGCAAGGGGAAGTCTGACTCTGGAGCTTACTGTCTGGGGCATTCACCTCATCCAAGAGAGAGCTGAAAAGAGTCCCTGAACCTAGGGTCACTGCTGTCTTCATGGAAAAAGCATAGAGAAGCCTGCTAGTGAAGTCCAGGACCCAGGTCTCTCCTATGCAAGCAAATGCCCTGCCCAGCAAGCTGCAGCCAGGCACTGCTCCACAGTTTTTCCTTCCGATTCTGTAGACCTCATGTTAAACCAAGGTTTCCTGCTTTCTGACCACTAGGATGTTGCAAAGCTTGCTTTTCTAAGTGATTTTCTTCTCTTGTGTTTTCCTGTTATATAAGTCATTTTGCTTCCTCACTGTAAGTCACCCGGAGTTTTGCTGGGGAGGGCGGCATACAAATCTAATAAACGAACAAATGGTTGGCTGTGGTGTCTCTGCTCTTTGTCAAGCTGCTTTCAAAGACAAGAGAGAGCTTTGCTCATTCTGTACAGGAAAAGGTATTTCTCGTTTTCAACCATGCTTTCTCATAACACATAAGCCATCATAATGAGGACGGGAATCTAGGACAATACCCCATCTGCAGGATCTCCCTTAGCCACCAGCCCCCAGTGGAAATGGCTTTTTACTTGACCTCCTTCTCCCATGACTCTTGCACTCTTGTCTACCTACAGGCCCAAAATATAGCCAGTGCTTTCCTGAAAAGTGTGAGTGTTAGATTCAACTCCATTAAAGTCAGAGAGGGGCCTAGAAAACATGTTTTGGACATGTGCCTTAACCTTTAGGGTATTGGGCAAAACAGACACTTCCAGGTGGATTTTATCCCCATCCTTTGGGACCTTAAGTACCTCCTAGTCATTTCCCAGGGCCAATTTGAATTACTCTGAAGATTAGGGGGAGTGAGTTACCAAAGAACATGCTCCACATAACTTCTCTAAAGCTGATAGCTTAGTGAGGCTGCCTTGCAGTCTTAAATAGAGGCATATACTGGATTTAGGTATATACTTACTTTTTAAGGTGCTGGCACAAGGCCAGTTTGAATCACTCCTTCATATTTAGGCATCTAACACCCACCAAAGTCCTACTTAAGCATGCTCCGAGACAATTTGAATCTGGCTCTTTGTGCCTGTAAGAAATGTTATATCTGGAAGATGCATTTTCAATATATCTGATCACAATGAAACTGAAACTGCAGATCAAAATAAACCCAAGCTGATCCCTTTAGGCCCATCATATGAATGGGGTGCACTTACAGGCTTTTTGGAGATCAGATAGTTTTAGGCACCAAAGACAAAGCAGAGCACATATTTTGCAAATGTCAGAAATGAATATACAGCCCACTCCTGATACCTTTGCAGCAATGAGTAAGCAAAGAAACAGCCACAAAAACTGAAAACTGTGAAAAACTGGTTGAAACAGTAACTAAAAATAAAGCAATAAAAGCCTTGGAAGATCATGAACTGAGAGGACCTAAATAGCATAGATTCTGCAAAGCAAAATCATCTCACTAATCTTTTAGTATTCTTTGAAGATGTCATTAAAGGAGGTGATAAATGATAATTGTTTGGCATAACCTACTTCTAATAAACACCTCAACAAAGTCCCATAGGACATGCTACTAAAGAAGCTAAAACGCTACTCCCAGAATGAAAGGCAAAGTGTTGTCATGAATCAGGAGCTGGGTAGGAGACAGGAAGTGAGGGATGGAGGATGGTCACTTTTCGTGACCAGAACTGAGGACCTCCAAGTTCTGTACTAGGTCCCATGTCATTTAATATTATAAATGATATGGGAAGTAGAGTGAGTGAGTAGTATGAGGGCAAAATCTCAGGACTACAGAGGGCTATGATGAATTTCTGTGCAACCTGACAAGCAGCATGAATGGAGAATACAACGGCAAAGGAAGTTCACTGTTGATAAATGTGAAATGATGCACATTAGAAAGAAAAATATCATTTCTCACATCTCTTCTAAGTTTCTAAATGTAGCCAACCTACTCTGCAGAAACTCAACATGATCACCTGGTGCAACATCATGGTTCAAATCAATGCAACCCTTACATTTATAAATTAAGGAGCAGGATGGGGGAGATAATGTCTCCTCTGGACAAGCATGGGTGAGACCAGTACTGAAATAGTTCTTCCAATTTTGGTGTCATTTAAAAAAAAAAGATGTTGAATAACTGGAGAAGAATTGGGTAAGAAAAGGAGCCTCAAAAATGATTGGAGGACTGGAGAGAATGCCTTCCCATGAGACACTTCAAGGAAATGACTGGCTTAGCTCAGGGGTATCAAACTTATCTGGGCCATGGGTCAGATTAGGCCCGTACAGCAGCTCCAAAGGCCAGAGCCAATGCGTGTGCTGGCTGGCCTTACATGCTGTTTGCAGCATGCATGCAGGTTCCAGCCCCACGCACGGCACCAGCCCTTGCCCTATGCACCACACATGGCTGGACCAGCCCTTCACACTGGGTCCAGGGCCCAATTTTGGAGCAGCCCTGGATCCAGCATGCAGAGCTGGTCTGACGTAGGCACTGTATTTAGCACGCACCTTGGACCAGCCCTATGTGCCAAGGGCAGCATGCCCCAAACTGGCTCTATGCACCGCAGCCAGGGGCCAGAGTGGGCTGCATGTGGCACACGGGGCCACTCTGAGACCCACAGACAGCTCTGCAAGCTGGATGATAGGGCTCTATGGGCCACATCCAGCCTTCAGTCTGTATTTTGACACCCCTGGCTTAGCTTATCAAAGTGAAGAGTGAGAAGCGAGTTAATTCTGCTCCAGATGAATTTTCATGGAGAGAAAAGCCCAAGTACTAATGAAGTATTAATGAAGAGCTGGAAGTGAAAGCCAAACCAGTTCAAAGTGGAAATGCAGTACAGTACTGCATAGCAATACCAGTGAGGGTAATGAAGGGGAGTGGTGTATAGTTTGTCTAGATATCTTCACATCAAGGCTGTAGTAGAAAATGCGCTTTGTCGAGTACAAGTGATTTGTTTTTAGGTAAAGTGAATTTTTCATGCCTTTGTTATGCAGAAGGTGAGACCAGATGATCTAAAGGTCCCTTCTGCCCTTAAAATCTATGAACTTATTGAATTAATTGTATCAATTCAAGGGAGGGATTCAGCATCATTGTTTAGTGCTCTGCAGAGTGCTTGGCTCAGCACACAGCTGCAATCAAGGCAGTGGAAATGAAGAACACAGACAATGTTCCACGGCCGTTGTATAAATCCATGGTGCAACCCCCCCTAAACACTGCATGCAGGACTGGTCACCCCGAGTTAAATAGACAGAACTAAAGGGATGTCCAAGAAGGGTCCGGAGAGGGTGGACGGGCATGGGACATCATTACTCTGAAGAAAGATTGAAAGGTTGATGCTATTTACCTTAGAGAGGAGCTGAATACAGGTGGTCCTCGACTTACAATGTTTCGAGTTACAACATTTTGCACTTACAACTTTTATAAATTGACACCCTGTTTCAATTTTTTTATGTCGGTTTCAACTTTACAACACTTGATCTGACGCCACACCACACCAGCGAACAAGTTCACTGCGTCACCCATCTCCCTGGAGAACATCTATCCAAACTTCCTTGGACGCTTTCTTTAAGAAAGCAGACAAGGCTCTAGAAAAACCTGCAACCAAGACTCCTGAGAAGATGCCAGCCAAGAACCCTTCAAATGTCCAACCAAGAGCCTTTCAAAAAGTCCAGCAAAGTCTCTTCAAAGAAGTCCTTGCAAACAATATGATTGCTATTTACAATATAATTACATTACTGTAGCTATATTACTCATCTATAATTGATTGGGTACAAAATTCTGGGTTATTTTTGGTGAAAATAGGGTATCGGGCCTTGGTTCAGGAACTAATCCCCCATCTATAACATTTTTTCCTATGGGAAATTTGGTTCAGAGTTATGTTTCGACTTAAGATGTGGTTTTCAGGAATCAAATGTGTTATAAGTCTCAGGACTGCCTGTAACACAGGGATATGGTAAAAGTTTATAATATGACAAATGGTCTGAAGAAGGCAGAAGGAAGCTTCAGTTTTCCTGCTCTTATGTGTCAAGATTAAGGAAACACTGAGTGAATTTAAAGGGGCAGATTCAAAACTGAAGTAGAGAAATAACTCTCCATATGATACGTGGTTAGATGTGGAACTCATTGACACAGGATGCCATCAAGACTAAGACCTTATCAAGACTAAGACAGGGATCGGACATTTACACGGGTAACAAGACTATCCCATTGTAATTCAACTAGGAAAGGAATCAAACCCTTTGTGGTTGGAGTCAGCATAGCTCTCAGAAGCCAGGGAGAGTCCTGGTGTGAGGACTGGTTAGCCCATAACTAGGAACACAGGACACAGGACTGCAAGAACCTCCTGAGTGCTGAGTCTGGGCCCTGTGTCCACAGGCAGCCATTTACCAAAGAGGCCCCCAAAATCATTACTTCAGACCTCAGTCCTGTCTTTACCTTCGCAACAACTGCAGGGCACAATACCTGAAACACCAAGAACACCTCAAAACTAGGCACTGGTAAGAGCAGGGAGATGGGGCACTGCCAACGTCTTGTCTCTGCAATGACAAGTTGTTGCCCAATGTGTAGGCAAGTGATACTAGGAAGGAGACCATACCCCATGCTACAGAGGAAGGTAACCTCTGCCACCCGCCCCCCCAAATCACCAATCTTTGCCAATATGACCTAGGGAAGTATTGTTTTTTGACCCCACATTTAGCCATCAGTATAACCTTGAGCAGAAGAGGAAGACCCTCTAGCAAGGAACCTCTGAGTTTTCTAAGTACTGGCAGGAGCATCAGTCCACCTCAGTCAAAAAGCACCCATCTTCATGTGGTTAATTTTCCAGTGCCTCTGAGGAAGGCAGAAACCCGATGTACTCCAGAGTTCTTCCTCTTCCCTTTGAAGCTGTTGACGTGACTCTTACCACCGTTAGGACCGAACTGGACTAGGGTGGTCAAACTAGGTGGACATCAGAGACAGTCTGGCCACTCCTGTACTCCTAGGTAGTGCAGACTTTAGACTGAACAAAAAAAAATACAGAGCTCTAGACCCCAAAGAAGACCTCATTACCTAATTGTCACTTCAAGTATCTGCATAGACCCTCAAACTCTTACTCACCTGCCATCTCCACAAGGTGCCAGAGCATTTAAAGTTAGAGGCTACAGAATGGAGAATCAAGAGGCTTAAGTCCTTCTGTGGATCCAACCCAGCCTGGAACAAAAACCAGAGCAACGGTTTGCAATGAGGGGGAACAGTATGTGTGTTATGGGAAAAGGCTGGAAAAGGCTAAATGTCCCACGTATGGTATTGTCTGCGTATAGCATGCACTGTGTTGGTTCTGTGAGGAGCAAACAGCAGAGAGGCTTCACAGCTAAAATACTGAACATCATCACAGCACCTGGCTCATTCACTCAGATATCAAATCAAATGTCTATACACAGCATAATGAGCCATAAGGATTACAGCAAAATGTTGCATGGTAATTGTAATTCCCACTCCAAGCTGCTGGGAAGCAACAGCAGGTTGAAGTTGAACTGTGCCACATGAGTGCAGGCCCTGGCATATCTCCATATGGGGACAAAGGCCACAAGTGAGATTTGGAAATAACTGAAACACCAGTGATTTCCTTTGCTGTCAGCAAACCGGAGTGAAGCTGGAGCTGTTGGAAGTGACAGAGGCCAGCGCAGTAGGATGCAGGGTCATGTGCCTCCGACACATGAACTAACAGTAAATCTACTTTTTTAAACCATCTTCACCAGTAGTGTAATGGGGAGGGGGTGAGCAGGCAGGTACCAACTTAGTGACTTCCAAATAGTGACTAATCAGTCAAGTCCATTCTGGCACCCCCACCTGCAGAGACTCTGCGCCCTGGCGGCAGCAGCGACTAGGCACACACAGCTCTGTAGCTGTAGCAGCAAAAACCTGGACAGGCAGACCATGTCTCAACAACAGTAACTGCTGCCGTTTTTGCATCCCCGGGTCAGGAAAGACTCCTGTTCTCCCCCCGCCCCTTGGTTCTCAGAACCCCTTCCCTCTGGTGCTTAGCGGCACCCCCTGCCTGCCCCGTCCCTTCCTCCTGCTAGCTGCACCTCTGAACTTCAGTATCTTCCCAGCAAACACCATTTGGAAGTCAACCTTGGAGTGAAATCACTACAACAAGCAGCTCCTTTAAGGAAGAACATAAAGCTGCTCATACTTCTTAGAAAGCTTAGACAACCAACACATGGGATCAGCACTGTGCTGACTAACAGAAAACCCATCATCTTGGACCTACAAAAGCAGAGGACTTCTGTGGTTCAGCTACTGGGGCTGGCATGCTGTTCCCTTCCTGGTCATCTGAGCATCCAGGCTTTCTTATCTATATAGCACTTTCCACACTTCTGCACGGGTAGGAGGTCTGTTCTGGGCTACATAGTCCTGTGTGCAGATGTCTAGGCACAAACACACTGGGCATGCCCACTGGCAAGCAAGACCTCCTAATTTTTACCCCAATAGCTGAGTAGCTAAGGACCTCTCCTAGGTAGCCAAAGGACTTGGTTCCAGGCCACGTCCTTGTCAAAAGAGGGCTTGAAGCCAAGTGACTCTGACCACCACACCACTGTGCGGGCTGGGAGCGGTCCAAGGCTTTCGGGGGTGCGCGGCGGGCTTTCGGGGGTGCGTCCTGCGTTCCTTTCGGGGAACGCAGGACGGCGGACTAGAATTAGGCACGGATGCATAGCGGTTGATTAAAGATTATTTTACTTACACCGTAGATGGTCGCGGTGCAGGCAGGAACACTTGCTTGCGTTGCAGTTACAGATAGGAAAGAAGAAGAGCGATCAAGAGTTCTAACCGCGAACTCTGGTCCAAGGCCGGCTGAGAGCTCTAGAACCGCGAGCCCGTCGAATCAACCGGAGAAAACAACTCGGAGAAGAGCTCTGGATACCACGATGAGAGTCCAAAAGGTGACTCTCCACGAAAGCGAAGGGAAGGGTACGTCGAGGGATCAGGCGGCGACAGGGAGAGGCTAGAGGTTGATCAGGCCCCTGTATCCTCCTCTAAGGCACACGCGGGGTTTGTTAAGCTCCACGGCGCACTTAGAGTTCTCCACAAGATGGTTATAGAGTCTTCCCTTGCGGGGTTCTCCTTGGAGTTCTCCAACTTGGGCGGAACCCGCTCAAGCCTCTTATACGGCTAGCAAGCCAATCGCTAGCCGCCACGTGGGAATAATTTAGAAACAGCCAATAGTGGGACACAAATTTGCATGCGGGTGGCGGGAACTCCTTTGCACCGGGGTTTTCTCTATGCAACTGAGAAATGCACCCTGCAAAGAAAGCTCCGAGTGGCGGGAAATAATTCTGCAGTGCCGAAGCACACACAAAATCATACCCTTGGGTCATGACAACCACAACCCAGGCATTAGTTCTCCAGTCTTCCTAGGGGAGGAGGACCTAGAAGCCAGGACCTCTGGCTTCCCAGGTGTGTGTCCTACCCACTCAGCTATTGACTGGGACAAAAGATGGGAGGTCTCTATCCTCTCTCTCCCTTCCCCTTCTTCTTCCTCCCCTCCCTCCCGCCCAAGCCTAAGTTCAGCTGTCATGAGTGCCTGTCAGCTTCATTTGTGGGTGTCTAAGGCTGCCATATGTCCACTAGAGGTGTGCATATGTGCCCAGTTACATATGTGGATAGCACATACCTACTGCACATGCCCAGACTGCACACAGACCTAGATGTCCACATGCGGGAGGCAAGGCAG
>NW_005842389.1:965308-985070 GCF_000455745.1 Alligator sinensis
GGAAATACCGAACAAATGCCATTTGGCCAAATTGGGATGCTAAGACAACCAGGAAGGGATGAGAATGCCATCCCAACTAATGTTTCTGGGTGCTAAAATTGGAGGAATGAATCAGCTTTATGACAACACTTTGGACTTTCTTTGGCAACTCCAGTGGCTGCCAATGCCATTTGGCATTTCTCCAGCACCAGATGCAGACCACAGGGACGTGCACACAGTCCTAACTGTGCTTGTGTGCTGTGTCACAAAAACATGGCAACAAGAGTCAAAGCATTGGGAAAATCCTATAACATGCTATAGGTAAAAGCTGGGGAGACGAGGGCACCTGCATTGCAATGACAGGGAGGCAGTTGGTTAATATATATGTTGTGTCATGTAGTGGACCTCTCCTAAATAGCAGACCCTGAGGAGGCTTGAGCAATTTTGCACTTGCCCTGACAACACAACATGCAGGACACAGAGTTTTTTAGGGATTTGCTAATTACTTATCCAATATCCTGTTTCATCTCTTCCAGTTAAATAGTCCCCTTGGGCCCCTGTCTGATAAAGATACTAGAAGACTGCTAAGACCACATACATTAGGATGGATCCCAAAGTTAGTTACTAATCAGTCAAGTCCTAAAGTACTGCTATGCGATGGAGCCGGTATCCATTCAATACCGTACCAGTGAATGCAGGTTGGAAGCATCATTATTAGAGCCTGTGTCTTTTGTCTTCAAGACATGTGCCTCCAAAGAGCAGGACCATATTTGACACAAATGGTTACCTCCTGCTTCACCTTTATGCACGTCCATGGCCACATACCTGCAGTTTTTGTCACTGATGCAGTTTGAAGTCTATTCACAGTTCCCTACTTATACTCTCCCTGCATTTCCCTTTTGAGCCTATGCTCTGGCTATGTAGATGGGATATAATTGCTGGGCACACACGTACTGTGAGGTAAGTCCTGAAACTTTAGTCTCAGAAAAAAAAAAGAAAAACAGCTACAGAGGCACAGGGCAGCCATCCTGCATTTCAGTCCAGGTAGGTGCACTTGCCTGGACAGAGGAAGACCCACCAAGTCCTAGGCCTCCCTACACAGAGAAGATTTGAATCTGCTTCTTTCTCTTCCAAGCAAATAGAGCCAACCACCAAGCCAGAGAAGGAAGGGTCAGCCCTTGGGCTTTTTTGGATGTCACAAGTTTGAGCTGTATCTCCCAAGAAAGAATTTTATTCAAAGCTTTTGAAATGAGTTTTCAAAACACCCGTGAGATCAAATCTCAAATACCTGCAAAAATATTAATGACAATTGACACACACTGCTTGGCTCCACAGTGTAAAGAGGGACCTTCAGTTTTCCCAGAAGACACTCTGTCCAGAGTAGTGGTGCCACAGGACAGGGATCACAGACACCTGTAACTAAGGAGTACTCCATGTGCACCTGGAGAGGGAGTTTCACTATATTAACCAAGTGGAGATCTTCCAGGTGACAGATAAGCAGCTTCTGCGCAGAAGGAGAGCTTGTTGAACATACTCTGCTGTTCCAGCTCTCAGAGCAAGTAATGTGACTGGATGGCAGGAGAGGAAAGAAGAGGACCACTTAGCAGTTATTATAAAATCATTTGTATAACATCACTAGCCTCTGTTTTCCAAGACATATTCAAACTGGAATATGCAGCTTTTTAACCCTCTGGAAAACAAACACGCAGAACAAATTTCCAAGAGACTGGGTCGGTTTCAATTAATTGAAGTCTTTAAATCAAGGTTAAATGTCTTTCCAAAAGATGTACTGTAGTCCAGTCAGCAGTTATGGGTTTGAAAAAGAGTGACTGAGTGAGATCCTGTGGCTCGGTGGTGATTACGGTTCTCTACAACCCTAAAATCTATGAATCTGTGAGGATTTATGCATGTTTTACAAAGCAGTGTGTCCTCCAATGGCAGCAGGGTCCTATTAGCGAGAGGTTATGTCCCAAATGCTCGGCAATGGTGCTGAGGGCTGTGCACGCACAGCGTGGCCTGTACTTGCTGAGAGCCATGAGTCTTCCTAAGCCTGATCTGCAGCAGATTTCTAACAAATCAGCAAAGGGGACCAACATGTTCAACAAAACAGCTCGGCAGGCACAAAGCAAGCAAGCCGTGGACTCGTGTACACTGGGAAATCAAGTCTGATCTGTGCTGGTTGATTACTACCCTAATTACTGGGAAATGAATCCTGTATACAGAGCAGCAACAGCTTCTGGGGCTGAAGGCTGCGAGGTGCGGGTTTTCCCAGCGTGGAACGGCAGAGCTGTACCAACTGATGTGGACTTCATTTACCTGTTGGGAATTTGCAGAGTTTGCAGCCTCAGCAGAACTTGAACATATCATGAACTCTCCACGCCACAGCTAGGCTGAGGACTGAGAAAGTCTCTGAGGGTGGCACATGGGATAGTAAAGATCCATGGGCCGCATTAGTGATGTGGAAGAATCTACCAAGGGAGGGGCTGGGCGGCAGCCAGCACATCCTGTCAAACAGAGACTGCACCAGCTCCAGAAAACGATCTTCGACACCAGCGGTAGCAGCCAGCGGAAGAACAGACTGCGCAGAGGGTCAGATGCTACCAGGAAAGAGGTCCCAGACAGAGCCCTGGACTCCAGCTAGGGCAGGAGTCCTGCTGCAGGCAGCACCTTGTGCAGAGACTACGGGCCGAGGAGAGGAGCTGGTGCACAAAGGTGGCACGTGGTGGTGTAGAAGAACAAATCCACTGTTGCACTCTGGTCTCTGAAATGCAGCCACGGAGGATTGTACAAGCAGGCAGATCAGCTCAACAGAAACAGACCTCTGGTCACAGTCCTGTACCACAAACTGGCTACCTCCCCTAACTTCATCACAAGCAGAAGCTACAGGAAAGGTGGCTTCATCTCATAATAACCTGGGTATCCAGTGAACCGTGTGGTGACCACATATTATAGCCCTCCCTGTAACCGCCTAGTACTCTCTGGGGTGCCCGTGACTCCCCTGGTGGTCTTACTAGGGCAGTCTCCCTACTCTGGTTGCCTGGAGCTTGCCTGAGCTTCTTGCTTGCCATGTCTTGGTGTTTAAGCTGCTCTAGGTCTATGAGGAGGCTGCCCTCAGAAACCAGAATCAGGCTGGTGCCTGGTCCACCTGGACCATCATCAGGCTGCCGATCTGCCCTGATCCTTGCACTCTCTCCTAAGTAGGGCTCACAAACAACTGGAGACTGCTGTCTGTCACACCTTAGCACCTCTCTGCAGCCACCTCCAGGGATAGAAACACCCTCCTCCAGTCTCTTGGAACAGCAGCTCGGTAGCTACCCCCAGTCCAGGCATTTCTGGTAAAACTGAGCCCTCCTCTGGCCCTGGACTCTCCAACAGGGGTGGGAAACCTGCAGCTCCGAGCCACATGCAGCTCTTCAGAAGTTAATATGCATCTCCTTGAAGCTTTGCACAAGCACACAGTGGTCACTTGAAAGCAAAGCTTGAAGGAGACACATATTCACTTCCGGAGAGCTGCATGTGGCTCCGGATCTGCAGGTTAGCCACCCCTGATGTACCAAATGGAAGCTGGTCACTGTGTGCTTGTGCAAAGATTCAAGGAGACGCATATTAACTTCTGGAGAGCCGCACATGGCTCTGGAGCTGCAGGTTGGCCACCCCTGCTCCAGATGGTCTTGCAAGTGCAAAGAGTCTGATATTTGCATGCCAGCCTGCAAATAGGAGAGATTGTGGTGATATATTTGGACTCAACTGCTCCTGAAATAGACTTTAAATATCTAGGGCCCAGTTTGCCATAGGATGGTATCCATGTTGACTGAGGCGGTCATGGAAACCTATGGTACAGCTCAGGTCTTTTGGCCCAATCCCCTTTGTCATAAAAGAAATGGGTTTGTTTTTGACCAGCCCATTCCCTTCATATTTCCCTCTCCAGGTTGGGATAGCTGGAGGCCAAGTGAGCTCTCCTCAGAGTCTGAAGGTGTGGTCTGCACCTCAGAAAAAATGAGCCAGCTTTATTTCAAAGGTCATCTTCTCCATACTTTCTACTGGGCCATATGAGATTGGATACTATGGGGACGTCTGAATATGCTTAACCCATTTCTTGCTCAGAAAGTCTTTAAGCTTCATTCTCATATACTTTGGTCCATTGTCTGTGGCAAGGGCTACACATAGTCTGTCTGCAGCAAAGGAGTAGGTGACTTTTCCAGAGGTCGTAGTGGAGCTGGTCTGGATTGCTGCATACACTCACAACCACTTTGAACAGCCAATTGTGATTAACAATGTTTTCTTGGGCATGGTCGGGCCAAGTCTATACATATGTGGGAGAATGGATATCACAGTCATTCTCAAGGGTGAAGGAATGTGAGCCTCAGGGTCTGCCAGTGTATCTGACAACCATGACAGCCTTTTCCCACTTTTCCCTGGTCCTCATGTTTGGTCATGTTTGGTCACCACATGCAGCCCCAAAACAGATATTTCATGAAAGAAATGCCAAATAAGGCTGCAGGTAAATCTCAGGATTGATTTTGCCCCATGGGGGAATGATGTCCTTGTGTCCCACAACATGCATCCAGTTTCTCTGTTTAGTTCTGCACTTCTGACCTGCAACACACAGAAGTCTTTTCCATGCCAGTGCTCTGGCCAGCCTTGCAACATACTGTACCCAGGACAGCGTGCGCACCTGTCTAGCCCATTCCCTCATCTGGGATGCCTTTGTTGGTATTATTCCATGGATTATTTATTCCATAAATAAAATAATCTCTCCTGGTAGCCCCGTAGAACTAGATTCTTCTGGCACTGGCAATCAACTGAAGGCATCCACATTGGCATGCGTCTGACTCACATAAACCACGAAGGTCAAATCCCAGCGCAGAAGGCCACGTCTGGGAGGCCTTTGTTTACACTGAAGAGTCTTCTCAGCAGTTTGTGAGCTGTCAGAATGGTAAAAGGCTTCCCATAGACGTTCCACAATGGGATGTTTTGTTCCGAAATAATAGCCAGTCTTCCTTTCTCTAATAGCCAGTAACCCTGCTCATCTTTGGTCAGCTCCCTGGACACAGATCAAATTGGCTGCTCTCTGAAATCCCTCTTGGTACGTGATGCAACCACTCCCAATCCATGTGACATGTCTAGGTAAAAATGAAAAAAGGGCCCCAAGGACCTGAACAGATCTTCAGTCCCCTGGAAAGCATTCTCTCATCTCTACCCTCAAGATCCAGGGGGCTGCTGCCCCTGAAGAAACCACAAGGATGTTAGAAGGGATGGAAAAGTCCCCCAGGTTCATCTGGTCAACCCACTGTGAGGCTGAAGGATGCACTGTTCCTAAAGGTAGGCTGGAACATCTGGAAGAAAAGTTATTAGAAGTGTTCCACATCTGTTTATATGTAAATAGTTAATAAATAAGGAGACTTCAGTCAATAATATATACTATTGCACTTAGATTTTGCAAAACCAATAAGCTCTTGCAATATTTCTCTTCGTTATTTCCCATTTCACCAGTTGTGTATCATCTGCAGACTTGACCAGCCATGATTTTATACTTTCTTCCAGGTCAGTGAGAAACATGTAAGACAACAGAGGGCAAAAGATCACTGCTAGAAATGCACCTGCTTGATGATAATGATTGCCTAGTACACTGAGACCTGTCAATTTGTCTCTGTTGAGTCCATTTAAATGTGCTGTTTCAATTTTGTGTTGTTCTCATTTCTCAGTCCAACGGTCTGTCGTACCAGGTGTGAGATACCCAGATGTGGGCAGGCCTCTCCCATGACAAGGGCTAAGATTTGGAGCCAGAATCACACAGCTGGAGGCAAGCCGAGATCAGGAGCCAGCTCCCCCGCCCCTGCACCCAGTGCTAGGAGGGAAGTTTGTTGAATGCTCTGCAAGCTGTTGCCCCTGACTTTGCTGCCAATCAGGCAATCAGGAGGTGGACAGGCATGGCCAGCCTGATGTACTTCCTTAGGCCAAGCAGCTCTGATGGGGCTGACTGGTACAGCTTCTGACGCCCAGTCAAACGCCTGGCAAAAATCAAAGATATTACATCAACCCTCCAGACTTTATCAGATCAAGTGAGTTCCCCCATGTGGAGGGGAGAATGATGATGACTGGAAAAGTCTGTTATCCTGCACCTTGTGCAGGCATTTCCTGCCATGAGAAGTGAGTGAGCATTAAAGTGAACTGCTGCCATTATGACTGAGCAGCATATTGGGCCTGATTTGAACTGGTGGAAATGTCTACACCCATTATCTAACACATAGCACCAAGCAAAATACTGCATTGACACCGAGTGAAGATTTCCTAGCTATGAACCCCAAAATTCAGAAGATGGCACAGTCTTCACTCTGTCCTTTTGTATGTAAGTGTTACGGTACATTTTTATATACACGGTTATATACTGTTTCTCAGATAATAAAACACAGCATCAAACCATTTTTCTCTACAAGCTTAGATACAAATGTGCATCATCTTGCAATATTATTTTTATACTGGCATAATTACACTCATTTCAGTGTAATAATTGGCCTTTATTGACTTAGACTTACACACAATACTTTCTCTTGTCAGGAAAGTATGTTTTTAAAAATTTTTGTCATGTAATGTACATTATCGTTTCAACCAGCAGAACAGCTTTCCTTTGATGCCATTCAAATTAAATTAACTGTAAATTTAGGTGGCCTTTTCATGTCAGGAAAATGTCACTATTATTCTATGTTGTTATGCTTTATCTGCAGGATACTGTCCAAATAGAGTTTACCATGCACTTTACACACAGTTGATTTTCATACTCTGTCTGGCATACAGAGCAATATATGTGAAGCAGCACATCTTGATCTCAGGTTGTCAAACGCTGCATCAGAGACTGAATTGCTTGAAAAATAGCATGCAGTCATGTAAACCTGTGTGGTCATATGTGAAGCCTCTAGTCCAATTTAGGGCTGTGCATTGTTTCCCCATCATACGTTCATGGATTGGGAGGTCAGTAGGGACCATTGTGGCCATGCGCTCTGACCTTCTGCATGACGTAAGCCAGAGGATTCTGGCAAGTGATCCATGCATTGGGCTTATAACCTTTGGTTAAGCTAGAGAAGCTCTTCGAAAACGAGGCATCTAATTTTGATTTAAAAACCTAA
The DNA here is from genome assembly GCF_000455745.1 of Alligator sinensis. Classification (NCBI taxonomy): domain Eukaryota; kingdom Metazoa; phylum Chordata; order Crocodylia; family Alligatoridae; genus Alligator; species Alligator sinensis. Next base: position 972,412 of record NW_005842389.1, read on the forward strand.
AATGCTGAAGAAACTGCGTTGTCACCAGGTAAATCCCTCCGGTGGTTAATTCCACTCACTGTTAAACATTTGAATTTATTTCACAGGAATCATACAGCAGAGTAGGGCTCCTGTCTGAATTTGTCTAACTTCAGCTTTCAGAGCTTGATCTACCTTCGTGTGTTACTTCAAAGAGCCCCCTTTTAACGGGATCTTATTCTCTGTGTAGGTTCTCATGGAGAACGACCGAGTCAGCACTGAACTTCTCTTTCGCATTTCCTAATGTCTGAGAGTGTAATATTGTGACACTGGCAGTCTCTGGAAGATGGGTTTTTCTTTAAGGAAAAATGTGTATGAGAAAGAAGAGCTCCGGTCTCCGGAGCTGGGAACCAGTACACTCCTGCAGCCTTCAGAGCTGTCCTATACACCCTAGGTGCATTTCCTTGTAGCTGGATGAAGGTACCAGCCGCTCTCTCTAGTTATAAGGCTAGACCCAGAAGAGAAAATCATTTGGGCTTATATAGGATGTGAGATCTACCGGAGGAATGTCTTTTTCCATCAGAAAGTCAAGTCTAAAGGTCCAGCAGAGTCCAGCAGCTGTTCAGGCTAGCATGCTTAAAGCACATGAGTAGTGACATAACTCCCATCAAGTCCAGCTGCCTTGAACCCCCCAGCCCACATGACAAGGTGGCCAGGGGCACCTGCCAGGGGCAGGGGGTCGGACACGATGATCCATTGGGTCCCTTCCGACTGTATAATCTATAATCTATGAAAGGTGCCATTTACAGATGAATAGACTGGTAGCAGCCTTTGGCAGGGGTTCATAGCAAGGCTCGAGTGTATGCCTCTGAAGGCATCCTGCCCGCTTTCCCGCATGCACAGTTCAAGCTGTAATCAAGTGTGGAGCCTCAAGGCAAAGGCCTATTTCACTCCACGCACTGAAATGGCAGCCACGTGACTGCAGTTTTTGGCACTTGGTCTGTGATTAATCCTAAATGCATGGCTCAGCAGAGCAGCTTCAGGAGGAGGGCTGGAGAAGACCCTTGGCTATAGGATAAGGCCTGATGATTAGACATGTGGGTGAAGGGAGCCTAGAACCTGGGTCTCCCGGTCCCTGGGCAGATGCTTTAACCACTAGGCAGCTGTCCTAAAAGGTGCAAGCTTGCCTTTCCTCCACTTCTGGCAGTGCATGTGGAAGGGGGCTTCCATTCACACAGGGCACAATTGAATCCCAACCCATGTGTAAGTGCCAAACACTTCAGGGTGGGGGCTACGTGTGAGGGAGGATTTAGCTCCTTGTGTTGTATTCATCCTCACTGCATGTGGATCCCAGTCCAGCGAGTACTCATAGGTCTGGTGACTGCCTGAGAAATGTGCATCGGTCCCTTCTCCGTGCATTTGAGCCCTCACCTCGGCTTCTGCTCACGGGCCAAGCTGGTCTCACTCCTTCCCTCTGAATGTGTTGCAGAACCCGTCTAGTCCCTGCTCTTCCTGTTGGCTAGCAGCAGCATATTTAATTACACTTGAGTTAGTCACAAGCACATGCCCAACATAATCTGCCATGGCGACACGCTCAGTGCCTGACTCAAAACCCCTGAAGTCCACGGGGAGACTCACTGGTTTGACCGAGCTTCATGAAGGCTGCCGACAAAGAAATGAATCTAGACGCCCTGCGCACTAGTTCAGATTCTCACAACTTTGTGCCCAGAGCCCAGCGGCCTCAAGGACAAGACGAAGCCCCGCTTATCCAGGACGACTGTTTCCAGGACACTGTTTAGCTTCCAAATCTCTGCCATTCTGATTCAAAGAAATGCCATGTTGGCACCAGAACTAGGGCAGGGCAGCCACCCTGGGCACCAACTTGGGGTGGGGGAGGAGGAGAAATATCCGCTGCTGCTGGAGCTGCACAATCGCGCCAGCAGCGCAGCAGCAGCCAGAAGTTGCTGCTGCCCCCATTCACCCGCTGCCCCAGGCACCCTGCTGCTTTGTTATGCCTCTCGCCTTGTGTGGTTTATTTGACAGAGAGAAATAATTACTACTGTACAGGTTTCCTGAGTCTCAGAAACAGGCAAACCATTGCTTCAGTCTTTTGCTAGTGAGCACGAACCTGGAAACAAGCTCAGGAAGCTCTCGTCCCCTGAAAATAGAAACCATCATAACACCCTGAAACCACTGTCTCTGCAAGGTCACTAAGGGCAATCACTCCCCCAGCCAAGCTGTCAGACAGAGAAGTGGGGTGAGGCTGCCGACCTCCAGCATGCAACCAGGCTTGTGTGGCCCAGTCCTCAGATTTTTAATAGCAAGCACTGACAGTACAACCCCACTCACTCAGTGGTGCGGGGAAGGCTGGTCCCAATCCAAAGCATTCCCGTGCCTAAATGGAGCATAAGCAGGATTTAGAGAGGTAAGTGATAGACATGATGACACAGATCACCCCCACCCTGCAAAAACACTCGGGCACCCCGGACTTCAGGTGCCTTGGGTTTTGCTGGAAGAGTTCGATAAAGGGCAGCTTGTCTCCTCATCTGCGGGGGGTAGGCTTTGTGCCCCCCAGGCTGAGAAGAGCCCGGCATGCCAGCCCGCCACTTCCTCGACCTGTGCTCAAGCCATTGGGCGATTGCACACAAGCTGGGCAGCAGCAGGCTGTTGTGCGCGCTGCCTTATGATGGACTAGGCTGCTGCAGCCTGGTGCGCTCGGTGCTTCCCTGCTGGTCACTCTGGACCCTGAGGTGAATGAGATGCTGCATTTGCAGTCCTAAACCCGAAGCCAAAGCTTGGCCCAAGGTGGGCGTTCATGGTGCTCCTGTGCCTCGGGCTGGCTTTCAGCCAGCGCTCAGCACCTGTCTGCTCGGCCCCCAGGCCCTCTAGATCAGCCTGCGGTGGTGGGTCACTCTCCTGTAGGCACCGGAGGGCCGACCCCTGCAGAGTTGTGTCCCCGCCCCCCCGGAGTGAGGCACTTCATTTGGGGCCCTGCAGTGCCTAAGGAGAGGCTGATGGGTCTGATCCTCTGACCTGATATACGTATGTGAGACCAGGGACCAGACATGAGGAATATTGAGGGTCTTAGAGGAGTGACAGGAAGATACATTGGGCTTTCTGAGAAGCAGGTTGCCATGGTTACCAGCTCATTTAACCCTGTAAGGGCTGGTCCAGCCTCAGATGTTGCACCAACTTAATTAAATTGGTGGACGAAAAAAGGTTATTAAATTGGTGTGAGCCCCTGATTCCAGTGGCGCTGCACCGTTCTGCAGGGATTTGCAGCCCTGCAGCTGTCTCAGGAACACGGAGAGCAGCAGACCATCAGTCAGGAGCGAAGCCTGTGCCGGACACGCTGAACGAACCAGGCGAAGGAGGCTGGAAGTAAAGGAAGGGCACAGTGGAGATGAAGTCTCAGCTCTCCACACTGGTGCCATATCTCCTGTTCCACTACTTGGAGCAGTTGCCCGTCTCCCCAGACCCTCTTCCTAATGAGCTGCCTTTCCTGAGCCCGGAGTGATGCAGGCTCCATCTTCCCTTTGAGCCTGAAATGTGGATAAAGCAATGTTGGCAAGATAATTATTCCTCACTGTCAAACATTGCACTTGGTTTGCTGTCTGCAGACAGCTGGGGAGTGATGAATCCCTTTGTGTTCGCGGCAGCTTTGGATTTGCTCCAGGAAAAGGTGCAAACAGACAGTGAGGTTCTGTGTTAACATTCCTCACTGGCACCAATTTCCCTGTGTTACTGTCTCTTTATATGAGGGAGTCGGAGCCTGAGAGACAGCATTTAAGGGGCAGAGTTTGAAAGGAGCTCTGGGCTGTATTTTCAACCATTCAGCATCAACAGCCGGGGCTCGAGCATCAAAAGGGCACAGCACCAATAAAAGGCACTCTTCTCCTAAGGCCTGAACCACAGCACAGCAGCCAAGACCATGCACGGCAGGAAAGACACTCCTACTTTTCCACTCAAACACATCCATCTCCCTTCTCTGAACCCTTTGCATAGGAGGAATTCATAGGAGCCTTTGCTTTTCCAAAACTGACTCTCTGGGGGTCCTTTGGTTTCAGCGTTACTATTTTCTACATATGCAGCACAATAAACCTGCATGGTACTTTGCAGTACACGTAAAAAGAAAAGGTGTATTTTTTATGAGTTTACAGTATACTCAGAAAATCTTGTACATAAGGCTTATTGAACTTCCGGCCTCAGAAGGCAGAGACCTATGGCTGAGGCTGAAGCCAGCTCGGGCGCTGTGCAATCAGGGTTGGGGCGCTGGAAAAGACTTGTCATGAAAGAAAGGGGTATGCCAAGAGGAACTCACCTCAGGTCAGCGAAGGGCCCCAGTGAAGATGTCCCAAGTCCACACCCCCCCAGGCTGAAACAAGCACAAGAAATGACTGTCTGGAGAGAAGCATGTCATGCCCAGTGGCCCCGACAGACAGCCACCGGTTGCTGGGCAGGCACGCGCTTCTGTACAGCTGGTGAGATCTACCCCAGGGCATCTTTGCTGACTGTGCCATGGTTGGCTTTAAGCCCCTCACAGCTCTTGGCACACAGGATCTGTGATGCCTGCTCTAAACGCTTTGCACAAAGCCAGATCACACCAGGCACCCAGGGAAGCCAGCACCCTGAGCCCGTGTAAGGGAGAGCACGCAACCCTTGCAACGGCAGCAGGACACTGACAGGCCTCGTCCCCTGCTGTGTCTGGCATGGTTTGGATAGGGACGATCTTGCCTTGAGCAGGAAGCTGAACTAGATGTGAGTAGGGTAGCTATCATAGAGGACAGTCCGGTTGTCCTCTGTCCTCTATGGATACGAAACCGGATGCCTTTCGAAACAAGGCGTCTTGTTTTCAAGAGAAAAATAGAGGACATAAAGGCGTCCGGTTTCGTATCCACAGAGGACAGAGTAGCAGAATGTCCTCTATGATGGCCACCCTAGATGTGAGCTCTGCAGGGCCCTGCCAGCCCAGCGTGTCTGGGAGGCATCAGGGGACATAGCAACCAGCCCTTTCTTAGCTGACACCCCCCTCCCCTTCATGTCTTGGAAGGGGGGGGGCAGTATGTTTGTGCAGAGGACACCCAGTTGGCAAGGGGTGCAAATAACACCTTGGCTGGAGAGCATGCAGAGGGCTTGGGAGCATGGGAGCTATTACACCAGGGAGAGGATGACCCAGCTCCCATCAGGACTATTCACATGCTTCAAGTCAAGCAGGTGCTTCAGTGCTTTGCTGGATCAGGTCCATAGTGCTCAGCATCCAGCAGGATCAAGCCCTGATGAGACAGTGAAGAAGAACCTTGGGCTCGCTGTCACAGCAGGCAAATGCTAGGATGCTCAGGTCCTCTCACCCACTGGCCTTCAGCCAAAGAGAATTAATTAATGGGCAGTGAGGAAGTAATTCTACGAGTAGCTGTTGATAAAGCACAAATAATGACCTATCTTTGTTTGCCTTTGTGTGCCTGGCTGTTGGAGGTATTTCAAAGGGTGATATCTTAAGGCAGCTGTAGGATCTGCCCTATAATCTCACTCACGCAACTCATAACTTGGCAGTATTGTTTTTACACATACAAATAAAAGACATATGTGGCACATACAGGCATCTGCACCTGTGTGTGACTGCAGACATGCCAGGTTAGCTTGACCCAGAGCCCCCTACCCCAGAGTCAATGAGTCTCTCCACTGGTTTCAGTGTAAGTGTTATTTTTTCCAGCTGGTGTGGGGGCCAGTCAGCACAGGGCTGGACAATTTGAGGAGCAAGTGGGCTCCAGCATGGGTTTTGCAGGCTCCCTGTTAATCAGCTTGCTTGACTGGCTATGTCCTCACATTGATGGGCTGCACTTTGGCTGCAGAAAGCACTCTCATTCCTGATGAGCACTTTTGTCCCACCTGCTCTCCAGTCCTTGCCTCCTGGTCTCCACAGCCCTCTCTTATACTCTTTGCCTGCTGCCTTGTGGACACTGGCCTCTGCCTGGCCTCTGGGTTATGCTCAGACCATTGACTTTGGCTCCTGACCTCTGGCCAGTACCTCGGTGTCTGTTTTTGTCTCCTGGTGGTGTCCCAGCACTTGGCCTTCTCAGTTCCCATTTCTGAGACTCAGCCCTAACCGCTGGGGTGTCTAGCCCTGACACAGTGGGATCTGGATTTGGCACTATTATAATCATAGAAGCATAGACAAGCCAGGCTGAAAGGACCTCCGGAAGTCATCTAGGCCAACCTCCTGCCTAAGGCAGGATCAGCACTACCCAAACCATCCTATACCAATCTATAATCTAAACGCTACATAAGCCTACTGTCAGCCCTGACAGCACAGAGCTAACACCTGAACCGGCCATAGGTAAAGCAGGGGAACCACGGCAGCCAATGTCCCGCTTCTATGAAATATTGTCAATATACTCTCAAGAGGTCCCGGGTAGAGGCCACGGCCCCTGACTACAGAGGAAGATACCCCCTGCCCCAGTCCACACCAATCTGACGATGGGGTAAAATTCCTTCCTGACCCCAAATATGGTCTGGCCCTGAGCAGAGGGGAAGACCCGTTAGCCAAAAACCTCTGGCTTTGGTCCCAGCAGAAGCTCTGGCACATCCCAGTCTAAGTCCCCAGCGTTGGCTGTAGGCAACACCCAGTGCTTCTGAGGGAGGCTTAAAAACACCCTGACACATTTGGCAGACAGGGGGGTAACCAGAAAAGCCCACAAGTCTGGGAAATCCCCATGGTAGAACATAGGCATTGCTATACCCCAGTCATCCTGCACCGGCGGCTGTCCAACCTCTCCTTGAACACCTCTGGTGATGGAGAGTCCACCGCTTCCCTGGGTGTCTGCTCCACTGCCTCCCTGCTGTAACACTGAAGAAGTGTCTCTGGATATCCAATCTAAACCTACTTTGCTGCAACTTCAGTCCATTGGTCTGCATCCTCCTCTCTGCAGCAAGAGAGAAAAGGTGCTTTCCCTCTTCTTTATGGCAGCCCTTCAGGTATGTGAAGACTGTTATCATGTCCCCTCTTAGGTGCCTTTTCTGCAAGCTGAGCATGTCTAACTTCTTCAGCCTCTCCTCATATACTTCCTGCAGTAAACCCAAAGAGTGATGGGGTTGAAGCCATAGTGTGCCTTTCCGCTCACCTGTGCAGTGCTTTCCCCCTGTCATAATGCAAGTGGCTCTGCCAATCCCAGTGCTTGGCCAGTCAGGTATTAATGGTGTGCGTCATCGTGGAGGTGTGGACCTCCTCAGTGACATTGCCCTGGGGTTTTCTTGTAAAGGAATCTTTGTCACTCCTGAGCTTGGCTCTGTCTTGAATATATTCGGAGCGGGGCTGGATTAACACATAGGCAAACTAAGCACATGCTTAGAGCCCTGAGCTGTGAGGCGTCCCGGTCCTTCCTCTCTGCAGCAATGGCACAAATGGCCCTGGCCACCTCCCTTCCCCATCTCTCCACCAGCCTCACTGCCATGGTAGCTGGTTCCTAGCAGCAGCTCCGAGCCCCACTCCAGGCAACAGCACCAGGGTGGGAGGGGGGTCTCGACCGGCCTGGGGCCCATGAGTTTATTTGCCTATGGCCCACTAAAGGGTTAATCTGGCCCTGCTTCTGAGAAGTCATGTGAAAAGAGAGCTCAGAACACACTTGCATTTTCCCAGGCACTTTGGGATCAAACCTTTCTGTGACTTTTTCAGTTTGAATCTATCAAACCACCTTTAAGGGAAGTTTTTTACAGAACTTTTGCTAATGCAAAGCCTTGGCACGCAGGGCCCCTTGTCTGCCCACAGAAAAGGGTCCTCTTTGTTTAGGAAGCAGATTGACTTGGCAGCAACAATGCAGGGGCCTGAAAAACATTTTAAAAGGCTTCATTGACTGTTGACAGACGGTTCCAGCATAAAGGTTACTGCAACAGACCATTGCACACAGACAAGTTCCTGTCAGACCGCAGTCCTCACACATGTCAACGCAGCTCTGTATTGCAGCCTGAGTTACCTGTTATGAGCACAAGTGTCCCTGGGACGGACACCTAACTCCATCCAAGTTACTAGGGAAAAGGAGTCTGAGCGTGCAGCTCATGCAGCGTTAGGCTCCAGGCATGCAGCTCTGGACCATGGAGAAAGAACTTGCTTGTTCAGACCCCAGAAGAGGAGGGGGAGGGGGAGGGGGAGGGACTTCCTCTGTTTGAACCCCTGTACCCCAGTCTGGGAAAGCAGAGACTCAGGATCGTATCCCCCTCACACAGGAAAGGCTTGAGCCTGGGTCTCCCTGATTGCACAGCATGCTAACCACCGTGCCACAGGTCAGCCATGAGCCAAGCCCTTCTCCACTGTGTCTTGTGAAGCCTGAAAAGGAGGTCCACCAAGAAGAGAGTGAGCAGGAGCGGGTATCTTGGTGAGGTAGCTGCTGGTCTGGCAGGGAGGGGGCCTACGTTGTACTCTGGGGCTTTGTTCTTAGTAGGATAGAAAATACAGCCTACCTGTTTTTTCTAATGACTATATTAAACACAACAGGCAGAAGCTTTCCCTATACAAGCCCAGGGAGAGGAACAAGAAGCGTCTGGACAACAGGGCTCTTCCTGGCCTTAGACTGCACCTCTATAACTCTATCTGCTTCCTGACCCCTTGTTGCAGCTCACCTGCGGACTCCCCTGTCCATCTCACCTTCCAGTTCCCTGACGTGGCTCGTGGACCTCCCTCACCTCTCCATCTCCTGGTTTCCTGAGTTGGCTTTTCCCTGGGATGTCCTTGCTCTTCCTGACTCTGGTTTGGACCCCCATGGCCCCAGGCCTGACAGCCCATGTCCCGGTACTGACAGTCAGGGCAGCCAACTCACGAAGAAGGTTGTCCTAGAGACAGACTTCTCCCTGCCTTCCCCCTCCGAGTCCTTCTCTTTATTTTAAACATTTAAAAAGCAGAAAACCCAAGGGGAATTGAACCAGAAAAATACCCTCTGAAGCACATTAAGGCCCTAAGGCTTTTGGGCTGTGTGACCCCTGAGCAACCAGGAAAAACAGTGCAGAGCCCCATAGTGCCTACATCACCTCTGCTCGCTGCACACATTTGGGCTATTCTGCTTGCAAATCAGTCTTCCTCCACCACAGCCTCACGCAGGCTCCTCCACGTGTCCTTGCAGTGCCAGATGCACGGTCCACAGGCAGCAATAGCATTGCACCTTGCTCATGTCCAGGGGACTGACGCACAGCTTTGGAAACAAGCAGTGCAGGTGGGGCGGGATCATGCAGAATGACCATCAGTATCCTTCAGTTGGTGGAAAGGAAAATTCCCTGTTGCCTTTTTTCAGACAGCTGAGTTCATGATTATCCTGCTGTCAGGCATCTTTCTTGACCCTCTGACATGGATGTCACTGGAGCAGTAACTCTGAGCCCTCACAGACACAGAAAAAAATCTCTTTTCTGGTTAGTCTGTATGTTGCCAGCGCCTTATGTAGCATTTAGATGGTGGTTGTAGGGGATAGCTTGGCTAGGGACCATCCTGCCTTAGGCAGGGGGTGGACTTGACCTCTGGAGGTCCCCTCCAGCCCCACGTCTCCATGACTCTATGATTCTCTACAATTCTATGACAGTAGTTCGTACAAGTGTTAACTAGTACTCACGAGGGACTACTAGTGTACTGTAACTAGTACTCCTGAGGAAAGTTAAGGACAATGGTTCTATAAATAGGGCAGGCTGTAAAGAAAGACCGAGGAACAGTGGATCCATTGCTATATTACCAAGGTTGAACTCCGAATAGGAGTGCTCAGCCACTACTTTGTCTCAGGTGTCACAAAAATAATTCTCACAAGTAAACTCAAGAAATGTGGACTAGATCAAGAAATATGGACTAGTGTAAGGGGACTGCATAATGGGTTCAATAACTGCAAGCAAAGGGTAATTATAAATAGATGGGGGTTGGGATGGCGGGGGGTTCATGTGGGTCCTCAGGCAGCTGCTCTTCAGTGTGCTTATTAATGACTTGATGCCAGGCTAGAGATGTCCCTCAGCAGCTCCGCTGGTGGTTCCTGGCTAGGGGTCTTGCCCCTCACGCAGGGCCAGACAGATGCCATTTGGCGTCAGGAAGGAATTTTACCCCATAGTCAGACCGGCGTGGTCTCGGGTGAGGGTTGCCTTCCTCTGCAGTGGGGAGCATGGCCTCTACCTGGGATTTCTTGAGCACAACTTAACAACCTTTTACAGCAACAGGACGTTGGCTGCCGTGGCGCCCCTGCTTTACCTGTGGCAGGTCCGGGTGTTGTCTTGCACCACATCAGGGTTTTACTCAGAGATTCGATTACGGATTGCTGTAGGATGGGTTGGGCAGGGCTGATCCTGCTTTGGGCAGGGCTGGGACTAGATGGCCTCTGGAGGTCCCTTCCAGCCCCACTTCTTTGTGATTCTGGGATTCAGTGACACAAAACTAGGCAGGATGGCAAGCACTTTGAGGTGACAGTGCTACTCTACTCAGAGCTGGTTAGGCCTTATCTGGAGTATTGTGCGGTCTTGGGCTCCACGTTTTAAGAAGGATGTAGGGAAGCTGGAGAGAGTCCAGAGGCAAGCAAGAAAAATGATAAAGGGGCTGGAAGAAAAGTTCTCCGAGGAACGGCGGAGAGAGCTCGGTATATTTAGCTTGGAGAAAAGGAGATTAAGGAGGTCCATGCTAGCAATTTCAAATATTTGTGAGGTTGCCTGGGAGAAGAGGGAGAACAACTTTTCTCACTTGCCACAGAGAGCAGGACATGAAGAAATGGCTTTAAATTGCAGCAAGGTAGATTCCGATTAAATCTCATGAAAAGCTTTTTTATTGTTAGCTTAGCAAGGCAGTGGACTAGCGTGCCCAGGGGTGTTATGGCATCTGCCCCAATAGAGGTTTCCAACATTGGGCAGGGATAGTTTAGGACAGGAGTGGACAACCTGTCCCCTCCCACGTGTGGCACCGGCAGCCTTAATGTGCGGTCGTAGCAGACTAGGGAGGGAACAAGCAGCACAGATAGGGCAGGGAGCAGAAAGCAGAGTGGCAGCCCAGGAGAGGAGCACAAGGAAGGAAGCAGAAAGAAGACCAGCAGATGGGGAAGGGGGTTGGAGTGGCCACTTGTGGGGAGTATGGGGCTAATTTGTGGCATGCCTGCCAAACCGGCTGGTCCCGCAGGTTTAGGAGAAGCACTCCTGTATTAAAGAGAGGGTTGAACAGGATGATGGCAATGAGGATGATTTTGTTTTATATCCCGCCCTATCCAGAAAAGCTCAGGTCATTTTTTTCTCAGAAGGGTTGAGCTGACCCTCAGGCCCATGCCAAGCACCTTGGTCCCTCTGTGGGGGTATGCCATTATTGTTACCAACAAGACCTCCAATCGCATCAAAATCAATATAGCTTTTTTGACAAGACCATTTTTGATGATCTGTCAGTTGGCATTAACTGTGCTCACAGCCTCACATTTTGCTTTCTGACCCCCCACTGTATGTGGCTTTGCCTATGATCAATCCCTGTCAATCTAACCAGCTTCTGGTCTTCTGTGTTCACCCACTTGCTCTTTATAAGTAGTGGCAAAATCGGGGCTTTCCTTCTGTCCTCTGGAATTTCCCTCATGCTCCAGGATGGTCAAAGACACCATTTATGATGCAGATAGCTCCTTGGTCGAATCTTTTGATACTCTTGGCTGTAAGTTCTCCAGTCTTACTAGTTTAAAGATGTTTAACTTTTACCAGTTGCTATTTAATATCCTCCCTAATTACTGTTGGAACAGAAAGTATTTCATTACTATTTCTATATTGGAATATTTCATACTATTTTCTGAATACGGAACAGAAATGTTTATTGAAACATCTGCCTTTTCTGTGCCATTTTTGGTAATTTAATTCCCTCTCTCTATAATGGGCTTGTACCATCGTAGAATGCATTTTATTCCTGATATAATAAAAACAATCTTTCATATTATCCTTAGTCCTGGTGGTGTTAGATTCTCTACAGACACTTCTTGCTTTCCTTACCAGCTGTCTGCATGTCATAACTGCTAAACTATCATTATTGGTTAAAACATTCAAAGGGGCTGAATGCCCGTTGGATTTCTGTACGATCCAGGTACAGTGCTCCCTTGGGTTCCTTGCAAAAGGCCACCCACTGCTGCCAATTCCCCTTGTATTAAATAACTATCGACACTGATGTTTCTTGACACTTCCCCTTCTTGGGTGACCGGGGTGGTCTTTAACCCCAAGCACCCACCTCCAATGATACATTTCAAGACCCAAAGGGCCCATTGGGATGGTTTGCAGCCTTGCACACCCGCTTTGTCCAGATGCTGGTACAAAATATAGTTCTTGCGTTTGGTGGAGTGCAGTTCAACCTCCTCTGGCTGCACCACCCAGCTGGTGGGCATGGGAGAATGCATGACCATGCATCACTGTTCAGCCGAGCCAGGGGAGCTGGCTGGGTTGGTTCAATTGAGAAGCAGGCCTCTGTACCCTAAGGGATAAGTATGTGCTTTCCCGCTGTGTGCAAATGAGTTTGGGGTAGGATTGGACTGGCCACCCCTAGCTACCCCGGGGGCTAGAGCCATGCCTAGATGGCTTCAACACAGGTCCAGGTTGCTTTCCAGAGGCGGCTGGTAGGAGGGGGCGAGGGCTTACAGTCAGAGAGAGCATGCAGCATATAAGTGCCCTGGAAAGGACTTGAGGCCATGTCCCAGTCCTTGTGGAGGTGCTAAACCACAAATAACCAGCGTGTGCGCCTCCTGCTG
>NW_005842389.1:985101-988264 GCF_000455745.1 Alligator sinensis
TCAGGGGTGAAGACCCTTTAGTGCAAGGGAGACTATTTAGCATGCAGCACTCAAGAAGAGGTGCAGAGGTGCTGGGGAGGGAAGCAGCGTGTTTTGGGCAATGGGCACATTCCCAGCCACACCAGGACAGAGTCAGCCAGTGCACAGGGGCAGCAGAATCAGCATTCGCTTTACAACTGACCTGGATTACTAATGAGATGAAACCAAGGACCCCAAACACGGCAGCGGAGGGCCTGGTAACGAGCACTTGCACTGGGTAATGTATTCCAGAGCCAGCGCCATGTCCGCATCAGCGTGTGACCTTAATGGGGTCAAGTTCTGGTTTTGTAGATTCGCTGCACTCAGCCAAGTCCTTAAAATGCCACTTCAGAGAAGAGAAAAGAAATAGGATCCAAAGCATGACTCATGTCGGGGGGGAAGCACCACGTTGACTCCCTGACTTCACTGCACTCGCCCTGCTGAGCACGGATGCGCAGGGCTCCTGCCAATCCATCCTCTTCAAAGGCCCGGGGAAAGGACACGGCCCATCCCAAAATAGAGGGACTCTTGTAAAAGGCATGGAGGGGCATCACAGAAGAACCCCAGGCCCAGGCAGAGCCCGGAGAAATAGGCAACACAGCCCTCAGGATCAGGACCTTTTAGACTTCCTCCCACTGTTGTTGCTGATTTAGGACCCCCCCAGGAGATGCAGGAAGAACAGGGCAGTGCGAAACGCACCCCACCCTCCCCTCCGGTCTCTCACCCACTGACACTTTGCTGCTCTTGCCTTCCCCATTCAGGTGTGTGTTGCCTATGTCCTCAGCTCCCAGCTTGCCTTGCAGCCGTGTCAGCTGCAGAGCCTGTGTTTCAGGATCTGTGATGCTGACCAGGGAACCAGCAGTACTAAGTTAAAAGGTCTCGGCTAGCCCCTGTCAAGCCCTGATCCAGGTAGGGTGAGATGCATGTTGACCCATCAGTGGCTCAGGGGAAACCGAGGGGGGTTTAAAAAAAAAATGGAAATAAACAAATATTTGGAAAAAATATTCTCACCGCCATTGCGCCTGTTGCTGTCTCACCACAAACCTGTCTTGGCCTAGCTTGTTGGTTTTTCAACTCCCCTGCCCTCTCCACTCAGGGGTTGCTTCTACAAATGAAATTAATGTGACACAGTAAAGTCCGGCACACACTGCACCAGAGTTTATTGCTTTGAATGAGCACCCGAGACTGTGGCACACGGAGCCGGGTCAAAGCAGTAGGCCTGTCCTGTCCCACAGAGGCTCAGGCCTGGGGGGTCAGCCTGCCAGCCCGGGATTGCTCCACCCAGGCTCAGCACGCTGCGGAGGGGATGGCCGGGCACGAGGGTGTGCTCGTGCAGGGCTAGCAGGCAGGCAGCGCCCCCTCGGGAGCACCCTCGTGCCCCAGCCAGCCCTGTCAGCATCCCCAAGGGCATTGTGGCACACTGAAGAACGCCCCTGCACAACAGTACTTGTGTTTACTAGTACTAACCCACGGCAGAGCTAACTAGTTTCCTGCAGCCTAATAGGGCCACATATGTAGACGCTGAGACTTTACTGCAGCTTGTATTTCATTCTTTCCCTCTGTGCCCTGTCATTCGCCTCTACCTCGAAGAAACTCCTCTGCCAGGCCTCACCCCTACTGATTTCCATGATAGCTTGTCCAGGCAGAAGAATAAGCAGAGGGATAATGCCATCGGGCCATGGCTTCACCCTGTAGTGGCCTTGTGGGGGGGCAAACCAAGCAACCACCTGGGGCCCCACACTTTTAGGGGGCCCAAATTTTTTTTTGGGGGGGGGAAGTTTTTGTAAGGAAGTAGCTCTATTTGCTTTATAACACTCAACTATTTATCTGATTCCCCCAAAGAATATTAAAAAAGATCCATGATAAAACTGTGGTGGGTTAATATTTACCTGAGTACATACCATTAAGGGGCCCCAAATGGCTCTCTTGCTCAGGGCCCCAACAGCCCTAAGGACACCACTGCTTCACTGGACCTTTTTGCTTTGCACGTGGCTCTTTTCCTTCTTTATCCCCTCCATTGGGATACTGTGTGCAGAAGGGACGGGACATGAGTGAAGTGAGGAAGGGAGGCCTGATATGGGGGAAGGAAGGTAGAAATTGTAGAGTTATGTTAGAGCATGCCAGAAGGGAGGGACAGGATACAACTAGACCTGGACAGGTTACAGAGGTGGGCGGATGAGAAAAGGATGGGTTTTAACACTGACAAGTGCAGGGTGCTGCACCTGGGGAAGAAGAACCAGCAGCAGACCTACAGGCTGGGGAACTCCCTTCTTGTCAGCACAGCGGCAGAAAAGGATCTTGGAGTCACTACTGAGTCCAAGACAAACACGGGCTGCCAATGTGGGGACGTGGTCAGTAAGGCTAACTGCACCTTGTCGTGCATCCACAGATGCACCTTGAGCAGGTCCAAGGAGGTGATCTTCCCCCTCTATGCGACACTGGTCAGGCCGCAGTTGGAGTACTGCGTCCAGTTCTGGGCGCTGCACTTCAGGAGGGATGTGGACAGCATGGAGAGGGTCCAGAGGAGGGCCACCCGCATGATCAGGGGGCAGCATGGCAGGCCCTACGAGGAGAAGCTAGTGCAGCCGCCACAAGAAAAGGCGGAGAGGGGATCTGGTGGCCGACTATAAACTTACCGGGGGGACCAGCTGGGAATGGGAGAGACCCTGTTCCCCTGAACACTACCAGGAGTAACTAGGAATAATGGCCACAAATTGACTCTAGAGTAGGTTCAGGCTGGACATCAGGAGGCGCTACTTCACTGTCAGGGTGGCTAGGACCTGAAACCAACTTCCAAGGGAAGTGGTACTTGCCCCTACCCTGGGGGTCTTCAAAAGGAGGCTAGATAATCACCTTGCCGGGGTTGTTTGACCCCAGCATCCTTTCCTGCCATGGCAGGGGGTTGGACTTGATGATCTGCTCAGATCCCTTCCGACTCTACCAACTATGAAACTATGAGCAAAGTTTTGGTAACAGGGTGGGCATTAGAGCTATTTCCTAGATGTACAGTAATCCTTTCTCACAGAGGCTCAAGGCAACATACAATACAAGAATCATAGCAACAGAATAAAATATTAAAATAAGAAGGTACAACCCAACAACCCACAATAAACCTCCCAGATTCAAGAGCAGCTCGCTCACCCCA
>NW_005842389.1:988620-990595 GCF_000455745.1 Alligator sinensis
CCTGCTGCCCTGCCTCTGCCTATCCCAACCACACTCCATAGCCCACACTCACTCCACAAAAGGAAGCAACAGAAATGTCTTTTTATTCTTGTTCTCTCTCCCTCTCCCACATATCCCGCATCCCCTCTCACTCCCACTTCCCTGCCTTCACCCACAGGGGAGCACCCACCCCCTCCCAAGCCCACCCTCCCTTCCACAGGTGAGCCATGACTGTCCCAAAAGCTGCTCTTCCTCCTCTTTCCCAGTGCAAACACGTTATTCAAAGTCTAAGAACACCAGGCAATACTGTATACCTCGCCCTGCCCAGTGTCTTCCCCTGCCACAGGGCAGCACCCTAGGGCACCTTATACAGTCCCCAGCGTAGTGGTCACTCTGTGTGCCTGGGGCTGTCTGTCCCAGCACACGTACACCCCGACTGTGGGGGCAGCGATGACTACGAGCCATTCCCAAGCTGGGGGCCCAGATGTGAGACCCATTTGCACTTCCTTTAAAAGGCCCCAGGCATGGGAGGGAGCTGGAGGAAACAGCATGTCTACATGGAGAGGAAGGGTCTGGGCCCCGAACACAAGCAGAAGTGCCAAGAGACACCTGCCAGGAGCTGCTGGGTTGGGGGCTGCCTCTGCTGATGCAGGCAGTAGGGGCCTGGCTCCTTTCTGCCAGGGCTGACTGTACTCACAACTCTTCCTCCCCTAGCCCAAGGAGCTTGGTGAGGGCAACCTGCTGCCCTGGGGGAGATGAGAGCCCAAGTGGTCCAGGGATGTCCACTGAGTAGACATTGGAAGACACTTTGGGCTAAATCCTGTTTCTCCTCTGTGCTCCCAACTGGTAGTTATGTGGTTGCAGGATGGGCTCACCCAGGTGCGCATGTACTTGCCAGAAGCAAAACAGAGGACAGCCTTTCTGGTTTTAGTCCAACAGCCTAGGTGTTACAGCACCTGTCTGGGAGCAGGAGACCCAGCTCTAGGACCCTCACCTAGACGGAGCTTAAACATGTACCTCCCACTTCATAGTGAAGTGGTGCAACTACCAGGCCCTGGTGATGCTTCAGCAGGGCTCCCTCCCCTTGAAGCTAGTGTGCTGGGCAGCCAAGGGAGAGAGAGAGATGGAAGGAGGAAGCAAGCAAGCCAGAGGAAGGGTGGAGCAGCCCTGGATGGGAGAAGGCCCTAGGTTCTGGCCCCTGCCCCAGTGGCTTTTCTGTACTTTACATATAATATTCCTTGTATAAAGTGGATAAAGAGGAGTGGGAGATTGCCTTGTGCACACATTTCATTGCATAAAAATGGTTAAAGAGGAGTGGGAGAGCTGCAGAGGTGCAGGGGAAGCCAACGCGCGTATGCCAAGGCACCAAGTGAAATAGCCCTTGACACTTGAGATTGCTGAAAGCGTACTCTGTAGTTTTTTTGCCCACAAGGAGCCGGAGAAACAAAATGTGAGACAGCAAAGGGGAAACCCCTTCCCGAGAAACTAGGAATGTACCCAGTTCAATGCAATGAGACTTCCTGGCTTTACTGAGATCTACCAGTTGCCAAGGTGTGAGCAGCAGGCCATGCAGGCCCTGGTCAGAAGCAGGCATGCTCTGTGGCGGGCCAGTAGGGGGCGCTCCTGCGTTGAGCCGCCCACCTCCCTGCGCCCGACCACCTTCCAGGCTCCGAGTGCCTCCCTTAGGGTGCCTCCCGTCCGGCCGACCCCTTCCCTGGAGCACACCCGCTAGCCTGGGGTTCCCGCTGCCACCATCCAAGGCTCTGGACTCACTTCTGGCTCTGCGCACCTTGGAAAACACAGGCCTGATCGTCCAATGGGGCCTAGACCCAGTACAAGCACTTGGGGCACTTCCCCAAGTCAGGGGCTGATTAGGAAGCCTCCCTTAGTCCACCGACCTAAGGGGCCCCCTTGGCATAATTTAGACCCACCCCTCAATAAGTCTCCACACCGGTCACAAAGGAGAACTTTATTGATTACAGGGGTAGGGCAGAAA
>NW_005842389.1:996816-1000633 GCF_000455745.1 Alligator sinensis
CTGGCTACAAACCGTCCAATCTGCAAAGCATCCCTGGCTACCTGGGCCCGCGCGCAGGGCCGGGTCTTCCCCCCCCTGCCCAGGTGACCAGAGCATCGCCTCCCAGGCGCCAGGCTTTTGTCTGCAGACAAGGAGGAGATCCCCGCTGTGAGAGATTCAACAGCAGCCTCTCAGGCTGGCTGAGACAGATCTCTGGAGAGGGGCACCGACGGGGGCATTTCTGCCACATGCTCCTCCTCAGCAGAGAGCCACGCAGCACTTGGGATTTGCTACACTGACCCAGTGGGAGGTTGCTCTATAGCAGGGCTGTCCAGCTGCGGCCCATGGACTTCATAAAAGTTGATCCGTGGCCCCAGGGTCCCACCCAGCTGCCACTCTCCCTAGCACTCTGGCTGCATCAGTAGTGGGGGGCTCTGGGCTTTCTTTCCAGTCTTCACCTCCTGCACCTGCCCCAGGGAGGGGAGGACATGGTGCAGCAAGAGAGCCCGCGGCTGGTGAGTGGGGGAAGCAGTTCGTACGCATGTGCCATGCAGTGGCTGCCCTCACATGCCACGGGTGGGAGGGACACAAAGGATTGCTCTTGGCTCACACTGTTACAGACTGCACTGTGTGTGTCCAGCCATGAAGAAGTTGGATAGTCCTGCTCTACACCTCTGGGCCATCTTTCATCATCTTTCTCCATCTGCCAGGCCAGGGAAGAGGTTCCCTTTGTCACGGTTTGATGAGGCAGTCTCATGGTGTCTGAACTTCTGTGGACACATGTCTCTGGTCCTGTCTTGTACTGGGGACATGGACAGATAGGCTCTGTCTCTCACTCCCCACTTTACCGACTGTCCCACCATGGTGCTGGCTCCCCAACCGCTCCCCTCTGGGTTATATTTTTCTCTGGGCCTCTCCATTTGCACTTCTGGTCCTAGCCATGGGGCGACTGCCCGCATGCAAACAGCACACTCACCCTGGGGACCTCCAGAGAGATCTGCGCAAAGCTGGTGATAGCAGTTCAGTTTGAACCTGCACTAGTTTAAATAAAGAGTATAAAATCCCCGTTAGCTAGATGGATGCCATTCTAAGCCTGGATCTCCACACAAACATCAAATTCTGCACTCAGTGTGAAGCTGCCTCCATTTTTCACACATCGCTGCCACGATGCCCTGCAGGGGCTGCTGTCCCCCGAGGGGATCTGACACTCTCTGGCATGAGGCCAACTCGGACCTCCGGGCTGTTGTTGGGAATTGCAGGTGCTGGTTTGGCACAGGGAGGATTTCTACTCCCGCAGACCTGAGGGGCGCGGAGCCTCGGCAACAGCAAGGGGTAGGGGTGGATTGTCCAGTTTGACCTGCTAGTGTTGTGCACGAGGGGAGCATTCATCTGTCTCACCGAGCTGCCAGCCGAAGCTGACTGGTGCTTCCTGCATGTGCATTAGCAGGGCAGCTGCGAGCTCTCCAGTGCCCGTGCACAGGGCAGGTTTGCTCTCTCTTGCCGTTTCACTGCAATCAGTATAATTGCCGCTAAAGCTGGGCATCAGATGCCATTTGTATATAGGAGAAGGGGCTGGATTATGTCACTGAATAGCTTCAGCAGCAGTTTTATTGGAGGTTTTCATCTATCTAGTGGTTTCTTTATGGTGGAGAGGTCCGCAGAGCTTTCCCTTGTAATGCTTTTATAGCCAGCCTGAAGCTCCCTGATGCGTTTATAATGAGTCCCATGTATGTATAATTTAGGGTATGTTTAATCTCGCCGTCTCTGCAATAAAAAATTTACTGTTTTGGTTGTTCTGGGCCTCTTCCTCAAATATCATGGTTTTTGTCTCTTCCAGGCTGACCCATAAATCCCACATATTCCAGGAATTTCTGCCTGGTGTACATTGCCCTTGGAGACCCCCTTGAGGAAGAGTAGGTCTCATCATTTGATTTTCAGAGGTGCCCCAGCAGAGCTATGAGGTAAGAGGTGTACGGGAGGTGAAGGCTGTGGCTGTGCTGAGATGACACCTCTGTGCTGCTCCTCTTTCTTGCTAGAAGTCCTGTCTGGCTGCTGTTTATTTTCATCCAGTATGGGATGGATGGCGCATGGATTTAATGAGGCCGTGTTTTCCCACCAGCTCCATTTTGTAGCAATTTACTGTTCAGTTCTGGGTGGTAGATTGAATTAAAAGCTATTTAAAAGTCTATGAACCAGGCAAGTGTTTTGCTTGCTTTTTGCTCCTTTATATAGTTCTTAATAAGCATCTCCACAGTAAAGGTGAGGTCCGAGGCTCATTTCTTGGAAAGGAAACCAATTTGCTTTTTCTGTACTGTGCTGTAACCAGGTAAATATTATAACACCCTTCTCCTGAGCTGGCAGTGCCAATGCTCCCCAGCCCCACTGCAGCTTGGGCTAACCACGACGCTGTCAATGTGAAGGTATTTCAGCCAAATAAGGCATTTCATTGGACCTCAAACATTGCACATGTTAGAAGAAAGCTTAACTGAGAAAGACTCTGATGGAGAAATGAACCTTCCCTGCTCTGAACTTGGAGTTGGGGCGCTCTACTCGTATGTCGAGCTCCAGTTCTGATTGGATCAGAAGCACCAAGGATGAAAACGGCTTGAGCCTGGCAGGGGAGGACTGGACAGGCCCTACCCCAGCGCAGTCCAGAGCACACGTACCAGGTAGAGGAAACAGTCCAAAGAGCCAAACCCTTGACTCGCTTTCTCCTACTTGGCCTATTCTGCCTGACGATGGAGCAGTCATATCCTCTGCCCTGGCCCTGGGAGCATTTGAGAAAGGTTTTCTAGCCCGGTCAGTGCTGCAGCATCTCGTGTGCAGCAGGCTGCCCATAGGCAGTCACACGTGCACATGCAGGCACATCCAGCACAGGGCACGCAGACACCTTGGCATGCAAGTGTGTGGATGCAGGCCCTCCGGGCTGCAGATGAATGGGGCTCACATGTCTTCCTCCCTCCAGTCCCAGCTGCCCCATGAGATTCCACGGCACAGGGGACACAATGGTGGGAGTCTATTACAGACCTCCCACCCAAAGTCCTGAGCTTGACCAGGAGTTTGCCCAGGAACTGGCTGAGGCAGCTTGCTCCAGGACCATGGTTGTCATGGGTGACTTCAATTACCCAGACATCTCGTGGGAGGATCGCTCAGCAAAATCTGAGCGGTCACAGAGCTTCCTCTCGTGCGTGGATGACCTCTACCTGACTCAAGAAGTCTATGGGCCAACGAGAGGCAAAGTGCTGCTCGACCTGGTACTGGCTACTGGGGATGACCTAGTCGGCGACCTAGTGATCGATGGGAAGCTGGGTGACAGCGACCACGAGCTGATCACCTTCACCATCCGCCGAAAAGCTGGCAAGTCGGTCAGCAACGCGCAAGTCCTTGACTTCAGGAAAGCCGACTTTGACAAGCTCAGGAGGCTTGTCAGTGAGGCCCTAAGGGACCGTGACCACAGGGAGAGGGGAGTTCAAGAGGAGTGGTTGCTCCTCAAGGGAGCGATCCTCAATGCACAAACTAAGTCTATTCCATCTCGGAGGAAAGGCAGCAAGAGGGCACAGCAGCCCCCCTGGCTCTCCAGGGACCTAGCAGACCTCCTGAGGCTAAAAAGAAAGGCCTACAAAGGATGGAGGATGGGAGTCACCTCCAAGGAGGATTATTCTGCACTGGTCCGGTCCTGTAGGGAGCAGACCAGGAAAGCCAAGGCTGCAACTGAACTCCAGCTAGCTTTGAGCATCAAGGACAATAAGAAGTCCTTTTTCAGATATGTGGGGAGCCGGAGGAAAAGCAGGGGCAACATTGGACCCCTGCTGACCCAGATGGGGCAACTGACAACTGA
>NW_005842389.1:1001574-1007492 GCF_000455745.1 Alligator sinensis
CAGCATCCTTATAGGCTCGGCAGTGCTATGTTGGCTAGCACTATGGAAGAAAGAGACTTGGGGGTCATCATTGACCACGAGATGAACATGAGCCTGCAATGCGATGCGGCGGCTAGTAAAGCGACCAAAACGCTGGCTTTCATCCATAGATGCTTCTCAAGCAAATCCCGGGACGTCATTCTCCCCCTGTACTCGGCCTTAGTGAGGCCGCAGCTGGAGTACTGTGTCCAGTTTTGGGCTCCACAATTCAAAAAGGATGTGGAGAAGCTTGAGAGAGTCCAGAGAAGAGCCACGCGCATGATCAGAGGTCAGGGAAGCAGACCCTACGATGACAGGCTGAGAGCCCTGGGGCTCTTTAGCCTGAAAAAGCATAGGCTCAGGGGTGATCTGATGGCCACCTACAAGTTTATCAGGGGTGACCACCAGCATTTGGGGGAATGTTTGTTCACCAGAGCGCCCCAAGGGATGACGAGGTCGAATGGTCACAAACTACTTCAAGATTGTTTCAGGCTGGACATAAGGAAGAACTTCTTTACTGTCCGAGCCCCCAAGGTCTGGAACAGCCTGCCACCGGAGGTGGTTCAAGCGCCTTCATTGAACACCTTCAAGATGAAACTGGATGCTTATCTTGCTGGGATCCTATGACCCCAGCTGACTTCCTGCCCTTTGGGCGGGGGGCTGGACTCGATGATCTTCCGAGGTCCCTTCCAGCCCTGATGTCTATGAAATCTATGAAATCCCTCCCACCCCTCAACCAGTGCCAGGCTTTCGCTGCTCCTTCCCAAGATCCTGCAATTGTCCCTCCTCCCTCCCACCAAGCTTTCAAGCCACAAGATGCTCCAGGCTTTAGCAGACAGACAGCACACCCCACATGCTTCCCACTCATGGTGAGCTACAGCCATTCTTGCTCCCCTGGCTCTGACAAGCCACCATGGGCCGCTTCACCCTCCAGCCTGCTTCAAGAACTCCTGCAGTGATGGATGAGCCCTGGAGCACATCGCAGAAGCCCAGCTGAGCCTGAGGTGCTGCAGAAGGGAAAGAAGGGAGCCCCACAAGCTGCCCCTAGGAGGTGGGGAGCCGTGACTGTGTCTGTCCTGCATGAAGAGTACAGTGACTGCTCATGTCGACCTGCCACAGGCAGCTGGGTACTAGACTTCCACTTTTCTTTCCACTCCTGGCTTGGCTATTCTGCTGTGTGGGTGGCAGATGGGTGGGTGGGTGGAGATGAGGGAAGGGTGGGCCCCAGGGGGCTCTGACCCCAGTCTGGGGATATTCCAATGGGAAGACAACTGCAGCATACTCTCGCCATGTGACTTTCCTGCCCAGTGCCCTGCTCCAGGCATGTAGCAAGGAAGCTGCCAGCAGTGGTGGCCTTAGGGTTGTTGGGGCCCTGGGCAAGAGAGTCATTTGGTGCTCCTTTGAGGCTTAATTTTGATGATTTATGTATCGTGGATCTTTTTAATATTTTTTGAGGGAATTAGATAAATAGTTGCTTGTTAAAATGCAAATAGAGCCATTTCCTTGCAAAAATGCAAAAAACTTCACCCCCCCCCCAAAAGTTTGTTTCAAAATTTTGGGGCCCCCTAAAGTGTGGGGTCCCAAGTGGTCGCCCAGTTTGCCCTCCCCTAAGCCCGCTACTGGCTGCCAGGACCTGCTGTGGCCTCCTCCCTGGGCATTTCCCAGTTTCTTTGCACTGCCTACCTGGAACAAGCGAGCGGAGCAGCACAAGGAGACCAGCTTTCACCCATGGCCTTTGTGCTGCACCAAACGCGGGGGTCTGGGGAGCTGAGCCTCGTGTATCCAACTCCCCCCTGCAGCTTCTTCCAGCCTATGTGCCCTGAGAAACCCCTGCAGCGGGTCTGCAGATGCTTCCAGTTGACTGACTAGATCTTAACAGACATGATGGATGCTCCTCCAAATGCATGGGACGTTTGGGAGGAGGCAAAACAACCCTTAAACAAATCAATGGCTAAATGGCAAAGAGCCAGACAGACCTACAAAGTCAGTCCCATCATTGAGTCCTAAGGGCTGTGGAAAGCTGTTTCCAGGGCCTGTCCCCCACACTGACCTTGTCCACAGGATGCTGAAGAGCACGTACTTGCCAAAGAATTTGCCAGAGCTTTGGAGCCTCCCAGGGCTTTGGTCTGGCTTCACGGTGGGCTGTACATTGTTTTAGGCTTAGCTTAGACCTAGGGTCACTGTTATTTATGCTCAGGTTGGGCTCCACATTTAGGATGAGCTTTGGCCAATCTTGCTTGGTTGGAGGCTGATCTGCCTTTGCTTTGGTTTGTAGCATTCACATCTGCAGAGACAGAAGGAGGAGGAATGTTTCTGTTTGGTTTGGGAGCCTGGGACCCACCCTGGGCCTGTCCGCAGAGGGAGAGGAACAGCTGTTGTGTCCTTCTTTGCTAGAAGTGCCTCTTCCTTGCCCTGGGAATTGCTGCTTGCAGAGCTTTCAACTCTGGCAGGGCAAGAAGCCACCAGGCTCCATCTCCCCAGTCATATCCACAGCCAGGTCAGTGGCTCAGAGCTTCTCCTGACTTAGGCTCTTTGCTCTTCTCCACTAAGGGTCTCTCAGAGGCAGGGTGAGTTTGGTTGAACCTTGTGGCATGGGCTACAATAGGTATGGAGGACATCAAGGAGGAAGGAAGGAAGGACTTTTTGACTTTTTAGCTACTTTATTTAGGGGTTCGGGGAACAAAAAGTTGGCCCCTCCGGGATCCAGGTCCAATACACAAAGCAAAGACAAACAAATTACCATCAAACAAAGAGCACCATGTCATTACATTCATAACATCACACCATGATAGACACCTTCGCAGTATTGCACGCCATGCCTAACATGCGATCGGGACACTGGACACATGGTCGTATAGACTAAAGCCCTCTATAAACAAACGATTCCTACCCTGCTCTATTCAATCATACATATGTCAAAACCTTCAACTTCCCACACAAAGGAAAAAGCAAAAAACAGCCTGGTGAGGGCCCAGGGTGCGGCACGAGCTGGGAGTCACAGTCTGACACTGAGCCTGCCCAGTCACCCAGACTGGTCATGACATCAGAGTGCATACTGAAGATGGCCATCCTCCACATGGCACAGCACTCCCTCAAGGGCCCAGCATGCCTCAAAGGTGGGCACTGCCTGCCGGAGCACAGCATACTCAAACTTCAGTGAGAGGCGTGCCCACACCAGGAGGTCGAAAAGCTGCAGGGCATTGTCTGAGCCAGTCCCAGCAAGCTGGTTGCGCTGGCTCTTGAGGACAACTGTCTTGGCCTGACCCAGTAGAAAGTTGGCCAGGCAGATGGCACCCCACTTGGCTGCCCAGGATGGGTAGAAGCACACGTAGGTGGCCCCTGAGAGGCTGGTGCCCAGTGCCCACAGTGGCAGCTAAAGGGCGACAAAGAGCAGCTGCAGGTGGGGACAGTTGATGAAGGCATGAAAGAGGTTCTCCTCAATGCAGCGCAGAAGGGGCAGGCTGTTGAGGCAGCTGGGTCAAAGTGGGACGCAAACATGCAAGTGGCTAGGATGCCATGCAGCAACTGCCACTGCAGGTAGCCAGTCTTTTTGCTGGCTGGCAGCTTATACAATGTCTGCCAAACTAGGTGGGCCAGTGGGGAATCGGGCAGCCCCAGGTACCATCACCACGGTGTATTGGGGTGGCACGCCAGCACTTGGGCATGGCGGATGTGAACCACCCAGGCATAAAGGGTTCTCCGTGGCAGAGAAACAAAGGGGCAACTTGTGTCACTGTCGGGAGGCACAGGAAGCCTTAGCAGGGTGCCAGGCCCGCCGGCCAGCTCTTTGGCCACGGCCAGGGTGACCAATAGAGGGGGGATGGCCTTGCTTGGGGCATCCGTGGTGAGGGGGACATGGAGCACCCGGAGATCATAGTATCATAGTGCTTAGGGTCAGAAGGGGCCTAAACAGATCATCAAGTCCAACCCCCTGCCCCAGGCAGGAACGGGTGCTGGGGTCATATCACCTCAGCCAAATATCTGTCCAGCCTCCTCTTGAAGACCCCCAGCGTAGGAGAGAGTACCACCTCCCTTGGGAGCCCATTTCAGAGCCTGGCAGCCCTAACCATAAAGTAATGTCTCCTGACGTCCAGCCTGAACCTGGTCTTAATCAATTTGTGGCTGTTATTCCTAGTAACGCTGGGTTGTGCTCAGGGGAACAGAGCCTCCCCCAATTCTTGCTGGTCCCCGCTGGTGAGTTTGTAAATGGCCACCAGATCCCCTCTCAGCCTTCTCTTGTGGAGGCTGAATAGGTTCAGGCCCTTTAGCCTCTCCTCATAGGCCCTGCCCTGCTGTCCCTTGACTGTGCGAGTGGCCCTTCTCTGGCCCCTCTCAATGCTGTCCCCATCCCTCCTGAAGTGCGGCACCCAGAACTGGACGCAGTACTCCAACTGCGGCCTGACCAGTGTCGCATAGAGGGGGAGGATCACCTCCCTGGACCTGCTTGTGATGCATCTGTGGATGTATGACAAGGTGCAATTACCCTTACTGACCACTTCCTCGCATGGTGGTTCATGTTCATCCTGGAGTCAACAATGACTTCAAGATCTCTTTCAGCCACTGTGTTGTTGAGAACGGTGTTCCCCAGCCTATAGGTGAGTTGCTGGTTCCTTCTCCCTAAACGCAGCACCCTGAGCTTATCTGTGTTGAATTTCATCCTATTCTCATCTGCCCACCTCTGTAATTTGTCTAGATCTAGCTGGATGCTGTCCCTTCCCTCCAGCGTGCCCACCTCACCCCACAACTTGGTGTCATCAGTGAATTTGGACAGCGTGCATTCCACATCCATATTCAGATCGCTGATGGTCATCCAGGGTGGCTGCTGCCTCTGGCGGGAGGGCAGCCTGGATGTCACGCAGGAGACAGCTCATGCTGCAGATGGAGCGCATGCCCAGCTGAGTGGTCAGGGCCTTGGACGAGAGCCAGGCTGATTGAGCAGGGTCAAGGACATAGCCCAGGCAGAGGACACGCACCCAGATGAGACTGACAGGAGCTGGGCTCGGCATGGGGTGCCACAAAGCTGAGTTGTGCACCAGGGGTTCCCTCAGCAGCTGCGGGAGCTGCAGGCACTTGGCCTGGGGCTGGAGGTGGAAGGTGGTCTGCCAGGCTTGTACCATGACATGGTAGAAGGCTGGAAGCACTGCCCAGTTCAGGAGCATGAGGTCCAGCAGAAAGAGCTCCCGGTCGAAGCTGAGGGTCCCTACCCTCTGAAGGAATCGGCAAGCGACCTGTTGCCAGGGTAGGCACTTCTCGCTGTAGAGGAGTTGCTGAAAGGCTTGCAGGCAGAAGGTGGCCACCTTGCTCGCCAGGTTGACCAGGCTCTGGCCCCGCTCGGTGTCAGGTAGGTAAAGGACAGCTCATGGGAGCCTGTAGTGCCCATCCCAGAAAAAATCTACCAGGAGATGGTGGAGTCTCTCGAGTAGGTCCTGTGGTGGGTTGAGTACAGTGCACTGGTGTGACTGATGAGGACATGTCCACAGTAGAAGTGGTTGGGTAGGTAATAGCACCACTGTTACAGGCAGGCCTCCACTCCTTCCTCAAGGCCGTCCCAGTTGCGCCCCATGAAGGTCAGTGGCCCCAGGTGTGGCGGGCCAGTAGGGGGCGCTCCTGCGTTGAGCCGCCCACCTCCCTGCGCCCGACCACCTTCCAGGCTCCGAGTGCCTCCCTGGGGTGCCTCCCGTCCGGCCGACCCCTTCCCTGGAGCACACCCGCTCGCCTGGGGTTCCCGCTGCCACCATCCAAGGCTCTGGACTCACTTCTGGCTCTGCGCACCTTGGAGAACACAGGCCTGATCGTCCAATGGGTGCTAGACCCAGTACAGGCACTTGGGGCACTTCCCCAAGTCAGGGGCTTATTAGGAAGTCTCCCTTAGTCCACCGACCTAAGGGGCCTCCTTGGCA
>NW_005842389.1:1007659-1011293 GCF_000455745.1 Alligator sinensis
AGCTTACTCACTCGCATCATCCAGAGGTGGTTGGAGTTTCCTCCGGAGGCAGGGCACTCTTGGAGCATGCAGTGATGAGGAGAGAGCCAGTTTCAGATTCACCTGGATGACTGCATGGCTAATGACTGCCTTCTTCCTGGACCCGGCCCTTAAATAACCTCTCTGACCTGAGCAGCCGGGTCCAATCGAAGCTGCCAATACTGGCCACAAGCCGACCAATCTACAAAGCATCCCTGGCTACCTGGGCCCACGTGCAGGGCCGGGCCTTTCCCCCCTGCCCAGGTGACTAGAGCATCGCCTCCCAGGCGCCAGGCTTTTGTCATGCAGACAAGGTGGGAGATCCCCGCCCTGAGGGATTCAACACCAGCCTCTCAGGCTGGTGGAGACAGGTCTCTGGAGAGGGGCACCGACGGTGGCATTTCTGCCACACTAGGAACATGCCCAGGACCTTGAGGCTCTCACTGCACCAGATGAGGACCCCCAACAAATCCGGAGGGGTCGCACTGGTCCACACACCAAGCAGCAGGGTATCACTCCTGGCCCAGTTGATATGGGCTGAGGAGGCACGCTCATAGGCTTGCTGACAATTTGTCAGGGCTCACACATCTTCCTGGGTGTTGAGGAAGATGGTCACATCAACCGCGTGCGCTGACAGGCAGAGTGGAGGACCAATGGATAGGCCCAGGCCATGGGCAAGGCCATACCGCTCAGGCAGCGCCACAGCATGTGCAGCATCAGCTTGATGGCCAGGGTGTAGAGCATGCCCAACAAGGGGCAGCCCTGACAGATGCTCCTGCACACAGGGAACAGGGTGCCGAGCACACCATTTACCTTGAGCAGGCTGGAGGTGTCTTGGTACAGGACCCAGAGAGACCCAGTGAAGAGAGATCCAAAGCCAAAGGCCTCCAGAGTCTGGAAGAAGTAGGTGTGGCCCTCCCAATCGAAGGCTTTCTCCTGGTCCAGAGAGATGAGTCTGATGTCCTGGCTAAAGAGTTTGCTGGCTGTGAGTAGGTCATGCAGCAAAAACAAGTTGTCTTGGATGGTCCTGCCTGGCACACAGTAGCTCTGCTCAGGCCCAGTGACAGAGGCTACGATGGTGCAGAGGCGGGTCGCCAGTGCTTTGGCCAGAATCTTGCAGTCCGCGCGGAGCAGAGAGACTGGCCACCAGTTCTTAATGCAGCCAAAGTCTCCCTTCTTGGGCAGCAGCATGAGCACTGCTCAGCGGCAGCTGATCGGCAAGAAATTGTGGGCGAGGCTCTCCTGGAAAATGTGCAGGAGGCAGGGGCCAAGAAGAGGCCAGAAGGTCTTGTAGAACTCAGCAAGTAACCCATCGAGGCCTGGGGCTTTGAGACAATTCACTCAAGCTTGCTGGCCTCCAAGGTGCAGAGATGTGGCAGGCCCTCGTGGAGTTCCCGTGTGGCCTTGGGGCAGGACGGCTCAGCCGCAAACAGGTCACGATAGAAGGTGAGGGTGTGCTCATGCACTTTGCCCAGGTTCGTGATTACCCAGCCCTTGGGGGTCTTGAGGTAATCTAAGACTTTGCTCACTGCCCACCACTGCTCCAGGTTGAAGAAGAACCAGTTCATTCACGGTCTGCTGGGTGTACTGATGAAAAAATCCTGGATCTGTACCTTGCCCAGGTCCCACCATAACTTCCAGGAGGAGTAGCTCAGTCTTGCAGCCTCCCAGCCCCACCAAAAGTGGGCGAAGCAGTCCCAGAAGTAGGAGTCTTGAAACAGGCTGACATTGAAGCACCAATAAGGTGCCTGCAGGCAGGTTCCCCTGGGCAGGCTCAGTACACAGCTGGCCAAGCCATGATCTGACAGGCATGAGGGAAAAATGCAGCCACTGTGCAGGAGTGACAGATGGTGCTTGGTAACATAAACGTGGACAAGGCGGTCCATGGTGAGACCATTGGCACTCATCCTGGCCCAGGTGTATGGGTGCACATCAGGATGCAGGGCTCGCCAGACATTGACGGGGTCCGAGGTCCCTAGGGCAGACTGCAGCTTGAGGGCTGAGGGCAGGTGAAGCTCAGGCCCCATGCGGTTAAGTGAGGAGCAAATGACGCAATTAAAGTCCCCACCTACGAGGAGCAGGTCATAGTCCTCACTAGCGTTGTGCAGGAGGGCAGCCAAGGTTTTGAAAAAAATGACTCTTTCCTGGCCTCAGTGGGTGCATACATATTGATGAATAGCACATGATGCTGTGCTAGGGTGATGCAGACAGTCGGCAGCTGGCAGGGGATGACCTTCCACACTACCACCATGTCAAGCTTCAGCTGTGATGATAGGAGAATTGTGATCCTGGTGCTGAGGTTGGTGCCATGGCTCAAGAACAAGTGGCCTCATCAGGCAGCATGCCAGGCCACCTGGTTGGGCCCATTGGAATGTGTCTCCTGGAGGAAAGCAATGGCCAGCCGCTTCTGGTGCAGGAGCACCAACTGGATCTTGACACCCGTTGATGTTAAAAGTGCCAATGGTCGTGGCTGCCATGGATGTGGGTATGGGAGAGGAAGAGCAAGGTAAGGTGTGGGTGGAAGAACAAGCACCCAAGAGCAGAGCAAAAAAGCATAGACAGGTTGGGGAAGGTCTATCATGCCCTACTCTACTCCATGGACCCCGTCCCCCCCAGACCCCACTCATCTCTCACCCGCTGTGCGAGCTTCTCCAGACAGTTAGCCACCTGCTGGGTGCTTAGATCTTGTTGCATAAGTTTGGCTGCAGCTCTGACAGCCTTGACAAAAAGCTTAGGGTCTGCGCACCACTGGGTGATGCATCCTGCTATATTCTTCTGTCCTTTGGTCTGCTTCAGAAAGGTCAGGAGATCCTCATTGTCAGGGGTGACCCAGGGGTGTCTGCAAATGTGGGCTGGACATTTCCAATGGAAGAGTGGTGAGGCCACACCCCTGGTGGGAGCTTACCTGCAAATGCAGTGTCTACACCCTGAATGTCCAGACACAGCAGCCTCCTCTCATCATCCAGGTCAAGGACTGGGTCCAGGAGAGTGATCCCCACCTTCTTGTGGGGAGAGAGGCTATCCTACTGTCAAGGTCCCTTGCAACACTCAGTAAGCTGGATCTCTATCTCAGTAGCTTCCCCATCCAATCCAGTAGGCTGGGACATGACCAAGAGGTCAACAAACCCTTCTGCCGCACCCTGGGTCAGGCCTCTAAAAGAGAGGCATTCCGCATCGTCTTTACTGACACCCGACTCCAGAAGCTGGGAGACAGGCGAGGGGTTGGTGACCCCCGCTACTGCCTCCGCCACCGCTGAGTCATCCCCGTCCATGGTCACATGAGGG
The DNA here is from genome assembly GCF_000455745.1 of Alligator sinensis. NCBI lineage: Eukaryota > Metazoa > Chordata > Crocodylia > Alligatoridae > Alligator > Alligator sinensis. The sequence goes on from NW_005842389.1 coordinate 1,010,963, forward strand.
GATTACTGCCAGGACAGCTGGAGCGGGGTCAGGCTCTCCAGGGGAGGCCCCCCTGGCACCAGTTGAGGAGGGTCCTGGCAGGGATGGGGTGGCCTGCCCTTCATCTTCCTCTCCTTGTTCTACTTCTTCATGGCAGGTGGCCCCCCCCTTCAAAGGGGCCGGGCCGGACTCCTTCTGGCCCCCCCCCAGGGCCAGCCACCTCAGACAAGGCCATGGTGGAGGGAGGCTGGAGGAGGCCTGAGTCCCATCCTTTGACAGGCCCTGGTGCTACAGTCCTTGGCCACCCCAGCTGCCTTGGCCAGGGTGGGCAGGGGGCAAGTGGAGGCATCAG
>NW_005842389.1:1011327-1041774 GCF_000455745.1 Alligator sinensis
GGGGGGCACCGTAGGTGGCATGGGTGCAGGAGAGGGCTGGGTAGTAGTCCCAGCCCTTCCGCTGGATGGTGTTCTCATGCCAGAGACCCCAGCCCCCTCGGATGGAACGGGGGTGAAAGGAGGGGCCTGTGTTCCAGAAGTGGATGCGCCATCCTTCGGCGCCACTGCAGTCACCGATGCTCCGGTCGCTTTCCCCTGCAGGCGCTGGGCTGCTAGGTGGGAAGAGCTACCACACTGGAAACACGTGGTCTCCCCCAAGGAAAAATAAATCACAAACCTCCGTCCATTGAGTGTGAGGTTCAAGGAGCAACGCAGAGACTGGGGCCCTCCCTGAGGAGCATGAAGACCTGCCTCCAAAAGGACAGGACATGCTTTAGCTTCAGGTCCTTGCGTCCGAGCGTCAGTCGGTGAAAGGGACTCATAGTAACCCCATAGGGCTTGAGTCCCTTGGCCAGCTCCCAGTCGGACAGGTGTGGGGGGATGTTGGAAATCACCACCCTCACCACCTGGGTGTCTAGGGGCGTGACAAGATAGTGTACGCCTGCGATGTCCAAGCCCTCTGTGCATACCCTGTTGACCAAGGTGGGAGCGCTCAAGTAAATCACTGGGACCATGTGAACATGAGCCAAGTAACATGTTACGCTGCTCCAGGAGATCAGCTAGGGCACCTGTGCAAACCTCAACCCCAACAAAGGGAGGGGTATGAGCCCTCAAGCCATGGTTAAGGGGGAGGTTTTGAGAGGCATCCCCAGGCCAGGTATAGGAGTGGTCATTTCTGCTAGGACAGGGTTAATCCCAAAAGCTATAACAAAGGGAATGAAAAAAAATTGTATATATAAACTACAAAGATAAGTGTCTGGGAATGTGGCCATAAAAAGCAAAAAGGGAGGGGGTGAGTGCCTGGAGGGAAGAAAGGAGGAGTGAAAAAGAGAAAGGGGTGTGTTGGAGTTAGGGTGGAAAAAAGGAAGGAAAAAGTAAAAGAGAAAAAAATTGGGGGGCGGGAAATAAGAGCACCCCTCGAAAGGGAAAAGATAAAATAAGATAGCTCCCTGTGGCAGGCCCACCAAAAAGAAAGAAAGAGAAAGAGTAAGAGAAGCTGCAAAGTAGACAAATGGAACTCGCAGATGGAGAAACCCCAAGTAAAAGGGGGAGAGGACAGAGAACAGAGAAAAAGAAGGAAAAAAAACGTGAAAATGCAAGAAAAAAATCAGAAAGGGAGGTAGACAAAAGCAAGAGACCTTTAGACAGGTGGGAGTCAGAAAAGAAAAGAGATAGGAAGCCGGGGAGTCTTACGCTCAGGATCACCCCACGCAGCTCCAAGCGAGCCTGGTCTGAGGCGTCTAAAGTGGAAGGAAGGAAGGTAGGCATGAAGGAGGCAGGCCAGCCCTTCAAAGGACTAAATTCCACTTATTTCATGCCTGTCTAGAGAGGGAAGAGCATCTGTGATAAGCTGCCATCCATTGTGAGATGGGGGCAAGGAAGAGCCAGGTGCCTCCTGCCATGTGGGCTAGGACACGGTGAGGACAGGTTGCCCTGGGCTTGTTGCACCGCAGGGGGGCCAGTCCCTGCCCCTCCTCCAGTTCTCTGTGAGAGTCCTCTTTATTCCCTAGGAATCTCAACAAGGCTCTTTGCTTATTAATATTGCTGCTTAAATTTTATAGCCACAAATGTAAATATTCAAAACCATATTTCTTCCCTCGCAACATTTAACGAGGGGAGCTTCTTGCTCACCAATTTATCAAAACACAATACATCAGATCTGGCTACACAGGTCATAGGTGCTGGGAAGAGCTAAGAGTTCTAGAGATGTTCCCAGACTGCACCTGGCTTTGTGGCTGCAGGTCCAGGCAGTCACGGAGAGAGGAGCTGTCCTGGCCTCCCAGCTAGCCATGCCCTGGTTACTTATGTCTCATGCCCAGCAGCCCCATGTTGGTCAGAAAGAAATGGTGATACCCAAATGCTGACACCTCGGAGTGCAGTTCCCTGGTGCCCGGGACTCTATTGGCGAGAGGGCACAAAAGCAGGACTGCAGCTGTGTAAGAGTCTCTCTGTGCCACGCACTTCATAGGAGCTGTGTGGGGTGAGAGTCCTCTCATGCTTTGCATCCCCTTTACACCAGCAAATAATTGAAAAAGGCAGGAGCAGGACCAAATGCAGGAGACCCTCATACATAGTCCTCACATCCTGCTCCAACCATTAGCCTGCACTCCTTACCCTGACATTGATGTTGGATGCCCAGGGGAGGAAGGGATGCCCCTCAGGCCCAAGGAGCTGCTTTCTTGGCTGTGTTGCATCATTAGGGGTCCTCATGGTTAGTTTAGTGTGCGTTCACATGGGTTTTCACTATGCAACCATCGGTATCAGCCATGGCATCACACCTCAGCATGTGAAGGTCTAAGTCTTTGGTGCACCAGCCTGGCGCAGTTGCCACAGGGGCTGGCAGGGCAGCGGCAGGGAGGTCTGTCAGGCAGAGCGGCTATGGGGGATCTGACTCCAGATCGCGCTTTGTGGTGAACGTACTCTGTAGTAACACCGTACGGCTCCTTCTGCCAAGCCAGCTGCCCACCACAGCTGCTAGTACAGTGCCTGACCATGGAGCGTGGCTGGCACTGAGCAATGGGAAACCCCGAGATGCAATGGAATAGGGAGATGGGCACACACCTGGTACCTGAGGGGAATGACAACCCACATTGTCTGAAGGGTAATTTTACCACGGGATAAGCCTGGGCATCGTGTCCCCGCTCCATACCTACCGTGCAGCAGCTCCCAACCATTTCACAATAAGCATGTGTGTCCATACCTTAAGGAGGTAGAGAGCACTGTTCTGGTAGCCAACTCCAGCACTGCCCCTTGGCTGGTCACAGCGATGCCTCAGCTTCGTGGGCAGGAGAGTGCCCAACCTGAGACAAGGAGAGGCTCCTAACAGAGCTGAGAGACACAACACACGGGGCGGAGACAGAAACTGCTGCCCGCTCCGCTCTGCTTTGCTCTGCTGGCCTCGCTGCCCAGTTGCCAGTGTGGCCTCCACTGCGCAGTACAACAGGCAGAGGTGCTGGGGAGCCCTAGACATCAGGGCTGGCAGATGGAAACTCCAGCTCCATGGAGGATTTTGCCCCCTCCCGTTAATAAGGGCTGCTTAAGGAAAGCGCTTTTGGAGAGGGTCATCCATCTTTAATGAGGATTTATTAATGCACTGAGTAACCCTGGACTGGGTATGAATTATACGTCAGAGCTAGCTGCAGCCAACCTTTTTGTACGATGCGGGAGTCCCAGGACGGCAGGCCCAGATGGACAGGGCAGTGAAAGCAAGAGCTGAACAGGACCGAAGACCCAGAGTCTCACTCTCCCCTCCCCTGCCCCACAGTCATGCCAGGGCTGCAAGGAGCAGGGAAAATGCTGAAAGCCACTGCACCTCTGCTTGGTCTGGCACTGCAGACCCAGGTCCAGTCTATCTGCCTGATGCTGAATGCAAAGGGGCCTGGCTGGCACTCTCTGTGCTGGCCTAGAGCCTGGCAGGATGCTGATTTACGGGACAGCACTTAGGAACACACAGAGCCTCATTCTGCACCACCAGCACTTCAGCCCTGGCTGGACAATGGAGGCACCAGCACTAATGTAGCACACTCAGCCTCAGAAGGCGTCTAACTGGTATGGCTCAGCACTCTGATGCTTCAGCTAGAATAAACCAGGCCAACATTAAATGGATCAAAACCTGCCAGTGGACAGAGTTCATACTGCAGGGCAAATGGGGAACCATCCATGAGTGGCTGCGTGCCTCATGGAGTCCCTCAGGGTTTGCCCCTTTATCAACAACCTGCCAAGAACACAAAATCCTCATTAATGCAGTGTGCAACGACAAGAGACTGGGGGAGACGTGATAATGATGAGAGCGGGTCCCTGATTCAGAGCAGGGTCTGGACTACTCGGTTGGTTGGGAACAAGCCGGCGGCCAGTGTGGGGTCATACATCTAAGGATAAGAGGTCTGACTCACAGCGCTGTGCCTTGCAGTTGCAGGATGGAGGACTCTCTCTTGGGGAGCAGCGATGCTGAGAAAGGCACCATGGATAATCAGCTGGACATTAGCTCACAGCCTGACACTGCCCCCAAAAGGGCTAATGCAATCCTTGGATGTTTAAATGAGAACTTATCAAGCAGGAGCACTGTTGGGACCATTCTTCGAATCCCACAGCCACTTTAGGAGCAATGCTGATCAATTGGGAAGGTTCAGAGACGAGTTGCAGGAATGATTAACAATCAGGGAAGTTTCCCTTATAGCAATACCCTCCACCAGCTTGCACTGCTTAGTTGAACCAGGAGAAGGTTAAGGGGCAACTTGATCATGGTCTATAAGTAGCTTCAAGGGGAAGGGAAATGTAATAATGAAGAGCTCTTCAGTGCTACAGAACAGTAAGATCCGTGACTGCTAGTCAAAACCTGGCAAGAAAGAAGACACAGATTTTTAACTGTCATAGTAATGAACTGCTGGAACAACTTACCCAGGGCTGTGGTGGATGCTCTGCCTCTGAGAAAACCTTAAATCATGGTTGGATGTATTTCTAACAACATCAGCTCTGCTCTTTTGAATGAGGCAGCTACATGCACCTGTGTAGAGGGCCGTATCACCCTGCTATTCTGAGCAGCACAGGGTATTGGGAGATACAGCCCCGAATGTGCCAGAAATGAGGTTATAGGAACATGAGGCAGAATTCAATTAAGGACTCCCTAGACGTATTGGTGTCACTGCATGGCAGAGTGGCCCAGTGGTGCAGGTCTTGCTGTGTGTGTATGGGCATGCAGGGAGCCTGTGCGGCAGTCCAGGTCTGTGCTGTGTCTCTATGTGGACACCTCGCTCACACAAGGGGCTCACAGACTAAGCGTTCTGCCATGTAATTTGTCAGCAGGAGCCCAGTCGTCATTGGAGACTGTGCTAATGGGACCAGGTTCACGCATATCCAGAACCAGTGGGAAAGCTCGTCCTCCCTTTAGCAGCTCAGTGGTGAAGGCACTCACCCAGGATGGGGGAGACCCAAGGCCAACCCCCCACCTCTCTATTTGAGGACACTTGAACCTATGTTGCCATCACCATAAACCTGGGATAGGCTCTCTCAGTCTGTCCTTTTGAAGCTGGAGTCATGTTGTATATAGGGCTATTAAATATTCATTAGCCCTGAGCCAATGAGGGAGGTGGCCTGCCTCTTTAGCGTAGAAGTTGTTGCACTCATCTGGAAGCGGGGAGATCTGGGTTTTAACCCTGGTCCCAATAAATTATTAAGTATGTTGTACTAAGTGCACATCTCTGCTGATGACCTTCCATCACAAGCCACAGCTGTGCCAGCTATTGCTGTCTGGATCCTGCAGTGCCATTCCCCCCAGTCCTGTTACCTGGCCACTATTCCAGCTCTGCCTCACCAAATTATCCCTACCTGAGGGCCCTCAGTCCTGACCCATGTCCCCTCTGCTCTTGTACTTCTGGGCCTCTGTTCACACAATTGTACCAGTGCCCCTCAAACTGGAGCCCACTGCTACACTGCTATCATGGGCTCTTGACACAGCTGATACCCCACACTCCTGATCTATGGCCACCACTTCTACCGCCTCTTAGGGAAGGGCTACCATTTGCTCGAAACTTCATGACAAGTTTCTGGTAGAGGAGATGCACCCTGGGCCATCAAAGACCATAAGCAGCCCTCCCAGCTTGGTTCATTTCTGCCCCACTGTCATGTAAGGCATGTCAGGTTTCATTTCCAGCTGGTCCCCCCCACCTGTCTCCAGGCCAGGAGTGGGGTTACTGTTTTCCTTGGCAGGTGTAAGACCATAAACCCAGATCAGAACTGATTTGAGCATTACCACCATCAACTAAATAGTGACAGCACTTAAACAAAGGGAAGCACAGGCTCTGTGCCACTCCCCCCCCTCAGGAAGACGTGGAGAGATGCAAAAAAGCCATTATTGATTGTGATGTTACTTCAGCTCCAAATTGCAAAATGGCCTCCTCCCTCCTATGCATTAGGGGCTAATTTTAGAATGGGATGAATTGATAATGTGGTTATGTTCATCATGCAAACCATCCCATTTCCCGTCGGAGGCAGCCACACTCGGCTGGGAGCCTGCCTGGGAGCTGGGCTTGTCAGTCTGCCCTTGGAAGACTGCAGTGAGGCTGAGCAGGTCTAGTGGTCCCTGTAGCGCCCTCTGAGACCCCCTGCCTCCTCCTCTCACCCCACATGGGAGAGAACCTCACTGCAAGGCTGGCCCCAAGCTACTCCAATCCCACTGGCTGGCTAGCCAACGGCAGCGTGCAGCTGGGCTCAGTTAGGATACAGCAGCTAGAGGTTTTCTGTTAAACAAAGCAGAGGCACCCCAGAAATATGTGCCAAGTCTGTGTCCCCCAAATGGGAGCATGGGCTCATGTTCATTACCCCAGGCTATGAAAAGTGGCCAACTCCATTACATGTGCATGCGTGCACAGGTGTGGGGGGATGTACATGAGCATGTGTAGGTGGTTTCTGACACTCATGCATTGCCTTGCCTAGGTGGGTATGCATGCCATTGTGTTTGGTATAACCATGTGTGTATAACTATGTGTGTTTCCGCACAGGCACGTTGTGTGTGTGGGTGTGAGGAGCAAATGACACAGGGTTCAGCACCAGCCAGCACCCTGAGCCTCAATGACATGTTCTCAAGTGCAGAGACCCAGTCCCAGGTAGGGGCTGCAAACTCACTGAATCAATGGCCTTCCTCCCAGGTAGGAGAATTGGGCAGATATATCCTGGTGAAGTAGGCAAAAAACTGATTACAGTGCCTGGGAAGCTGACGGTAGGTAGGACTCTCCCAGGGAATAAGTCTCTAGTGCATTCAGGTTTCACGTAAGCCAGTGCAGAAGGGTGATGGACAGCACAGTGCTGCTCCTGAGGCTGGGGAGCCAAGATGGGGAGCATGAATTTTCTTGTCTCACATGAGGTTTGTGACCAGTTAGGAAGCACCAGCAGCCAGGAAGGCTCCTGTACATGGCCTTGTCCTGGGATCCTTGGACCTGCCCTGTGCTGGTGAAGAGCTGCAGGGAACTGCCCCACTTCCAAAGGGTCTCTGGGCAGATCCTTTGGCTTCAGCTCCCAGGTCCTCATCAGACCCAGGGGACACCTGATGGGCTCTGTGTCCAGCGGGTGCTATGCTGCCTCTCTGCGGGCTGGTGCAGACAGGTAGCAGCATTCAGAGGAAGCTGGGCCTGGGGCTGTGAAGACTTGGAGCCACCATGGGCTTTATGGCTTTGCCTATACCTCCCCTTGTGCTGCCCAAGCAAGACATGTTTTCATCCAGCCCTGCATTAAACAACCTGGTGCCGCCTGCTTCAGGCAGGGAGGGGCTGCTGGCAGGATCCCAGCCTGGGCCTGCACACACAGCCAGCAGAAATACTGCAGATCGCCTGCAGCCAGGCAAGGGAATTAGTGAGGACAGAGGAGCAGTGAGTGGGCAGGAGCCAGGGGCTGGGAGGCTGGGAGCTCGAGCTGCCTTGGACTGAGCCCAGCATCTTAAAGAGAAACGCCAGGGAACGTGCACACGAGACTCCTTCGTCCTTCCACCTCACTCACCTCTGTCCCTGCTTCCAGGTGCCCCACCACGTCCTGGCTCAGCTCTCACTATCCTTTGAAGAGGCTGGGCAACCTCTTATGTAGCAGCGGCTACCAAGTAACAGATGCAGACCACGCAGATGTCCTGTCTCTGCCTTTACCTCCACGCCGTGCAGTGACATAGGCTGGGGGGATAGTTAATAAACAGATTCCTACAGATAATCCATTAACCTGCTTCCTCCTGTCTGACACCACAGACTCCATTTACAATCTCCTGGCCCTTGCCTGGGGTGCTCAGGCCCTCTGGATTCCTGAGTGGTCGCTTCTGGACTTCCACATGTGGGCTTCTTTTAAGGGCATTTTAACTTTGAATGAGCTGGGTCTGCAGTGCTTGGCTACAGCATTCCTGTCTATGTTTTACCTTGGGTTACTGATAACATCCCCTCAGACGTAACGCCATCTGAATGGAGATGGTGCTTGGGATTCTTTTTGCAATATTAAAAATCCAAATGTAAAGGGGACTGTGGCAGAAATGCCACCGTCTGTGTCTCTCTCCAGAAACCTGTCCCTGTCAGCTTGGGACACTGGGGTCGAATTCCTAAGGGAGGGGGATTTTCCTCCCTGCCTACATGACAAAAGCCTGGTGCCGAGGGGGCGGTCCCTCTGGTCACCTGAGTGGGGGAGGGAAAAGCCCCTGCTCCTCGGCCCAGGTAACCAGTGATGCTTTTTAAATTGGTTGGCTAGTGGCCAACACTGCTGACTTCTATTGGACTGGGCTGCTGAGGTCAGAAAGGCGATATAAGGGCCTGGTCCAAGAAGAAGGAGGAGAAGCCATTTTTCCAGCATGGCACAAGTGTCAGGACACAGGGAGAGAGTCTGATCCATCTGAAACGCTCTCTCTGGAAATCTCCGAGCCAGATCTCTACCATTTTCTGAATGATACTTGTAAGTGTTTCTAGAGCTAGTCAGCTCACAGTGATGCATTTGCGTCTCAACCGGCTACCTCAGCCAGACAGTTTTGCTCAATGGTAATCCCTTGATAGTGCTCTACCTCTTACCCTATTCTAACCCTACCCTTTGCAACCAATACAGTTCTCCTTTGTGACTGGTGTAGGAGACTTATTGAGGGTGGGTTTAATGATGCCTAGGAGGCCCCTTGGGTCTGCGGACTAAGGGAGACTATCCGTTTTGGCCCCCGACTTGGGGAGGAGCCCCAAGTGCTTGGATTGGGTTGAGTACCTGTAGGACTATTAAGCCTGTGTTTCCCCGAGGACACAGGACCTAGAAGGTCCCCTCTCGGGGTGGTGGCAGCACGTTACCCCCGGACTCTGCGGTGGGGCTCGAAAGGGGCGCCCCTGGGGAGACACGTGGAGTCCGGCAGGCGGACGGGCGTGGTGAGGTGGGAGGCTCAACACAGGAGCTCCCCTACTGGCCCGCCACAGGGACCCCATGAGATACTCCCATGTGATTGCTGCGGTGTGTAGCTGATTGGTACTGCTGACCTCAAATAGGTTTTACGGCTTTAATATTTGGCAGTAGACTCACGGGACAACCAGGACAAAGATATCTCCTGTTTAGGACTGGTGAGCCAGGCCTGGATTAGGTCACAACAACAGCACTAGGTTTCCAAAGTCACTAAGGTGTCTGCCCTTAGCTTGCAGTTTCTGTGCTGGGGTAGAAAGTTGCCTGAGGGAGACCAGCCTGATGTAAAGAACAGAGCCCGTTCCCTACAGGTCTTCCACATCCTCTTGTCTCACCTCCCATGGTAGTACCACCCCAGCGAGAAAGCCCATAAACTGCAATCTGACATGGGGCAGGAGAAAAGTCAGCCCAATAAAAGCTATCAGCCAAAAAAAATTCTTGTTTCTTGCAGAATTCTTGGACCATCAGGGCTACAACTTCTCTCTGACACTGCCATTAAAGGCGCTGGCAGTTGTGGGTATAGAAGCAAATGCAGAGGTTTGAGTCTGTTTTAAAACTACGGGCCATCGTAGGTGGTTTAAGCTGTGGATGTAGAGTGATGCAGGTGGCCTCACTGACAGCCCCAATTGCCCCAGGAGCATGGGCAACTGGTGTTGACTTCGTCAGGGTGGGCACATGCCCCCCCAGTGACCAGTCAGCAATGGGGGGGGGGCCCCCCCGCCGGCCACCGGGAGCCGGGCCATTCCCGCCGATCGCGAGACGGCCAATTGCTGCAGCCGCTTTTGAGAGTGGCTGTGGCTACTTCTGGGAGTGCAACGGCGCGCCAATCCCCAGCGGGCACTTGCAGTGGGGGCACCGGAGCTCCCACCTGCCCCCCCCTCCGCCGCCCGTCACATAAACAGCAAGCACAGCTGGTCAGGGGGTGCACCGGTGCTTTCAGGGGGGTGCATGTGCACCCCCGTGCACCCCTTGCACATTGCCACTGCCAGGAGCCTGCAGCCTGAGATAACTGATGCTTCTAAAAAATCCCCCTGACTTCTTGTCGCTGAACAGTTTGGCTAAGGGAGGAACCGAACCAGTCGGGGTGGTGTGTGCACAAAGCCTTGGTAGTGCAACTTCCACATGCAACCTCCATGGAACTAATTAGCCCAGGGCCACGTGAGTCAGCAGGCCTGGCTTGGATCAGTTTATCTTGCCCCAGACTAAAAGAGTTCCTGGCAGAGCTTGGGGGCTGCTCCTCTTTAAGCCCAAAGGGAATGCAATACAGCTGCAGTAAGGAGACTCTCACCTTCCCCTCTGAATGAACCGCTGGATCTGGTTTCACAGGAAAGCATTCCCCAGGGTCTTCTATTGTTTCAGTGAAGTCTCCCCTTACTTGGGCAAGTCTGCCTCTCTGCTTGTTTTTGGCTGCCGGTCAGCAGCCAATTCTCAGCTCGGGGCTGGTGTCATGTCTGTACAGAGCTGTCACCCTGCAGATGTTAGTCCTGCGTGACAAACTCTGTGCATCCCTTATGTGCACACCTCCACGGAGATGCATGTTTCCAGAGCTGGGGTGTGTGTCCCTTGTCTGCATATCACGGCTGGTATGAGTGCTTGGAGGGTTGGGAATCCAGGTTGTAGCTGTATTGGTCTAGAGGAATAGGCAATCAGGACTCGTAGTAGAGGTGGTATCTTTTATTAGGCCAACAAGATTTTTGCAAAAAAAAATTAAAATCTTTAATTGCAAGCTTTTGGGCACAAACACCCTTCATCAGGCATTGGAGAAAAGATTGTAAAAGTCCTCCTGGGTCGAAATGAAAGTTCATATTTCATAGGATTTCACAGATTAATCAATAGATAGAAAGCTCCTCTGGGCAGTCAGTTTCATAGATTTCATAGACATTAGGGCTGGAGGGGACCTCGGAAGATCATCGAGTCCAGCCCCCGCCCCAGGGGCAGGAGGTCAGCTGGGGTCATAGGATCCCAGCAAGATAAACAACCAGATGTCTTTTGAAGGTGTTCAATGTAGGTGCTTGAACCACCTCCGGTGGCAGGCTATTCCAGACCTTGGGGGCTCGGACAGAAAAGAAGTTCTTCTTATGTCCAGCCTGTGACAGCTATGCAGGAATTTGTGACCATTCAACCTTGCCATCCCTTGGGGTGCTCTGGTGAACAGACGTTCCCCCAGATCCTGATGCGCACCCCTGATAAACTTATAGGTGACCACCAGATCACCCCTGAGCCTGCACTTTTCCAGGCTGAAATGTCCCAGAGCTCTCCGCTTCTCATCATAAGGTCTGTTTTCCTGACCTCTGATCATGTGTGTGGCTCTTCTCTGCACTCTCTCAAGCTTCTTCACATCGTTTTTGAATTGTAGAACCCAAAACTGGACACAGTACTCCAGCTGCGGCCTCACCAAGGCCGAGTACAAGGGGAGAATGACATCCTGGGATTTGCTTGAGAAGCATCTATGGATGCAAGCCAGCACTGTGCTCGCTTTACTAGCTGCAACATCACACTGAAGGCTCACGTTCATCTTGTGGTCAATCCTGACCCACAAATCCCTTTCGCTCATACTGCTAGCCAGCCGAGCCTATAAGGATGCTGCGGGTTTTTCTTCCCAAGGTGGAGAACCTTGCATTTTTCAGTGTTAAACACCATCAAGTTCTCATCTGCCCATTTCCTGAGCCTGTCAAGGTCAGCTTGGATCACCCTCCTGTCCTCAGGTGTGGACGCTTTATCTCAGAGTTTGGTGTCGTCGGTGAACTTGGCCAGTCCACTTCTGATACCAATGTCCACATTGTTGATGAAGATGTTAAACAGTAGAGGCCCAAGGACAGAGCCTTGAGGGACCCCACTGGTCACAGGGCACCACGAAGATTAACTTCCATCAACCACCACCCTCTGGGTCCGACCACGGAGCCAATTGCCCAGCCAGTGGATCATGGTGAGACCGAGGCCACAGTTAGCCAGTTTTGCTAAGAGGGGATCATGGGATACCAGATTGAAGGCTTTTTTAAAGTTAAGATATATGACATCAAACTCTTCTCCCTTGTCCAGGTGATAGGTCACCTGGTCGTAAAAGGAAATAAGATTGGTCAAGCAAGACCTACCCGCAACAAACCCGTGCTTGCTATTCCTCAGGATGTTGCCCTCAGCCAATCTGTTAAGAATGGCCTCTTTGATAATCTTTTCTAAGACCTTCCCCAGGATAGAGGTCAGGCTGATGGGCCTGTAGTTTGCCGGATCCACTTTCCTCCCTTTCTTGAAGATAGGCACCACATTGGCCTTCTTCCAGTCTTCAGGCACTACACCAGAGAGCCAGGAGTTCTCGAAGATTCGTGCCAGGCGATGGGCTATGATGCTCGCCAGCTCCTTCAGTACCCTGGGGTGTAAAACGTTAGGGCCGGCTGACTTGAAGGTATCCAGCCTTTCAAGGTGTTCCTTCACAAGGTCATCATTGATGGAGGGCAGAGGATCTCCCTCACCTGGGCCTCCCTGTCCTGTAGTGGGCAGGGGCGTCCCATGGCACTGATGAAAGACCGATGCAAAGTACACATTTAGCAAATTGGCTTTTTCCTGGGCGTCAGTTGTCCCATATGATTTAGCAGGGGTCCAATGGTGCCCTTGCTTTTCCTCCACCTCCCCACATATCTGAAAAAAGACTTTTTGTTGACCTTGATACTTGTAGCCAGTTGGAGTTCAGTTGCAGCCTTGGCTTTCCTGGTTTGCTCCCTGCAGGACCGGACCAGAGCATAGTATTCCTCCTTGGAGGTGGATCCAGTCCTCCATCCTTTGTAGGTCTGTCTTTTTAGATGCAGGAGGTCCACTAGTTCCCTGGAGAGCCAAGCGGGGCTGCTGTGCCCTTTTGCTGCCTTTCCTCCGAGACAGGATAGACTTTGCTTATGCATCCAGGATAGCTCCTTTGAGGAGCAACCACTCGTCCTGAACTCCCATCGCCTTTGGGCTGTGGCCCTTTATGGCCTCACCGACAAGCCTCCTGAGCTTGTCAAAGTCAGCTTTTCTGAGGTCGAGGACTTCTGTATTGCTGACTGACTTGCCAGCTTTATGGCGGATGGTGAAGGTGATCAGCTCATGGTCACTGTCACCCAGCTTCCCTTTGATCATTAGGTCACTGATTAGTTCGTCCCCCATTGCCAGTACCAGGTCGAGCAGTGCTCTACCTCTCATCGGCCTGTAGACTTCTTGCGTCAGATAGAGGTCATTCACACATGAGGTGAAGCTTTGTGACTGCTTGGATTTGGCCGAGCGCTCTTCCCACGAGATGTCTGGGTAGTTGAAGTCTCCCATGACAACCATGCACTGGTCAATTCCCTGGCAAACTCCTGGTCAAGGTGTTGATCCTGGGTGTGTAGTAGACTCCCACCATTGTGTCCCCTATGCCATGTTCCCCACGGATTTTAACCCAGAGGGTCTCCAGTCGTCCACCCTGGGCGCCAATGTCAGCTTGCTGGGATGCGTAGCTTTCCTTGACATAGAGAGCTACATCCTCGCCCCTTTTGTCCACTCGATCTCTCCTGTACAGGGTACAGCCATCTATACCCGTGGTCCAGTCATGGGTGGAGTCCCACCAGGTCTCCGCTATCCCTATGACATCATAGTTATTTATGTTTAGCAGGAGGACCAGTTCCTCCTGTTTCTTCCCCAAGCTCCTGGCATTCATGTACAGGCACGCAAGTGTCCCTTTGGGGGCCCTTGCCTTGCCTGCAGCTCGCTCCAGGGCTGGGGCAGGGGTAGGCTCTTTTAAGTGCCTTGGCCTGCTGGCTTTGCAGGGGTTGTTCAGCGGGCCAGCAGCGGCGGTAGTTCCCCCGTCCACCAGCAGGCTTAGTTTAAAGCCTGGTGGAGCAGGTCAGCCAGTCTGGCTGAAAAGAGCCTCCTCCCCAGTGGAGTGAGGTGGAGGCCATCCCTTCCCAGCAGCTCGCTGCCTCTCCCACCGACTGTGGTCATGGAAGCTGAAGCCTTCCCGATGACACCAGCACTGCAGTCTTTGGTTCACTACCTGGATCCTCCTCTCCCTCCTCAGCCCATACCCGGAGACTGGGAGGATCAATGAAAACACCACCTGCATACACCACCTCCTTAAACCCCACTCCCAAATCCCTGTAGCGCCTCATGACCCGGCTGGGAGCACTCCAGGGATTTCCCAAGCTCCTACCCTCTGTTTCCTGGGGGAGAAGGGTCTGGCAGTAGGAGTCGATTTCCCACTCGCAGTCCCTGATGGCACACAGGCTCTGGACTGTGGCCTGGAGCTCCTCCAGCTGGTGCGCCAAAGATCCCAGTAGGGAGCAGACCTCACAAGGGGAGGTGGCCATGCTCCTGGGCCCCGAGCCTGAAAAAGGACAGGCAGCCCCTGCAGCCGAGAGCCAGGGGCTTCGTCTGCGTGGAGCCCGGGACCACGGGTCCGTCTGGGTGGAGGCCTCGAGGAGCTGGGCCGGGGGCGGAGACCCCAAGGGGACCCTTGGGGTGCAGCACTTGCCCATCTGTGGCATGCTGCTAGTAGGCTGGCTGTGGCTGGGACTGTCTACCCTGGGGGGCTCACGGGCAGGGCCTCGGGCCCTCCCGCTCACCCTCCTGCGCGAACTCAGCGCTAAGTCGCGCGCTGGGCACAGGAGCGCACCTGTTTGCGCAGCCTGTTCGCAAGGCTCCGGTCGCACGGCTCCCTCAGGGGCTGGGCCAAGTAGGAGCTGGGGCAGGGTGAGACCCTCCTCGGCTCCACTTGGCCACGCTGCAGCCGGGCTACGTCCCTTCCACTACAGGCCCCGCTTACCTCCAGCTGGGCTGGGGGTTGACAGGGTGCTCCATGGTCACTGGGGGGGCTTCAGGGTGCGGGGGCACGATGGGCTTACACCCATGCGGCTCACGCCGGTCCCGGGGCCAAACTGAGGTTTTTTTCCTGTTCATAGCTGATGTGAAGCCTCTCACCTCCTGTGATGGTGCAAAATGGAGGGTTGGGAGCTACCTGTGTCTTGGTTTAGCCGTGTAAAAATGTTTCCACATGAAGGGCAGGGTGATCCCCACTCTGTGTCCACAGGCCCTCCCTTCCATAACTGTGGTGTTTGCTTATAAGGTACCAATGCAGTAAGAGAAAATTGGGCAAGGGACCAGCCCCCTCCATAACCTGAGGACTGGAATGACCCTTGCTCCAGAGTGAAAGAGGAGGCTGGGGACAGCTTGAATAGGGGTCCTCCCAGGGCTGACTTTGCATTTTGCTGCCAAGCTTCACAAAGTCCCCGCAGTGCAGTGGTGTCCAGAAAGGCACTTAAGAGGGGACATGAAAGCAATCTTCAAATACCTGAAGGGCTGCCATAAAGAAGAGGGAAAGCACCTTTTCTCTCTTGCTGCAGAGTGGAGGATGCAGACCTGGGGCGTGAAGTTGCAGCAAAGTAGATTTAGGCCAGATATCAAGAAAAATGTCTTTAGTGTTAGAGCAGGGATACAGTGGAATAGACTCCTAGAGAAGCCGGGGACTCTCCATCACTGGAGGCGTTCAACAAGAGGTTGGACAGCTGCTGGTTGGTGATGATCGAGGCGTCGCTATTCCTGTGCTCTGTTATGAGGATTCCCCAGGCGTCTGGGCTTTGCTGATTGCTCCCACTGCTCGCCTTTCTGCTACATGTGTCAGGGTGTTTTTCAGCCTTCCTCAAAAGCACTGGGTGTTGACTACAGCCAAGGCTGAGGACTTTGACTGGGGCTTACCAATGCTCCTGCTAGGGTCCTGGCTAGAGGGTCTTGCCCCTCTGCTCTGGGTCAGACCAACATGTCATTGGGATCAGGAAGTAATTTTACCCCATGATCAGATTAGTATGGATTGGGGGGTTTGTCTTCCTCAGTAGTGGGGACATAGCCTCTACCTGGGATCTCTTGGGTGCATATTAACAACCTTTTATAGAAGAAGGACACTAGCTTCCATGGTCCCCCTGCTGTACCTGGGGCAGGTATGGTGGTCTTGTATCGTGTCAGGGTTGACAGTAGTTTTACTAAGAGATTAGATTATGGATTTGTACAGCAGGGTTTGGACAGGGCTGATCCTGCCTCAGGCAGGGGTTGGACTGGATGGCATTATCTACAAATGCCCTCACAGCCCTTCTTCTGGCACCCAAAGTCTAATTAACATTCACCGTTCTACCTGTTGCTGGCTTTCTGGCCCTCATGCTTACAACATATGAGTGTGGCGATACTTGCTTCATCAGCAGCTGAGGCAGCCACAGGGATTAATGCAGCCACTGCTTGCTCTTCTGCTGCTACTCACACAGTGTGGACACCACCCACCTCTCTGGGAGCTCAGCGTCCTTCTGCAAACCCTGCAGGCTAGACAACCTGGCTCTGCCAGCTGGATTCAGCCCATGGGCTGTATACTCCCCAAGAGTAACAATAGCAATGATCCTCAACAGTAGTCTGAGTCATGAGCAGCAGCAATGGTGCAGGCCTCCCTAGGGAGGACTGTTGTGCTGTAATCTCTGGCAGGGGTTTCCCTCTCCACCACCTGTCTTTGTGGCTGGTGTAGGTGCTCGTTAGTGTCCCTGGAAGGCAGCAGCAAGCACCGGTGTCTGGGGGAGGTGGTGGAGCCCCTCTGGATTTGCTTTGTAACAGACCAAAAGAGTCCCTTGCTGCAGGACTGCCTCCTGCTCTAAGGTGCTCCTGGCCCATCCTGAAAAGGAAGAGGAAATGTTGTGCCTAGCAGTTACATGAGCCTTCCTACCTACTGGGCTCACCTGTGTGAGAACCCAGTAGCAACAACTCGCCCATGCTGCTGATAGCTACTTGTGGGGGGGAGTGGATACTAGTTCTGTTAAGGTTTCCCCCAGGTCGGAGCTCAGCCCCTATTGCTGCCATCCAGTGCCTGGTGGAAGGAACACAAAATTAAGATTTCCTGAAACAGAGTGCCCAAGGCTGTAACAGCGTTCCCAACAGTCCCATCCGCTGCTTTCTCTTCACCCATTACTGAGCCAGTCCTCCAAAACAGTCCCATTTTTTTTTTTTTTTGGTCTAAAAAGGCCCAATTATGGGTACTGGCAATTCATGAATGTCTGTTTACAAGGTGAATGACCCCCAAAGTAAGAATCCTCTTCAAAAATCGTCCTGTGTACAAGAACAAAACAAATGTGGGCATGGCAGAGCCCCAAAATACAAAGGCACGTCAGTCAGGAACTGTTTCTGATAAAAGGGACATTTAAGGAATGGGATCGATAGCACAGGCTTAACCCAGGTCTCCCCAAAATAAGTGTCCCCCCCACCAGTAGAAGGGGAAAGCCAGCAGGGCACACGTGCTGGGGTGGAAACTGCAGTCTACTCGCAGTTCCCTCCCACCTATCATGTCTCAATAGAGGAGGGACAAAAAGCAATTTCTTAATCAGGTACAAAATTTAATATAGGTGTGTGTGTATATATATACACACACACACACACACACACACACACACACACACACACTATATAAATATATATATACACACACACACAAATATATATGAAGGTAGTGAACTAAAGTGAGTACTTACAGGTTATAAATGCATATAACTGTAACTATATAGACACCCAAATGCAAACGGTAAGCATAATGGCCCCAAACGATATGAACAGATAAATACAACAATAAACAGCACGCTAAAATACAAGGTATACAGCTAACAGTTAATAAACACTCCAAAATGCACAGCGAGTATCAAGCAATCACTAACACTCCAACATATGAGACGCACGAGTTTTCTAGCAGTTCCCCTTCTCTAGGGGATCTCTTCCTCCTGCCTCTTTATTGAGGCTACCCTCCCCAAGTGTCACTCCCCGGTGGAAGACCCGTTTCCCCACTGTCCCATGTGTCCCAAGGAGCCCGGTGGGGCAGTGTTCATAAGCTCCCTGGCCTGACTAATGTTTCTCCAAGGGAGAGCTCAGTTCCAGGCCTCGGCGGGGGGGGGCGGTGACATGACTTGCTCTCATGTCCCAGTGGCTCAATCCTTCTCAAGGGGAGTTGCGGGCCTGGGCTGCCTCATGCAGGCTCAGGGCCATGCCACTCTGAATGCTGCTCCTTGCACTCAGGAGCTGCTCCGTTCCCAGGGCCTTTTCAGACCCACTGCAGGGAATGGTCCCAGACTGCCCAGCCCCTCCATCTCTAGGGCCCTACGCCCCACAATGACTCACCCCGTGGTAGCGCTAGCTCCCGTGCCCAGCCTCACGCTGTGACTGGAGACCTGAGCCGCCTTGCTCTGGCTCTCAGGATCTCAATCTCTTGCAGACCCTCCATGCAGCAATGCCTGCACTGCAGCCTGGTCTCGTACCGAGTTGGAGACCCGAGCCACCTTGCTGTGGCTCCCAGGGTCCTGGTCCCTGAGGCACCCTCTGTGGTGGGCCAGTAGGGGGCGCTCCTGCGTTGAGCCGCCCACCTCCCTGCGCCGACCACCTTCCAGGCTCCGAGTGCCTCCCTGGGGTGCCTCCCGTCCGGCCGACCCCTTCCCTGGAGCACACCCGCTAGCCTGGGGGTCCCGCTGCCTGCACTGCAGCCTGGTCTCGTACCGAGTTGGAGACCCGAGCCACCTTGCTGTGGCTCCCAGGGTCCTGGTCCCTGATGCACCCTCCATGCAGTGATGCCTGCACCACAGCCCAGCCTCGTGCCAGGGTTGGAGATCTGAGCTGCCTCGCTGTGGTTCCCAGGGTCCCCGTTTCTCACAAACCCTCCATGCATTGGCACCTGTACCGCCTACCGCTTCTGTCCAGCAGTGGCATCTTTTGGGCTCTTCTGAGCAGCCGGATATACCCGCTGGGCAGCTCTTGCAGGTCTTCTTGGCCCCAGGACCTCTTCCTTCTTCTTCGTCCCTCATTGACTGCCCCATGTGCTCAGCACACAGCTGCTTATATCCCTTTTTGGGGCTCCACCCCCAGATTGAAAATGAACCAATTAGGGGGGCTGCAACTGCAGTTCCCAATCAAGTCCGCTCCTGCCCCCTCTTTTGGAGCAGAGGGGGAGCGGACTATCCTCCTGGCTCTTCCCCTGCCTGTCTCTGATTGGTGGGTTTTGTCCCACCAATTACATTTGAGGTCTTCTGAGCCCTGAGAGCCAGGCGAAGCCCAGCAAGCCCGCCACACTGGGATGCCACACATGAAAGCGTGAATGACGCATGCCCCCAGTGGCTGTGGGGGCACAGTGGCACTGGCGGTGGCAGTGGTGGTAAGCAGAGTCGTGTTGTCAGTGCCTTTTCATAAGGGGTGCACCGCCACGCTCAGGGGGTGCACCCCCTACGCATCACCAGTGCATGAAAGGCTTTGGGTCTGATTGCCAGGAATGCTCAGCCACATATGAAAGACTGGAGTAAGGAGAACCGAGCGGCTCAGCTCTGCTGAAAACTCAGCATGTGTCTGCAGTGGGGCAGTCAGGTCAGCGTTAGGTCTTCCTAGCTGGGCTGGTGGACTTTGTACTGAGTCCACCCTCCACTGCTGTTCAGTGCCAGCTTCTCGAGTAAGCTTTCCTTTGCCCCGAGGCCACAAAGGATGCGAAGAGCGCAGTGCTGTGCGGGGATCTCGGGGCGGAGGGAGGGAGTCTGCCTAGCAATGGAAATGTTGTTATGCCTTCAGTTAGGGGCAGATCACTGGCTGCCCAGGGTCCCCAGAAGCAGAAGCTTCCAGCTTTGGCCCTTCCCCACCTCGCCTAGGGAGAGTGTTGAGAAGTGTCGTCAAGACGGGAAGGCACCCCTCAGCCTAGGAAACAATTATTTTTACTCAATGAAAACTTCCACTCCAGTGCCTGGCACTCCATATTGGGCTGTGGCTTTGGCACTCGGCCTCATTGCCATGCTGTCCATGCCATGCTGCCTTGGTCTTGCAGGCCTGCAGGCTGAGTGAGATGCACTTGGTGACTAGAGCCTTTGGAAAGGAAAGGAGAGAAGGAAAGCCCATCCCATCTCCACAGAGGAGCTTCTCCTTGTCCTTACCTGGGCTATATGTGTCATCAAAGGGTACAGGTCTGCTCTGAAGCTGAGCTGCAGAGATCAGACATGTGCCAGCACCTGATGCACTCGGATCCAAAGAGCTCAGTGAGGAATTGCAGGGGAGGCCTGGGCAGCCCTGGTATAAATATACAGCTTCCCTCTGCCCAGGAAATGCTCCTGCAACACCAGAGCCATGCAGGGCACGTGGCACACTCAAACCTTCTCTCAGCTGCATGGCACAGCCTCCACCCTCAACTCAATATATTCACGTCCTTAACAGAAAGTATGACTCAACCATGTCTTTTTCATTAGAGGAAACCATTGTCTTGATTTGCTTTGCGTGGTTCTTCTTGATGGGAAGAAACCAAAAAAGAGCCCAGTGGATTTTGCATTAACTTTAATGAATCAATTTACAGGTTGCAGGGACTTAAGGAAATGCTGTGTTTTAGCTCCCTAGCTATGTATGATGCCCAGCCCAGGCACACGGCCAGCACAAAACCCCGCACTTCCTTTTGTCAGACTTTCATTTTTAGCACTTGGCATGGCTGGCTGCGATGCCATTAGGAGAGGAGAGGACTCGGGCAAGATTCGCTCTCTCACGTTCCACTTGAGAGCAGGATTCTTCTATTGCCAATGAGGGGTTTGCTAGGCAGGAGCGGATCAAGCTGCAGCTATGGTGGAAGCACCAGAGCAGGAGAGAAGCCCTGCCATCCTAGCAGTCCTGCTCTTGGGTACCAGCAGGTGCTTCTTCAGAAAGAGACCCTTGTTGTCCCTGCAAGCACAGCAGCTGTAGTCCTGTCTGCCTGGGTACTGGCCTTGTCCTCTGGGGTTTGTCTGCACGAGTGAGGATTCTCCCCTTTCCAGAGCTCCTGGTGCTGGGAAGGGGGTGGAGGGGAGTTCGGGGGAGCGGGGCATGGAGCCAGCACCTGCGTTGTAGGCGAAGGAAGAAAAAATTATTTGAGGGGGCTGAGCACGCGCACGCAGATATGCATGCCCACCTCCCCTCCCACCAGCCCAGCAGGCAAGTCTGTGGGAGAAGAGGTGGGGGGTGGGGAAAGGGCTGTGTGGGGGGCAGATTGAGGCCCCAGCGGTGAGGGAGTGGGGCAGAGAAAGGGGATGGGGTGAATGAGGCCGCAGCCAGGCTGGGTGGTGGGACACTCAGAGCCTGGGCAGCTCATCCAGGGGCTCCCGCTGCTGTGCACACCTCGGCGGATGCCTGGGGAGCACGTGCCCCCCTGGATCTGCGTGCGGGATGGAAGTAGCTGCTGCTGCGCTTTGCGCCCTGCTGCCTTGAGAGCTGCACAATGCCCTATGCATCCCGCTGCCAGGCAGGCAGGGAGCGTGACGCAGCCCAGAGGCAACAGGCACGTGACCTCGCATCTCTCCTGGGCCAGCTGCAGCGGTGCACAAAGCCCAGCATGCAGCTGCAGCTGCCTTCACCCCGCACACAGATTGGGGAGGCACATGGCCCCCAGGCCTCCGCCAGGGTGCGCACAGCAGCAGGAGCCCACCCACAGCCCTGGACAAGCATCTTGGGCTCCGATTGTCCCACCACCCGGCTTGGCCGCCCCTGCCCCACTCCCTCCCTCACATTAGGGGCCTTGATCTGCCCCTCCCCCGCCTCGCCCTCCGCCCAGCCCCTTCCCCTTCCCTTTCCCCTTCCCCTTCCCCTTCCCCTTCACAGAATCAATGGGTACTTATCTGCTGTGCTGGGCAGTCTGTGATCCACAGGCTGGGCTGTGATCCTGGCTGGATGCGTGCCCCTTCCTACCCCTGCTGCAGCCGCCCAGAGCCCGCGTCTGGGCTGCCCTGTGGCCTTACCCACTGCCCCGCGTTTGTGGGGGGCTGAGCCCTGTTAGCTCTGGCCTTCCGCCGCCTATGGTGCCACTGCAGCCCTGCTCTCATGCTTCCCTCCACAACCACCAGGGCCAGAAAGTGACTTTTCAAATAAAGATACCAGGGACTTTGATGTGATCACGAGACTTATTGGTTATTACAGTTGGTGCTGCTGCTGATCCTGCTGCTGCTGATTCTGTGATGCCTCAAGATGCTAACAAAGACCTGGGCCCCCTGTCCTGGGCACTGCATAAGGACACACTACCAGGCAGCCCCCACACTGGGCAGCTCACCTCTGAACAAACACAAGGAGCAAGATCACACTGCTCCAGGCCAGGCGAATGCTCCCTCTTGGGTGCTCACCAAACTGCTTTGAGAGGACCCAGCCACCAAATCCCTCGAGCTTTGAAGTGTCTAGAGTCTGGCTGGCATCCAGAGAGTGTCCCCAGCAAGGGGGTCCACAGTTTATCCCCCTCGGAGGCACAGTCGGTACAAGCTGGCAAAGGCTGTGCATGGCGCTCATGCATTTCGCCACCTCAGGCCCTGACCCTCCAGCAAACTCTTTCGAGGGGGTCGGGCTGCTTGGGCCCATCCCCATCACTGTGTTGCACAGCAGTACTTCGGTGCTCAAACATGGGGCCTTCGCCAGCTGGGCTGTCGTGACCTCTTTCCAGACTTCCTGGATGCCCTAACGTTTCCCTGGGGGCCCAGCTCCTTCCTGCAGGTTTCCGTCTCCACCTTGGGGAACGGACTCTGCAGTTGGTGACGGTCCCCTCTCCAGACTCCAGCTCCGGCCTGCCATCTCCCCTAGCAGCAAGTCATTGTGCCCCCTGCTCTGGCAGAGCCACGGCCCAGCGCCGCTAACCCAGCGTGCCTCCACAGCCACAGAGAGAGGAGCTACGACACCCAGCCACAGCCTGAGAACAACTCACAGGCTGCTGGTATTTGTCCCGACCTGCAGCTCACCTGTATCAGGGCGAGAAGCAGGGGCCAGGGGAAACAGAAACGTCACGGCTTGGCAGGATTCCAGCAATGGGGGTTGCCCGCCCCCTTCTTATTTTGGGGGAGAGAGGCGGCTGGGAGAGGAGAGAGGGCAGGGGATGGGGATGGGGAAGGGGAAGAAGAAGGGGCGCAGAGGAAGGGGAAGGGAGAGGATGATAAGTCTGCTAAAGAAGGCTCAGGAGTGCTGAGCATGAAGGGTCTCGAACAGACAGCGAGCAGCCAGGAAGAAAGCTGCCTGCAGTCACCCGGAGTTGGGGGCCAGGGGCTGCAACTGCCCCACTGCTGTACCAGGGTGCCAGAGGGCTCTGCTACAGCCCAGCTCCATGCCAGCACCGGCTGTGAGCAAGCCCAGCCAGAGCCCCCTGGCACGGAGCACACGGGTTCTCAGGACACGCCACGGCTGGGGCTGCCGCAGATGCCCGGGGAACGGGGAGCAGCTCTCACTCCTCCTCACTTGTGTTTCTCTGTTTGCTGCCTGTGTCTCCCAACTTTGCAAAATCTCCCTGGATCTCTATTTATATCAACGCAAGGCACAGGCTGAGAGCAGCAAACAGGCCTATTTAGGGAGGGCCAGGCTGCTATAAATAGCCCATCAGTAATTAGCTCCAGAACTATTTGTTAGATGGGAAAGCACATAAACAAGACTGGAAATGCCGTGTGGAGTTAACCAGCAGCGTTCCCAGGGCCCTGTGGGGCCCGACCACCCTCGGCAATGCCCACAGGGCGGGGCAGAGCCCGGTGCCACCTGTACCCCCCCCCCACACCCCCACCAGGTGAACAGCCAGAGAGAGCAGGAAGCAGCAGGAGATGCTGACCCACCTCCTCACAAGGCTGCAGAGGGAGAGGGATCACACCGCATCCCTCCATCAACGTGGACAAGGGTTTAAGGGTAAGGTCCAGGAGGTACCACTGAAGTACTGCAGTGCCCCCAGGTAAGACCCCGGACCCCAGGAGGGAGTTGCAAAGAGACATACAAGTGCTGGGCTCCCTTCATAGGCAGTGGGGGAGCACGGGGCCTCAAAGGCACTTTGAGTCCCAGAGAGGTCAGCGACTGGCAACCCCCTACGCAAGCCTGCTGTCCCAAGCACTTTGGGCTCAGCCCTCTGCACCCCTCAGAGACAGGGCTGCACATTAGACTGCCCCCTCCATGGAAGACCCAAGCCTGAGTCCTGTGGCGGAGGAGGCATGGGGGCCATTGCTTACCATTTACATCACAGCCCAGGCCAAGGAAGGGTACACCTAGGCTGCAGCCTCATCTCACCCTGAATGGATCCAAGTGGTCCCCTGGGGCATTTCCTGGCACGCCCCAAATCTGAAGGGGTAGGGCTATGTCTCTCTGTGGTCCAGAGGCAGGTGCTGAATGAATTTAGCTGCTGAGTGGAGATTTCCTGGCTCATCTTTGGACTTTGGTGGCTAAGAATCACCTGAGCCCCATTTAGGTGCTTGAAGGGTTTCTGAATTTGGCCAAAGTGCCTTGCAGCAACAGGACACTGGCAGTGCCTTCAGTCCCTGCTTTGCCTGTGGTGGGTTAGGGGTTTTGGTGGTTTGGGGCAATGGGCCTGGTAGTTGTGTGACATGGTTGCTTGTGAACTTTTATGAATAGGTTAGAGCAGATATTCTCATCCAGGGTGTCGCACCACCCTGGGATGCCCAGAGATCCTTCCAGGGTGCAGCTGAGTGTCATGCAGTGTTATTACTGTTATGGGTGTGCAAACATGGTTCAAAAAAGAAACCCAACCATTTCAGCTAGGAGTCCAGAGTGTTAAAGGATTGCTGACCTGTTGTGGCCTTTCTGAGTTCTCTGCAATAGGAAAAAAAATGGAAGTATTCTTTTTTCCATGGTCAAAAAATGAGTTAAAACTAAGCTGGCATTTTCCGAGGGGTGCATTGAGCCTATCCAGGGGTGCTTTGTGTCTAACAAGGTCGAGAACCACTGGTTAGACACTTCTGTCTTGAGCAGGGGCTTGGACTAGATGGGACCCTCAGAGGGCCCTGCCACCCTGGCTTTGCGACGACTCTACAACTGCGTGTGAGTCTGAGCACCGTTGCTGGGAGCAGTTTGCAGCAGCTCTGGAGCTTGGCAGTCCTACAGACCCTCCCGGAGGCAATGGCCAAGTTGCAGTAAGGCACCATGGGGAGGCAGCCTCTCGCCTGCGGTATGCCGGAGCCTGCCAAGCAGGGAACTGCACTTGGCACCAAGCAAACCCCCCAGGCTGCACCTCTTCCCAGGGGGCCTGCCACCAGCTAATGGCAGATCAAGCCTCCCAGCAGGGACACCGCTGCTGGTCTTTTTTTACCCAAATTAATCTTCCCCAGCTGAAGAGGACAGCAAGCCGACCTGCCACGACCTCAGTGCCTGTGGCTCTAGCCCCGTGCCTGCCAGGCAGGACGCTCGTTATTATAATTAGTGCCAGTGGCGAAGGACAAAAGCTTCCTCCCACCAGCTCCTCCAAGGCCTGGGTGATCCCTGCAGGCTCCAACTACTTGGGGGCTCCTGTGTCTCAGCCTTCCTGGGGAGATACTTGGCACGTGAGCCCAGGCCGAGGACACAAGGCATTTCAGGACATGTTCTTGCTGCTGCTCTCCCGCTCCAGCCATGCTGGCATTTGTAAGCCTGGCAGCCTCAGCACAGATGGGCTGGCACCAGCAGCCAGCACCACGTGAACTCCTGTGCCCCAGGCCCCTCTGCAAAATGGAGCTAATTTGCTGCAGTCTGCAGGAATTGCTAGAGTGACCTGCAGCTGAGACTGGCCAGCACCAGCTGGTGCAGACCCTCGGGCCCCTGTATACCAGACTGCCCAGAAGGAAAGCATGTCCCTTTCCACACAGCCGGGAGCTAGCTGTGGGTCTGGCCCAGGGAGGGCTTAACCTGCTGGGCCAGATTCCCCTCTGTCCTGCCCCTTGAGGGACCATTTCCAGCCACATGAAGCTCCTGGTGACACCAGCTCCCCTCTGCAGCTTTGGAAATGCAGGGGCCTCATGCCACGGGTGTCAGTGCAGCTCCTTCCTAGAGCTGGAAAGAGCCTCTTGGCCCCTGAGAGCCTGTCTGGACCACTCTGACCTGGCAGCACTTCCCACATGCCAGAGCCCCTCTCCTCCGCACCTCTCAGTGCCGTGAGTGCTCTCGTCACCTCCCCCCTGAGCGCAGGCGCCCTTGCACACACCTGCGCGCTTTGCTGCAGCCACCTGGATGTCCCGGGACTGCTGGGCAAGCGGAAGCCCTGCCCTTCACACAGGGTAAATGCAGCTGAGCTCCTCTGTGGAGCAGACAGCAGAAGCAACAGGAGCCCCTGCCCAAACTGCAGGCCACACACGTGATGGGCAGGGAGTGAGCCACACAGCCCAAGAGTCTTCCCAAGGGCGTAATGACCATCACAGGAGTGGGCGACTGACTGGAGCGCCTCTGTTCACACACGCATAAGAGCACACGCAGTTTGATCCCTGCTGTGCTCAAGGGATCAGGACGTGGTTCGCTCAAACAGCACCTGGCTCCATTATCAACCTCCTCCCCTAACCCGGAGAGCCCAAAGCTGACCCGTTGGGACAAGAGGCAGTGCAGCAGAGCTTCCCCCCGCCCCCTGAGCACCCTGTTAGGAGGGCCAAGAACCATGTTGATCTCCAGCATCCAAGGGCTCTGCACATGGGTGCAGCCAGATGGGTGCAGCCAGATGGGTGCATGCATCTAAGGTGCAATTCCATTTCCTGCTGTGCACCTGAATGGCAGCTCTCTAGCTTTCTGCTCCTTGGTCTGGGCTTTACACTGTGGGGACATAAACATTCATACATAGATTGAACATGTGCCTGGGAAGGTATGCTGATATATGTACATGCACCTGAGCGTAAGTCCTGGAAAAATGACAAGGGAATGACAGGAGCTGAGTGGTTGGGGCACGTGGCCAAGAAGCCAGAATCCCAGGTTTTAACTCCCTCCTTACCCAACAGAGAAAGAGGGAGAAGTGAGTCTGCATATCTCTTATTTCCCTGCCCAGTGCTGTCACCACCACGCCACAAGTAAGACATTGGCCAGCACCCTCTCTGCCACTCCTTTTGCAGCTGAGCTGCCCCCTGCATTTACTAGGCATAGGATAAAATGGGCAGAGGGCAGGGCTGTGCCAGTTTCTGGCTACATTTTTGTGCCTGAGACACAGGGACATGCCCAGAATGGGCCCACGTACACGCTGCCACCATGCCTAGCCCGTGTCTCACCTGCTGCACACCCTTAGTCCAGTCGTGCACCGTATGCATCCATGCTGCAGGGGAAGGTGAATTGCTGCCTGCAGGTAGGGGCCAAAAATGCCACTTGCACAGCTAGAAAGCACCAAGGGGAACAGAAGTCCAGCCAAGGCCTGTTTGAGTGCACACATATGCACCTGGGTGTTGCACTGGGACATGTGTGCGCCTTCGTGCATGCAAACATGTCTGTATGTGTGTGCTGGTGTCCCTGCCCATTCTGTGTGCGTGTCTGCGTGACAGCACGTGCATGTTTCTCTGCATGTTGAGTGCATGCCTGCGTGTGCACACATAGGTGCAGCAACGCTGCTATCAGAGGGTGCTTGGAGCTGACGTGGACGCAGCTGAGTGAGGCTGGGTACCAGCGACACACTTAACAACCTGGAATGGGCTGCCCGGGCAGGTTCTGCAGCTGGCACAAAATCCTGTGCACCCCAGCTAGCTCAGTAGCTGCCGCACCCTGCATCGCAGCTCTGCCCTGTGCCTGGGTCTGGCACTGTGCCCATCGGGCTAGGAGCTTGTGTGAATTAAGCTCCCCACGGCCAGATCGTCTGCTCTCTGCCTGGAGGAGCCAGTGAACGCCTGTTCCCAGCTCCCTGTCACAGCCTCCCTGCTCAGAGGCACCCCTGCTCCAGCCGGCTGTCCCTGTGGCTTCCTTGCGCCTGTGCAGGGAACGGCTGCAACCCTCACTGTGTGGACAGCAGCGCTGAGGCCCTCCATACACAAATCACTGGACACAAGCGTTGGTGACTTGTTCTTCATGTCCATTTTATTAGTGCAATTATGCTCCTTAATACAGCCCTGCATATGCGCAATGAGGAGCAGCCAGGCAGGCATGATTTACTCCCGGGAGATGCTGGTGGCAGGCTTGAAGCCACAGCATGGAGGCTTCCTGAGCCCTGGGCCCGTGCCAGCCCCACCCACTTCTTAGCACTGATCTCAGATCATCCGCCTGTTCCCTGCCATCCTGTGCTCTCTTGGCCTGGCTCTCGCTGCCTCTCTGGTGCGACAGACTGTGCCTGCCCCCAGCTCCACCTGTTCATATGCTGCCTGCTACTGGAGATGCGTTTAGAAACCAGGAGCAAAGCAAACTGGGCACGAAGCAGGGACCTGATCCGGGGAAATTGCAGGGGAGTAGGGGGAGCCCCTGTATCTGGCACAGCCTGGGCTCAGCAGAAGGCTGGGGAAGGGCTTGAAACAAAAACAGCTTCCTCTGGGCCAGGCACTGAAGAATCAGAGCCACCATCGTGTCCCCCCCCGCCACACAAACAACATCACTGGGCTAACACAAGACCCGATTTTGGGAGGGAGATGGCAGCCACATGCCTGGCCAGGAGCTCCCTCTAAAAGGCTCTACTTTTTTTCCCCAGAGTCGCGGCAGACAGGAAGCAGCAGAGCAACGGAGGGAACAGAAGTCCCAGCAAAGCCGTTTGTTCTGGCTGGCTGAGTCAGAGCTGGGCTAATTTCGACTGACGACCCGCAAGGCAGTAAATCAAACTGCCCCTGTTCCCTCATCCTCCGAGGGGAAGGAGGTGGCAGAGGCGGGGGATGGCTGGTGCAGTGAGTTACGCTGGCCTGGCCTGGCTTCCTCAAGGGCTGGGGGTGAGCCCAGAGAGCAGGGTCTATTGACCACTGATAGCCAAGGCCCAGCCTAGCTCCGTGATGCTGGCCTGGGGCAGAAGCACAGGTCTCCGCTGCTGGGGCCCTGGCGTGGATGGGCTGATTTAAGGCTAAGGAAGGGATAGGGGAGAACTGGGCACCCCCAGCAGAAAGGGTCAGGGACATGACCTGCTCTTTTGCTGCTTGGGAGCTTTGCAGCCCCAAAACTGCAAGCGCTTCCATCTGGCAGGCGGTAC
This sequence comes from Alligator sinensis, assembly GCF_000455745.1. Taxonomy (NCBI): domain Eukaryota; kingdom Metazoa; phylum Chordata; order Crocodylia; family Alligatoridae; genus Alligator; species Alligator sinensis. The sequence goes on from NW_005842389.1 coordinate 1,040,156, forward strand.
TTCTGCAAGGGGAGTCTGGAGGAGGCTGCCAGGAGCTCAGCTGGCTTTTTGTGCCTATCAAGGACAGGGCTAGGAGTTACCACCTCAAGCTGCAGCAGGGGACGTTTAAGTTGGAGATTAGGAGGACTGCGAGGCTGGTCAAGCATTGGAACAGGCTTCCCCGAGATATAGTGGAATCTCCATCCCTGGATGGTTTCCAAAGCAAGGTGGACAGCCACATGGCCAGGGTGGTTTAGTCAGGGCTGATCCTGCCTTGAGCAGGGGGCTGGACTGGATGGGGTCCTATACACGTGCAGGGAGCCAACTCCCTGCACTGGAAACGCAGTGCGTCGGAGCAGACTCGATTAATCGTCAAGGGATTAATCGAGTGTGCTGGAGCACAGAAATAAATGCACTCCAGCAGACATGTGCATCAGAGTCCCTGCACTGAAAAATGGCAGTGGAGCACTTTGAACTAAAGTTCATTCGATGAGCTTTTAATTAACACGGCTCACTAATTAAAGCACCCCCTACGCCACCCGGAGCACGTGTAAAAATACCAAAAGTGACTGTGTGAGGTGCCTTCCAGACTGACTTTCCTATTCTCCTATGGCTGCAGTCAAGTTCTGAGCAGGCACCGTGGATTTTGCTCCCTTAAGCTCCAGAGCTGCACACCTGAATGCAATTGGCTCATGACAGCTGCTCTGCGACTGACCTCAGCTCCCAGACAGCCCTTTGGGTTTGGGGAAGTGCCGCCACCCTCACCAGGCTCTGGGAACTCCGGGCTTCCCCGTGTGGGCAGGGCTGCAACAAGGCGCACTGGGTGAAAGCATTTCTTGGTGCAGAGGTGCACAGCGCTGGCCACCACGGCCCTGGGCAGTCTGGGCCTTGGAGTGTGTCTTGGCCTCTGGCAGCAGGACTTCTCCTAGCTTGTCTCATCCGCTTCTCTTTAATTGAGTTCTGCTGAGTTATTTCATATAAAAATGTAATGAGCCCTGCGTCAGCCCCTGTGTCTTCAGTAGGCCTGTAAGAAGCAGCTAGTATTCGCTTTGGATTCGGAGTTGGCCGATTTGGGGCACAGTGATTCGATTTGGTGATTCGAATCACTGTCCTGATTTGATCTGGCCAAAACTGGCCGAATCAGTCAGGCTAGGCCCATCCCCTGCCCCTCTCCCACCCTGGCAATGACTGCCAGCCCACCCCAGCTCCCGGCACTTGGGGGGAAAAAAAGCTCCGGCTCACCGGGTGCTGCCAGGCGGGGGGTTATCCCTGCTGCCCCCCACTGTCCCATGCTGCATGGGGGGCTCTGCCATGAGCCCCCTGACCCCCAACCCCCCCATGGGTGCCCTGCCTGGGCCAGATCCGGCCCTTTAATAAAAAAAACCCCAAGAAACCCCCTAGACTCACTGCTTCTGCTGGCGGGGGCAATCCCCGCTGCCACGCACAACATGGGGGGCTCTGCATGAGCCCCCAAAGCCTCAAGGCTCCTGCAGGAGCAGTGAGTCCTGGAGCTGGCCCAGGTGAGGCACCCAGGGGGGGACAGGGGAGTGAGGATGGGGGGTCAGGGGGCTTGTGCAGAGCCCCCCACACAGCCTGGGGCATTGGGGGACAGTGGGGATCCCCCCCTGCCCAGCAGCACC
>NW_005842389.1:1041858-1045698 GCF_000455745.1 Alligator sinensis
GCTCAGAGTCGGGGACTGCCCGAATCATCGAAACTCTCCGAATCTTTGCCTAAGATTTGGAGAGCTTTAAATCGATTTGGACCTTTAAATTGGTCCCCTGATTCAATTTGGATTTGGAGATTCAGCCACCAAATCTCTTCTGAATCGAATTACCACCCAAAGCTTCACATAGCCCTAGTCTTCAGCTCCCTCCAAATGATTAACACCACAGCTCCCATCCCAAAGCAGAGCTGATTTGGCTGAGCTGCAAATGCAATGTTTTGTTAGTTTTTAGGGTGTGGGGGGCTTCAGCCAGGAGTCATGATAACCCTGCTTGTCACAAGCTCCCTGCCTCCAAGGCAGCACACACTCCTCCTTTGGGAGGGTTCAGGTTTGGGGCACCTGGCACTGGTCAGACAAGGGCAGGGGAGGACCCGGAGAGTTCAACCCTGGCCACAAGCAGGTGCTTCAGGGGCAAGTACCAGAAATGCCACAGCAGTGAACTAGCCAGTTACAGGAAAACTGCTCCTGGCCTTGGAGGGCAGAAGCTGGGGCCAAAGCCCTGCAAGAGAAGGGCTGAGATCCCATCCAAATGCTTGCTCGCTCTTCTAGCCTCCATTAGCCTGTAAGGACAGCCACACTCCCGTTACACAAGTGTGTGCCCAGGCCTTGTGTGAACCCAGGGGAAGCCTCAGTCCCAGTGGCAGCCTGCAGCCCTGGGCATCACAGGCTGAGGACAGGGGAGATGCTTCCTCTCATCTGCTTTGAATCTCTGTCTTCTGCTGGCATCAGACAGCCCCTGTCCCTGCCGCAGTGCTGGGAGGACAGAAGCTCCCACAGCCCTCTCCACACCCCTGCATGCAGTGTCCCTTTCTCCTATCTCGGCCCTTCTCATTCGTATCCTCCCCCAGGCTGGTCGAGCTGTCTCCGCCAAACATTTTCCCAGCCCCCTGGGTGTGCAGATGGCTGGGTGCAGAACAGCGCTGTACACAGCACCAGGTGAGGGCATGAAGCTGGGAGGGGGCACCTGGGAGGGGGTCTAAGGGCCTGCCACCTGAGTACAGGGCAGAGCTGGAGGTTTTGTGGGCTCAGAGGTAGCAAAGATGGAGGAGCCCACATCAGTACTCGCCTGGGGGCAGGCCAGGCAGTGCCCTGAATCTTGTGCTCTCCCTAGTCTAGGTTTAAATAGCCCCAGTGATGAGGTGTCCCCCCCCTCCTCTAGAGAGAAGCATTCTCCTCCCAGTCTGGATATCACTGCACCATCTCCGCTTGCAGCTCTCCCTTCCTGGGAACGGCTTGCAGGCTCCAAGAGGGGCTCATCCATCAGCTGGAGATTTGGCAGCTTTCCTGGGACTGTCAGTTCCTAAGAAGGAACAGCTGCAGAACCACCTTCCTCTTCCCGGAATCAGGGACAAGAGACATGGCTCCAGCCCATGGCAGGGACGCAGCCATGAATCCCAGCCATGGTGCCAGCAGAGGCGAGGTCCTCCAGATTTGCTGCTGCTTGGAAAACGCTGGCTCCCAGGTGCTTCCTTGACCTGGGGAATAGCACTGCTCTGAACAGGCTGTGTGGGCCCGTGCTCCTGGCCAGGCTGTGTGTCGGACACTGCAGCACACCCGCCTGGCTTCATGGCTGAAGGCTTGGTTGCAGCAGCTGGGAGCCCACAGAACCGCCTCGCTCTGCCATCCTGTAGCCATGCAACTTAGTGCTGCCTTCCCCATCTCATCCTCTGCTCTCTCATTCCTAGAAGCAGCCGCGGAGGCTGGAAAAGGAGCCGCCATGTAGAGAGGAAAAGCCACCAACAGCAAGGGTGGAGAAAAAGAGCTCAACATAGCTTCGTTCACCTTTGCCTGCCCAAGTGGCACTCAGGTAGCCACAGACCTGTGCGCTGTGGCACCTGTGCACACATGGGGTCTGAGAGGCAGGAGGCCACAATCCCACCCCCCGCTGGCATCCAACACCTGCAGTTGTAGTTTTGCTGCATCCAGAGGCTGAGCACTTACCTAGCACTGCATCTGCCCGGGCATGTCTGCCCTGCCTTGCTGACTGCATGGCCAGAGCGCAGCCCCCTGAGCCAGCAGCCTGAGCATTGCCGCAGGTGGAAATGGCTCCCTCCGACCACAGGCCACAGGTTGAGCATTATCTAGGCCCCCCCAGCCCTGCCCAGCAGCTGGCAGCCAGGAGGAATAGAACAAGCCAGAGGGTGCGTGCTTCTCTGTGCACTTGGGTGCCCTGCTCCACCCTCACACCCCTCGCACAGTTTGCTGGGCTTCTGGCAGCCCATCACCCAGAATCTAGGGCCTCTGGGCTCTGTTGCCCCTCACTTCATTCACCAGGATGTGCTTCTCCCCCACGCACAGTCTCAGCAGCACCCCTTCTCTGGGCGCCTTCGTGCCTCCAGCCTCCCCGACAGCCATGCCCATGCCTCACAGATGAAACAGCAACATGACCAGCATGACACATGAATACACTTTGCTGCCGTGTGAGTGCTGCTCCCTTCTCCCGCAGCATGCAGAGTCCCCCTCTCAGGGGCCAGTCTGGGGCTCCATCCCAGGGCCAGGCTCCTGTGGCCCTACGCTGCCCCCCTTCCAGTCCCTGCCCTGGGATCCTCTCCGTGAGCTACAGGTCTTCTCCACCGGCTGCCTCAGCAGCCCCTTACCCAACTACCTACTTAGACAATTAGCTGCCGGGTGCTTGCCATCAGGAGCTCTGCAGCTTCCCATCTCTGCTGCCCAGCTCCAGCTCCCAGTTGGCCCCTGTTACACCTGGTAGATAGAGCACTGTCACAGAGATATGGGGTCAACCCCCTCTGCGTGAGGGTGAACTAGAAATGGGGTCTGCTGCTTCCTCACGGAGTGCCCTAACAACTAGTCTGGTGGGCTAAAACATGGCACAGGCCTCCTCTTTCTTGCCGAGCCAAAATTTAAGGGCATATACATAGGCACATGCATAGACACGTCCCTGCCCAGGGAGAGGACAACTAACTCAGTGTGCTCAGTGGCCGTGTGGACGCTTACGTGCAAAAGGGCCACTGCAAGGCTCCCTAATTGCCGCGTGGATGCATAAAGTGAAGTAGGATCCTGGCCTCATGGAAACAGAGAATCACAGGCTGGGCGGGACTGCGCAGGTCACCGGGCCCAGCCCCTGTATGCCTGCGGGAGTGCTACTGCTAAACTATCCCTCTCCAGTGCTCATCCAGCCTCCTCCTGAAAACCTCCGGTGACAGAGATGCCACTGCTCCCCTGGGCAGTCAATTCCACTGCTTCACTGTTCAAACAGCAAGGAAGTTTTTTTTTTCCCTGAGATCAAATCTAAATCAGCTTTGCTGTAATTTAAAACCATTGGTTCGTGTCCTGCCCTCTGCGGCAAGGGAGAGCAGGTCACCCTCTTCTTTACGGCAGCCCTTCAAATATTTGAAACTGCTATCATGTACTCCCTTAATCTCCTGTTCGCCAACCTAAACATACCTACGTTTCCTCATACGACTTTCTTTCCAGCCCCTTTATCATTTCTGTCACCCTCCTCCAGATCTTCTCCAACTTCTCCACGTCCTTCTTAAAATGCAGAACCCAGAACTGCACACAATAATCTTGATGAGGCCTAAAGTAGAGTGGCACTATTACCTGCCGTACCTTACACCTACTATTCCTGTTGATGCAGCCCAGAATTACATTTGCTTTTTTGTGGCTGCATCATGGAGCTGAAATCCTTTGCAGCCATGCTACTGCTCAGCCAGTTATTTCCTATTCTGTGTTTCTGCATTTGGTTATTCTTTCCGAGCTGTAGCACCTTGCACTTGTCTCCATAGTATTTCATTTTGCTGACACTAGCCCAGGTCTCCAATCTATCAAGATCCTGCT
>NW_005842389.1:1045729-1051358 GCF_000455745.1 Alligator sinensis
AACTCCTGTCCTGCAATGTGTTCATAATCTTTCCCAGTTTTGTGTCATCTGCAAATTTGATCAGGAATCTCTCTATCCCAGCATCCAAGTAATGAATAAACATTCAACAGCACCGAACCAAGGATGGACCCCTGTGCAACCTCACTTGTAAACTACTTTCATTCTGACATTGATCCTTCTGTAATTACCCTTGTCTTGTGATCATGTAGCCACCTGACAGTCATTTTATTTAGTCCACATTTCTCTGGTTTGCTAATGAGAGTGTCATGTGGGAGTTTGTCAAAGGCCGTACTGAAGTCCAAGTACAATATGTCCACTGCATTCCTTTCATCCACTCAACTCGTTACTTTTTCAGTGGGGAGATCAAGTTGGTTTGGCATGATTTGTTCTTAGCAAATCCATGCTGGCTGCTTGTGATCAGCTTTTCCTCCTCCAGATGTTTACAAATTGACGTCTTTAGAATTTGTTCCAGTAATTTCCTGGGTATTGAAGTCAGGCTGACTGGTCTATAATTCCCTGAGTCCTTCTTTTAGCCTTTTTAAAACGGGACACCATGTTGGCCCCTTTCCAGTCCTCTGGAACCTCGCCCATCTCCCATGACTTTTTAAATATTATTGCCAATAACACCGAGATCCCTTTTGCCAGTTCTTTCTGCACCCTGGGCCCTGCTGATTTCAGTTCACTCAAATTAATCAAAAGCTGTCTGACTCTCTCTTTTGCTGTCATGGCCCTCAGCCTTTCCCCTTCTTTGTCTAGATCTATTCATCTAACTCTATCTTGTCGCAGCTGTTTTTGTGAAGACCAAGGTAAAGTAGCTGTTGAGCAGTTCCTCGTTCTTGGCACCTTCTGTTACGAGCTAAGGCCAGGGTTTACCAGTAGACCCACAGCATCCTTGCTCTTTTTGTTTTGTCTATATTTATAGAAACACTTCCTTTTATTTCTCATTGTAGTATTTATTTTTTGCAGTATTGCTCTTCCAGCAGGTGTTACAGAAGTTAAAATTCCCCACCAGAGCTTCACCCACTTCTTTTTTCAGACCTTGTGGTCTCGAATAGGCCCCCAGCTACCACCACCACTCTCTTCCCCTTTATCTTCACCCAGATACACTTTGATTTACTGCTGTCATCCTCCTGGATCAGGGAACAAGTATACATATGCTGACATCCAGGGCAGCACCAGCTTTTTCTTCTCGAGACCTGTCCTTTTGAAGCAGCGTACCCTCTAAGGGCAGGGCCATACACAGTGTCGAGGAGCATGAGGGGTAACAAGTAACTTTGCCAGCACGGGATCAAGACCAGGGGCTGAGGCTTCAAGAGAGGGTCAGACCCAGTGAATCCAAGTCCACATCCTAGGCCGTAAGTAATGCCCATGTCTGCGGCCCAGGCAGTGTCAGAAGTCGGGAGCCCAGGAATCCAGAATACGCAAACCGGGTGACGTGGGAGTGGAGAATCAGGCAGAAGCCAGGCTGAAGTGAAGAGGTCCAGCTGCTGCAGGTTGTGAAACACCAGGCAGCCTAAGCCCAAAGGATGAGCCTGGGCTGATGTACTAGACCCAGCCTGCTCTTCCTCCAGGGAGCTTGACTTGGTGATTCAGGAGGCCCCTCTCAGGCCTAAGTGTTTACATTGTTCAAACCCATTTGGCACATCCAGACTGATGGAAACGTGTCAAGGAGTCACCGAGAAGTTAAGCTGGAAGGGACTTCCAGAGGTCACATCTAGTCCAACCCCCTGCCCGAGGCAGGATCAGCTCTGTCCAAACCACCCTACACAACCGTAATCTAAACTCTACATCAGACTGCTGTCAATGCTGACACAACACAGACCTCACACCCGAGCTGGCCACAGGTCTAGCTGGGGAACCACAGCAGCTAACATCCTGCGTCTAATAATGTTGTCAATTTAAGCTCAAGAGATGCTGGGTAGAGGCCGTGCCCCACTCTACAGAGGAAGGCAACCCCCGCCCCCCAAGTCCATATCAATCTAGCCATGGGGTAAAATTCCTTCCTCACCCCAATGCAGCATTGGTCTGACCCTGAGCAGAGGGGCAAGATCCTCTAGCCAGGAGCCAGGTTTAAGTCTGAGCAGGAGCATTGGTACAGCCTGGTCCCCATCCCCACCCCAGGATGCCGTGTCCTGTTTTGCCTGGCTGCCATTCCAGCTGTGCCATGACAGCGCTAGCTCCTGCAGGTCCACGAGCCCAGAACTCTAGCTTTGTCTCCCCGTTCACCATTTGTGTCCTGTATCTGCCTCTGCTGCTTCCATTACACATGCCGAAGTGACGCCCTGGTGTTCTTTCTGAAGGGTCCCCTGGGGCACACGGGGGCATTTCTAGCTGCCTGCATGACAAGCTGGGCATCTCTCTTCCAAGTAACCCTCCTCATCTTCTGAACAGCCCTGCATATTTTCCACTAACCTTGTGCTGCTCTGAGTCAAGTCTGGTTGTGTGGTAATAAAGTGTAAATAACTGGTTCATTGATCCCACTGGTTGGCTTGTTTCCAAGCCTGGGATAAGTGCTGTGCCCCCTGCAACAATGACAAAGTAGGCTTCCTCCTCTCTTACATGTCAGAGGCTGCATCTGCCTACCATATATCTAGACCTCATCATATTCTTTCAGAGCCATGTAGGTAACACTGGGATTTTGGCACCTGTGTCGACATGAACTGGACTATCTGCATCATTGGTTTGAAATGTGATGGACCAGTTTTTATCCCCGGGGAAAGATGTTTCCCAGGATCAGTGCGTCAGGCCTCCTGACAGCTTTCCTTCGATGCATCTACCATTTCCCTCTGCTTCTACTGACCTGCGAAAGGGTTGTACTGTGAAAAACTCTGCCCTTTTGCCAAATGCTGAACAATGTGTGCTCTCTTCTACATGCGTTTCCACTTCCATGTTTCCCACATTGCTCAATGCAAGAGGCTGGCAACGCGCCTTCCACTGCATGACGAGCTCTGGTTTGGGGATTTTGGTTCTATTAGGAAGAATTATCTCACTAGGAGGGTAATAAAACACTGGAACAGGTTACCCGGAAAGGTTGTGCACTCTCCATCCTTGAAGGCTTTTAAGACCTGGCTAGACAAAGCCCCGGCTGGGAGGATCTAGTTGGGGCTGGTCCTGCTCTGAGCAGGGGGCTGGACTAGATGTGACCTCCTGACATCCCTTCCAGCCCTCGTTTTCTATGAATCTGTGATTCTTGTCCCTCCATAACCATGCCCATTGCTTTGCCTGGCCTTGTGTAACTCTTCCCAGCTTCTAATGGGGCACGTGCATCCTCTCTCACTGCAGCAGCTACCAAGTGAGCCCCGCCTGCCAGAGAAGAACTAGAGCTTTAAATCGGCAATACATTTCTCAGGCTTTTGTGGCCTTGCATGGAAGAGGAGTCTTCCATAGCTTTCACCTCTTTGGATGCATGTTAGCATTCACAGGATGCAAGAGCCCTCTTCAAATCAGCACCGTCTGAGGAAGCTGTTAAAAATATCTAGAGTCCCTGCAGCAGCTACTTATTTAATAATAAAATAAGGTCATTTTTCTGGCGCCATTCATTGTGCCTGCATCCACTGCAGTCAACAACAAGGAGCTCTGCACACGACAGTCCTCCCCACTGCACCAAGCCTTTCCTCTGGTGGTGGTTTCTGGCTGCCTGCTCTCACAAGTGTGTCTGTGTAGGCACAGGACTCTAGCGCTTCTCCCCGGGCCTGCCACTCAGGATACTATGTACAGCTCTTCATAGTGGGTTTGTATTTAGCACTGCTTAGGTTCTTTGTCATGTAAATACACACTGGCCATGTTTGCCCAAGGAAAGGCTTTGAGTGTTCATATTCTCAAAGGCTGCTGGATGCTTGCCAGTAGAGGATCAGGGAGCAGTCACGATCAGAGACAAGCAAAGGATGAGGAGCCAGACAGACACCAGGAGAACAGAAAAAGGGAGCAGGAACAAGGACCAGAGCCAAGGTTTGTGGTCAGGGCTAGCTACAGGCTTCCCAGATCCCTGTGCAGACTCCTTCCCAGTGCCCACCTGCTGTTGATGGCCGTGTTTGGGATGGATTTAGCTGCCTGCGGGCAAAGCAGCGAATGGTTGCCTCCCAGATGGATGACACATCCGTCAATGAAGTGTGACCCGTCACAAGATCCTGCCAGGGCATTGGGATCCCATGCAGAACCCACCTACCTGTTGTAGGCATGGGCAATGCCTAGTGGGGCACAGCCAGTACAGGCAAAGGAGGATGAAAGCCTGAATCCTCCTGATCTCCTATCACTATCCAGCCCTGGAGTTTGCAGCTTATTTGCACAGAAACAAGGCCCTTGTCAGCTTACTTTTAAAGAGCAAACAGTGGCTGCAGTGGGGTCACCACAGTCCAGGTGGAACGATCCTTAGCTCTTCCAAGGTGGGGCTCAGCCAAGGACACAGCTCTCCGGGCAGTGCAATCTCCCTGAGCCGTCCCCAGCCTCAGGGGGTCCAGCCACTGAAAACAAGGGACTGAAAATATAAATGTCACCCATGCTGGCAAAACAGGACAGTGAGCTGTCCTCACCAAGGAGGCCTTCCCTCTCTACTGACACCCTTGGTGTTGGGAGTCTTCCAGCTGGGGTCTAAGTGTATAGTACAATATATTAGTACTATTGTTTTATTATAATATTATAGTATATCATAGTACTAGTAAGTGAACTCCTTTAGATGGTGACAGGAGTCAAGACCCTGAGCAGAGAGGCGGTGCTGTTTGGACACCTGACCAGGCAGCAAGGGACCCTGACAGCCTGCTTCAACCAGTTCATGTCCTGCTTCAGAAACACCCTGTGGAAGACTAGGGGCCTGCTCGTGTACAGCCACATGAGCCTCCCAGTTGAGGACCGTGTCAGAATGGGAGTGAGTGAGTTACAGCTGTACTCAGCAATGCCTCGTGCCTCCCAAGGCTGGTGGGGCACGGCGACCGCCTGCAGGCGGCGGTGGTGGGGGCATGGCGGCTGCGAGCAGGGACCACCTGCAGGTGGCCACAGTAATGTCGGTGGCAAGAGTGGGCCGAGCGGGTACTGCCCACAGGCAGCCGTGGTGGTGTCAGCAGCAGGGGGGTGACGAGTACTGAGCGGCGATCAGCAACCAATCTCAGGGGGTGCATGTGCACCTGCGTGCACCCCCTACGTGTCGCCAATGGCTGTACTATAAAAAGAAGGAAGGAAACGATGGGGAAGTGGAAGACACATGGGAGAGGAAAGAATGGCACAGACTTTTCAAGGATGGGGAAGTCATCTATGATGGTGAAAGAGGATGATGATAGCAGCAAAGAGGGGGTGAGTGATTTCATAGATTTCATAGACATTAGGGCTGGAAGGGACCTCGGAAGATCATCGAGTCCAGCCCCCTGCCCAAAGGGCAGGAAGTCAGCTGGGGTCATAGGATCCCAGCAAGATAAGCATCCAGTTTGCTCTTGAAGGTGTTCAATGTAGGCGCTTGAACCACCTCCGGTGGCAGGCTGTTCCAGACCTTGGGGGCTCGGACAGTAAAGAAATTCGTCCTTATGTCCAGCCTGAAATGGTCTTGTAGTAGTTTATGACCATTCGACCTAGCCGTCATCCCTTGGGGCGCTCTGGTGAACAAACGTTCCCCCAGATACTGGTGGTCACCCCTGATAAACTT
>NW_005842389.1:1052645-1061860 GCF_000455745.1 Alligator sinensis
AGCAGGGGTCCAACGTTGCCCCTCCTGATGAGGATGACAGGGTGGAAGAGGACAAGGATGACAACATGGACTGGGGAAAGAAACAGAGAGGTAGTGTAGGGGGTGGGAAGGGCAGGGGAGGGTAAAGGTCATGGAGGCAGTTTGCATAATTGCATAGTTGCAATAATTGAAAAGGTTAAAGATGGTGATGGGTGCATGGGTGTAGGGGTATGGGGTTGCAGTTTTGTAATGGAGATGATGATGGTTACCTGTAGATGGATGTTACAGACTGTTAAGTGAGCCATGTCATTCATGAGACAGGGTGTGTGTGTGTATGTATACTAGCCAACTGCCCATCAAGAGTGATGGGGGAGAGGGCTGGGACGGGGTGCCATCACCTAACTCCCCATGCTGCTGCTGTTCTGCCTCTTGCAGGGAGCAGGGGGCGCTGCCAACCGGTCCTTGGCACAGCTTTGGAATCATAGCGGCACTCCCCCATGCTTGGAGCACTCTGATTGGCTGTTTCCATCAGCCAATCAGAGCACAAATAAAGCGTTATGGACAGACAGACAGAGAAACAGGTTTTTATAATATTAGAATATATATATATAATATACACACATGCACACACACACAAACTTTTTTGCATATATATATTTATATATCTATAGCTATATAGATAGATATAGATTTAGATATGCAAAAAAAAAAAGTTTGTGCTATGTATAAATAAGCATAAAGGTGCTGTTTGAACATCTATTTGTGGAGTATTTTTGCTAAAACATGCAGCAGTTCCAAAAAAGGTGAAATGCAGCAATTGTAGATGAACTGACTCTATGTGTACCTGTAGTATTTTGCCTAGCTGGTAAATGATGTTTATTTCAAAGTCAATGTTGTCAAATTTGCTCCGCGCTCCCATGTGCTCAGAGAGCAGGGTCTGACAGTAAGGAAGGCCTGGGGAAGGCTGCAAGGGGAGGAAGGAGGGTGCCTGACCACCCATATTTATTTTCTCTGCTGTAGCAGGGGAGGGGAGTGGCAAATCCAAGGCAAATCTCCAATAATTAGATTAACTACCTGTAAAATTGTAACAAATTCATACATTTTCCATGCCTAGAATCTAATTAATCTACTCGTCTGAGATTTGAGTAAATATGGCATCCTCCTGCACTGGTAAGTATAGGCCCGGCAATGGCTCTTGACAGAAGAGTGGAGGAAGATGTAGGGAGATGCTTCCCTTAGCAATAGGCTCTCAGGGAAGCACCCAGGAGCCTGGGAAAAAGGATGACAAGATACAAGTGGAGAAATCATGACCAAACAATTAGAGGGCTAATGGTGATCACAAGAGAAACTGAGGCAGGTTCACTGCGACAGCACACATAAGCACAAGAGGCAGCAGTAGGCGAGGGCTACCCAGGTCCCTTGTGACACCATCCACTCAGGAAATGCACTTCCACTGCTGGAGCAGAGACTTGAGAAACGACTTCCCGGCAGCTGTGAGACCATAGAAGAAAAGGCCTGTTATCTCCTTCACTTCAGGCACTTGCTGCCTGTTGTCACAGATCACACCGCTTTCCAGGGGGAGCTCTGCCCGGGGAATCCCCAGAAAAAAGCCTGGCCTGGTCTTCCTCCTGAAGGACCTGGCCGCAAGACCTGGCGTGACTTTGAGCCGGGCACCCCTCTGGCTTTCTGACCCTGGCTCTTCTCTGTCCTGGGCTTCCCTGGTGATCCATAGCATCCCACCTTGGACAGCGGCTTTTTTGCTCAGCTCCCAGGACGGTGCTGTTTTCCACTTCAAAGGGGAGGGGGTCCGTGAGCTGACATTGCTCACATCACAGCAGACAGCTCTACTCTAATGAACTTTATTGTGCCCCAGAACCTTCCCTGTCCTCCCTCCGGCTCCTGCTTTCTCCCCAGGTCCCTCAAAGCCTCCCCCTTTCCCCTTAGGCAGTCAGCCACACAGTTACAAAACTACAGTATTAACCCGGAGACTAACACTCATCCAGCTGAGCGAAACCTATCAGTAGGAGCCCATCCAGTAGCAGTCTCCAGGGCCTGCTGCCAGGCCCAGACTGGCATCTTTCCCTGGAGTGGAAAGGGCATCTAGAGGTCTTCCTTGTCGAACGATGCAGGCAGGGGCCGACGCGCAGTGCAAGTGCCGCAAGTGGCACGGGCAGCCTCAGTGCGCCATGTAGCGGACCAGGAAGGAGACAGGCAGCACAGTGGCAGATAGGGCAGGAAGCAGAAAGCAGAGTGGCAGATCAGGCAGTGGAAGGGGATCAGAGTGGCACTTGCAGAGGGTACGGGGCTAATATGTGGTAGACTGGCCAAAAAAGTTTGGTCACCACTGAGAACACGTCTTCAAATACTTGAAGGTTGATGATAGAAAGGATGGAGCTGGGTTTTTCTCTGTGGTTGTAGGGGACAGGACTAGGAGCAATGGCTTCAAGCTGCAGCAGGGGAAATTTAGGCTAGAAATTAGAGGAACTTTCGGACTATGAGAGTGGTCAGGCACTGGAACAGGAGAAGCTGTAACATCTTCATGCTTGGAAACTTTCTAAAACAGGTTGGACGGACACTTGGCCAGGATGGTTTAGTCAGGGATGATCCTGTCTTGAGGAGGGGGCTGGACTTGATGACCTCATGAAGTCCCTTCCTGCCCTACTTTCCTATGATCCTACAATACTGTGATCCTGTGACTTACAGCAAAGGTGGGGGGCCACACCATACCCCACAAAGTTCTCCTGGCAAGACCGCCAGGCCAGAACTCAACTTATTTAGCCTCTTTGATCACCCCTATGATTTATGGCAGCTCACAGCCCAGTGCACAAAAGTCATATTCTTCACTGTAGGGCTGGGGAACAAAGATAGGAAGGGCAGGAGAGCAAGCCCCAGCTGCAAGAGGAAGCACTGGACAGTCTCAGTATCTTTGTGCTCTGACTACAGAACATCTGAGCCTGCTCCTGGCAAAAGCTGCTAAGCGAAGGCACAGTAACCCAGCCCTACTCCAGGGACTACAGCACAGCAGGTAGTTCCAGAGGACTGGAAAATAAAATGAATGCCATGCTAAGGTTTAAAAAGGGTAAATGAGAAGCCCTGGGCAATTATAAGCCTGTCAGCCTGGCATGGACTGACTGGTACAAGACCTGCTTAATCAAGAATTAAGGCAGAGTAATAGAATGAGCACCAATCAATGTAGGCTTATGGAAAACAGACCTTGTCCAAATAACTTGATATCTTCTTTGATGAAATTACAAGTTTGGATGATAAAGGTGACAGTGTTGGTGTAATATACTTAGATACCTGTAAGGCATTTGACTTGGGACTGCAAGTGCATTAATTAAGACATCAGCACGATGCAAAAACAACATGGTGCACATTAAGCCAATTACTTGCTGGCTAAAAGACAGATGTCATTTTATAACTGTAAATTGGGAAACAAGGGCAGGCAAATGTGTTCTTAGAGGGGCCCCATAGGGTTTAGCTCCTTGCTCTACACCAGGGCTGGCCAGCCTACGGCATGGATGCCACAGGTGGCATGGGTAGCTTCTGGGGGTGGCAGTAGGCAGAGCGCGGAGGAGGCAGGCAGCACTGCAGCAAAAAGGGCAGGGAGCAAAAAGCAGAGCAGAAGATCAGGCAGGGAGCATAGGGCAAAGATCAGAAAGCAGCACAGCAGATCAGGCAGAGAGCAGAGAACAGGGTAGTGGATCAGGCAGGAGAAAGGGGATAGGAGTGCCACCTGGGGAGGGTGTGGAGCTAATCTGTGGCCCAACCTGGGTTGCCTCCACTGCCCTCCCCACTTTTTATCAATTATTCAACACTGCTATCAATAACCTGGAAAAAAAAACCATGCAATCAATAACAGAGTTGGAACAGAAAAATATTTTGAGAGAGAAGTAAATACTGATGAGCAGGGGCCATGATACAGAGCAGGGTGTGGACTGCTTGGGTAGCTGAATGCAGACAAACTATACGAGTCTTAATGCACTCAAACATGAAGTTACACGTGTAAGAGGGAATTGAAAACAAACCTCATCCCACCATTATATGAATCCATGGTGCACCCGCATCTTGAACAGCATGCGCAGTTCTAGTCCCCACATCTCCAAAAGGATGCAATAAAATTAGAAAAGCTACAGAGAAGGGTAACTAAATGTGCAGGGGCCTGGAGCAGTTTCCATACTAGGAGAGACTAAAAAGGATAGGACTCTTCAGTGTGGAAAGGAGAAGGCTGAGTGGGGATATGATAGAAATCTATAAATCATGAAGGGTGTGGACCAAGTGAATAGAGAACTGTTGTTCTCCAAGTCCCAGAATACTAGGGCTCGGGGACACCCGCTGAAATGAGTAGGTGACAGGTTTAAAGCTAACAAGAGAAAGGACTTTGTTATACAATGCATAGTTTACTTGTAGTATTCATTGCCACAGGAGGTGGTGGAAGCAGATAGCATGGGCAGGGTCAACAAGGGACTGGATACATTCATGGATGTTAGATTTAATAGTTATTGAACAGAATGGTTGAAAATGTTTCCTTTGGCATCTCTAAACCTATAATGATGGATGTCAGAGAGGGCACTGAATCAGGGATATATCACTCTAGATATATCCAGTTCAATGCTCTCCCTCTATAGTATCCACTTCTGCCACTGTCAGAGATGGGGTACTTGGCCAGACAGACCACTGGGATGTCATTCTTATGTTCTTAGGAGCAAACAATGCAGGTCGCCCTCACAGGACGGGTTATTCTATCCTGGGAAGAACTGATTCTGAGGAGGATTTGGGGATCGTGGTGGGAAGTCAATTGTACATGAGCTCCAAGTATGACGCTGTGCCCAGAAGGTCTAATCGGTTCCTTGGCTGCCAGCAAAAGCCCCCAGGATGAGCACGGGCAGGTTCTGTCACCCTGTTCATGGCCGTGGGGATCCCCCTCCCGGGACGCTGCATCCAGGTCTCATGTCTGCTTCAGAAAGGACGTTGAGAATGGGGAAGGTTCAGAGAAGAGCCACAAGACGATAAAAGATTGGAAAACCTGCCATATAATAAAGCAGGCCGGGTGCTTGTTGTTGATGGCTGAGGAGGGCCTGAGCAGTCCTGTGACCTGACAAGGAGACGGCTGAGAAACAGACATATGATAGCAGGAGAGACCTTCAACTGAGCACACAAAGACGTAACTAGAGCATGTGCTGGCACCTGAAGTCAGCCCAATCCGAGCCAGATGTGAAGCACATATTTTTCATTGTTTGAATGAAACAGCAGAGCCTTACCCAAGAGATGGGATGGACTCTTGAACACTATGATTTGGGGTCAAAACCCATGGGACCAGCCCCAGAAGCTGTGTCCAGACCTGGGTAGTGAGTCTGTGCTGAGCTCTATGCCCCTGTGGCTGCGGTGGTGAGCGTCCAGGCTCGGTAACTTAGAGCTAGGTAGGTGCATCGGCATGAGCAGCAGTCACCGCAGAGATGACACTGCAGAAACAACGCTTGCTCCAGCTCCAGCAGCAGTGGACTCAGGGCCTGAGCTATACAGGAGGCCAGAGTAAGTGTTCACAGCACTCCCTTCGGGTCTTATACTCGACTGCTCATGGGTGATTTGGGAAATGGCATCAAGTCCGGTACCACCCTCTCTCCTTTGGACAGTGATGCTGGAGGATCTGTTGCGTGATAGTGGCATTCAGTCCTGTGGATCACAAGGCAGGGTGTGATGGCGGGTGCTTGGGACTTTGCAACTGGCTCTGCTCCTTCCTGAGAGTAGGGCTATTGGCTCCTCTTCCCTCCCCACGTAGTCGTGCAAGGTCAGGCTTTCTAATCTGCAATGATGTGAGTCCACCGCAGACACTGACATGCCACAGGCTGCGCGGCTGCACCAGCGTTGAGTCATCATCTCAGCCGATCCAGGCTGGGCCTGGGCCTCATCCCAAACTGGTGGAGAATGTGCATGGGGAGGGATTCTGCTGCACCACCACTGGCCAGTGAGATAAAACCAGTGTCTCTAAGACAAGAGGCAGTGCCCAAGCAAAGGGGCCTTTTGATGAAGACTCAGTGCCTACAGCTTAGTGCAGGTAGGAGGATATGATGCTGCTAGTAGGGTAAAGACACAGCCATAAATGAGCTTTTTCAGGCACAGCTGCCTGCTGGCTGTGGGAGCACAGATCTCAGCATGAGCTAACTCCCCCAACCCCTACACGGAGGAGAAATGATGTCATCTGCAGCATCCCAGGGATGTCTTTCTGAGGGACTGCCCTGCTGTCATGCCCAGGACATGGAGGCCTGGCTGTTGGTGGCACAGCTCAGCTCAGCTCTCCATGGGCACCCAGAGAGGGCACAAGCCACGTGGGCTGATGCAAGGGACTCCCAAAGCTGCACTAGACAGCCTTCTAGGTGCAGGCAATGGACAAGGTCACTGCTGACAGCCCACCAGAGCAAGACAAATTCTGGATCCCTCTCAGCCCCAGCCAGATACTTCAGATCCCATGTCACTGGCCACTGCCTTGTCTTTGTGGGGACCCTGGCTGATGGCACACCAGACTCAAACCCTGATGGTCACAGGCAAGGCAGTTAACTGGGTGGCCTGTAACTGCAGGATTGTAGACTGTTGGTTGGGTTACAGTAAACTCTCGCCCTGCTTTGGCACTATAGAGGATGCCCTGTCCAGCCAAGCACACTGCACCCAGCACAGAGACGGGCTCCAGCACTCAGTTGCTCCTCCTTACCTCGAGCATGGCCATGAGCTGAGACTCTTCTGCAAGGAACCCGCTGGAAACGTAAAATAGTTTTGGTCCCGTGAGCAATGTGTCTGCTCTGGTCAGCTTCTTTGTCAAGGGGCATGTTGCAAATGGAAGCTTTTCCCTAAAACAGACAAGCCCAAAGAGAGTCGCAAAATCTGCAGAGTAAGTTGGGGATGGAAGGTTTTTGCCTGTGCTGCTCTCCCAGATTAGTTAGGTGTCTGTGTCTAAGAGTTTGTGTGTGAACAGGAGATGTATAAATCAAGTATGAATTGAATGGCATGAATGCCCCTCCTTCCGGGAACTCCCAGAGGGCTGCCCAGGTGAAACTGGGAGCAGTGATGTGCTTTGGCTGTGGAGGCTGGACATGGGGTCTATAACTTTTTACTGTACCAGAGGGAGGAATAAAATGTGAATTTTCTTTCATCGTAGAAATTTGACCAACACATTTGCATTAATGATCTATACAGTGTAAGAGGCAGGAATTTTGCAGTGGGGGAGGAGAAGAGAAACTTTGCAGAAATGGGAAAGCAGAGCCTCTGAATCCTGACTTGGACTGTAGATGCCTCGTGGGGACGAGCCTGTGTTTGTTCATTTGTACAGAACTTGCTCTGATGAGGTCCTGGGTCAGGGCTGGGCTTCTAGGAGCTGCCACAGAACAAGTAATAAATTACACTGGTAAATCAGTGGGAACATGGCAGGTTGTCCCCTGACAGGTTTAGCCCTTGAGCTACATGGGTCTGAAATACTGGGCCTGGCTGGTAATATGCCTTGTGACTAGCGTACATCCAGCACAGTCATTTTTCACGGGCAGCAAAACGGCAAGGCAGTTAATATACAGGATTCAGTTGCAAGACCTGTATCAGCAACTCTGACTGGAGCACTTGGGCAGTGTCACCGCAGGGCAGGCAATGCGTCCTTGTCACAGAACGGACTGTTTTGGAAGCTCACAGCGGTGGATAGGCAGGCAGCAAAACCCTTCCTAATTTTCACTGCCAACCCCCTGCCCGCACAGCCAGGGGCACTTACACACTTGCGCTCCCACATGTCTAGCCAAACTGATTCTTTCCTGGTCTGCTGGACTCCTTTCCTCCTTTCTTTCCCACAGACAGTTTTCATTCCTGTGTATCCCTCTTTCTTCTCTCCCCCGATGACCGTGGCCTGGTTGGGGGTCCCAGAGGCACCTGGCAGCTTCTTTCTGCTTCTCACTTCTCCACAAAGTTCAAATCCCCTCTGCTCTCCAGTTTTCCTCCAGTTCCCATGTGCCTGGCCATCATGACCCCTCTCATCTGGGCCAGGACACAGTCCTCTCCTACCTAGGTGGGATCAAATCCCAGCCATAGATTCATAGATTGTAGAGTTGGAAGGGACCACAATGCATCATCGTGTCCAACCCCCTGCCCCTGGCAGGAAAGAGGACCGCGGTCAGACGACCCCAGCCAGGTGACTATCTAGCCTCCTCTTGAAGACCTCCAAGCTTGGTGACAGCACCACCTCTCTTGGAAGCCCGTTCCAGATCCTGGCCACCCTTACTGTGAAAAATGTCTTCCTAATATCTAACCTAAATCCACTCTCAACTAGTTTACACCCGTTATTCCTAGTCACTCCCTGGGGCGCCTTAGTAAACAGCGCTTCCCCTATTCCCTGTTGACCCCCTCTAATAAATTTATAGGCGGCCACAAGATCTCCCCTCAGCCATCTCTTATGAAGGCTGAAGAGCTTCAGCTCTCTCAACCTCCCCCTGTAGGGTCTATCACGAAAGCCACTAATCATGCGAGTGGCCTCCTCTGGACCCTCTCCAGATTCCCCCTGTCCCTCTTGAAGTGCGGCGCCCAAAACTGGACACAGTACTCCAACTGCGGCCTGACCAGTGTCACATAGAGGGGGAGCAGCACCTCCTTTGATCTATTAGTCATGCACCCGCTAATGCACGACAAGGTGCGATTGGCCTTGTTGACGGCCTCGTTACACTGCCGGCTCATGTTCATCTTGGAGTCAATTATGACTCCATGTGCAGTTTGAACTTGCCAGCTGCTGGCCCACTGCAGCTTTGAACTAGTCTTTATAGAATCAAGTTGCCCTGTCTTTTTCGCATGTCTTCATATATGTGGAAAGTCCTGGGTATTTACAATACTGCAGATCCCAGCACCATCATTACCTGTAAGGAAGCCAGATGCTTCTCCTTGCCTGTCCTAATGATCGTCCCCACGTGGGAATTGGCTTTGAGGTACTGAGCTCCAGTGGGAATTGAAGGCTGTCACAACCCAAAGTTGTGATTTTCTTGTTTGTGTGTGCTTCGGCATCGCTAAATTGTGTTCCCGCTAAACTGCAGCTCTTTTGCACGGTGGAGCGTTCTGTTGCAATTAAGAACCCGTGTGCAGGAGTTTTTCCCGCCAGTTTTGTAGGGCTTGCTAGCCGTACAAAAGGCTTGGGTAGTTTCCGCTCAAGTTGGAGAGAGAGAAAGCACGTGGAGTTCGGGAAAGGAGCGTGAAGATCTCTAAGCGCTGCTGATCCCTTC
>NW_005842389.1:1062064-1062296 GCF_000455745.1 Alligator sinensis
CACTCCCGGCCCACATACCCTTTAGCCTCTCCCCGTCACCGACCGCAACCCTAGACGTATCCCTATCCTATGGACCCAATTGTCAAACCTACGGAGTCTTAACAGCTCCGGGGAACCTGGGAACCGAGTGAAACCCACGGAGATTCAGCTGCTCCGTGAGAGAGAATTGTTGAACCCGCGGAGCCTAAACCACTCCGGGGTCAAGGAACCGAGTCTATCAGAGTCCTCCACC
>NW_005842389.1:1065001-1073200 GCF_000455745.1 Alligator sinensis
AGCGTGAGGATCTCTAAGCGCTGCTGATCCCTTCGAACCCAGCTTTTTCCTTAAGAGGGCAACAGAGGATTACTTTGTCGAACCCATGGAGCTTCAACAAGTCCGGGGGACCTAATTTCCGAACCCTCGGAGCCTTAACAACTCCGAGGCACATAACCTCTAGCCTCTTCCCGTCGACGACTGCAACCCTAGACGTATCCCTATCCTATGGACCCAATTGTCGAACCCCCGGAGTCTTAACAGCTCCGGGGGACCTGGGAACCGAGTGAAACCCACGGAGATTCAGCTGCTCCGTGAGAGAGAATTGTTGAACCCGCGGAGCCTAAACCACTCCGGGGTCAAGGAACCGAGTCTATCAGAGTCCTCCACTGAGAACTCAAGCGGAGCTGTGCCTGGAAAGCTGACCAGCCTACACCGCGACCACCTTGGGTGTAAGTAAATAATCTTTTCAATCAACCATTACGCCTCTGTGACTGATTCTAGCTCGAGCGTACCATACCGCACCGCGGTTTTCTCCGGCCCCGCGTGCCCGGGCTGCTGGCCACAGCCTGTGTGCACAAAGACGGGCCTGGCTCGCCCCCAAGATCGGGAGCCGGCCCGCACAAAGGCCTCACCCACCTTCCCATTAGTAGGAGCATTGCCAGCAGATCAAGAGAACTGATTCTTCCCCTCTGTTCTGCCCTGGTGAGGCCACATCTGGAGTCCCGTGTTGTTTTAGGCCCCCCACTACAGAAAGGATGTGGACAAATTGGAGAGAGTCCAGCCCTTTTATTAGTGTGGTTCCAAGACACAGGAGGAGAAGGTATGGATCTTTCTTGTCAACTGTCATTGTCTTAAGAGGTTTGCCACTATCCGGAGAGCAATCCTGGGCCCTGCATTTGCAAATGCTCCAGTTGGTCTGATAATAAGCTGCTGAAGTTCCATGACTAAAACTGGAGATCCAGTCAGATCCCCCATCATCCAGCTCCATGCAAGGAACTTGGGGTGAGATGACCGCAATTCTGTACCGGTGTGGAAAATCATAAAGTCATAGACAATGAGAGTTGGAAGGGACCTCAGGAGATCACATCTAGTCCAACCTCCTACTTAAAGCAGGACCAGCCCCAAGTAGATCATTTCAGCCAGGGCTTTGTAAAGCTGGGCCTAAAAACTTCCAAGGATGGAGACTGCACGACCTCCCTGGGTAACCTGTTCCAGTGCTTCACCACCCTCCTAGTGAGAAAAATTTTTCCTAATATCCAACGTAAACCTCCCTTGCTGGAGCTTAAGACCATTGCTCCTTGTGTGAATTGGCTGGAGCTCTTCGTGCTTGTGCAGCATTGAATGCCGTGTCTTTCCCATACTCAAGCAGGTGCCCTCTCCTGTGTGCCAGCGCTGCGTGGTCCTTCTGGGGCTGTGGGGTTCTGCTGTAGCTCCTCTGCACTCTTTAGAAACAGTTTCAGGCATGACAGTGAGTAACCACATCTACTGCCTGAGCTCTCATCTTTGCCCAGAACAAAGTCCTTTGGTGTACCTTTCTTATTGCCTACACGGCCGCTTTGTATGTGAGGCAGTATCAGCTGCCACTTTCCCCTTGGCAATGAGGTGACATCCCAGGCAAGCCTGTTTCAGGGTTCACTCTCTATCTCCAAGCTGGCCTCTGTGTTTGAGGGTGCTATTCCTCTGGCCAGCATTCATCTGTACTGCCCCATCCAGTGTTGCTCTCAGGTGATCCATGGCCTGCAGGGCACATCTGGGTGGGTAGTCACTGAACCCGGTTCCTGTTCACCAGAGCAGCACAGTGCTGATCCTGCTCATCAGGCACTTTTGACCTACTACCCCAAAGAAAGCAGTACTGTGCAAGGAGCTGAGGGCAGAATTTCACTCAAAGTCTTCGCCGCTGCAGCCTCAGTTGTTCAGGCTCTAGCAAGGTACTAAAAATAAAGTGCTGCTTAAGCAAATGGTGCTGTTTCCTGCTGGAGCCCTTCCTTCTTCAATGTGTGCCTTTCTCCTAGCCTCTCTCCACCCCCGCTTTCTGCTGTCCCTCCGGCGTTGGAAGTGAAAAACCAAGATGCAGGTGCTTTGCATGCGTAAGCTAGTCAGCATGCACAGCAGCCTGCCCACACTCCTAGCAGGGCCACTGAAATAGGGGGTGAGGGACCTGAAGGGTGGAACGAGAAACACATAGCACCATAACAGACAGAGGGCAAAGCCTGTAGCTGTAACACCTACTTACGTCATTTTTCTCAGTGCAGTTATTAAATAGATCAGCTGTTTGCAAAGGAAACCCCTGTAGTCCCAGCAAGGAGTCAGGGAGGCGTGATTCACGCTTTCCTGCCAGTCGGCCTGTGCAAGGACACTCCAGAGATGTGGGAAGATGCATCATCTGCCATGACTCACCCTTGCTGTGCATGCCTTACCCCAGCCTGCAGGTAAGGGTTCACCTGCCCTAGGCTGAGTCACCCCCACGTGCCTGTGCCTGATGGGCCATCCTATCCTTCAGCAAGGTTTTTGATCCAATACCGTTGCTTCTCAGACTGACTCCGGATCTTGTGTCTTGTCTGGCACTCACCCTTGACACCGTCTTCCTCAGACAGCAGAGCCAAGTCTTTCTTCCTAGTCATACTTCCTAGTATGGGAAGACCTAGGAAGTCATTCTTCCTAGTCATAGATTCCTATGAATCTATACCATCTTTCAGAAAGGAAGTGGCCAGTATAGTCCGTGAGGACTCCCTGCCACAACCATGGCAGGCCCCACCATCACCCCTCCATCCAGGGGTAGGACCAGCACCCACTCTGTTGTGGTCTGTCAAGCAGCCATGTAGACCCCTGGCATGGGCTGTCTTGCAGCCAAGTCTCCTGGCTGCTTCACACAGCAGACACAAGCCTCTTGGAGGTGGGCCTTGTTCTTTTGACTCATATGGACAAAGTCTTGGTTTTAGTTACGAACGTAAAAGCTTCCACCCCTGCTGCTGGTCTACGTGGGGCTTTGTTGCTGTTAGATGTGATGGGCCCTTTTGTTCAGCATTGGGTTTCTTTTTCAGTTTAATAAATAAATACAAAGAACGAGGACATTTTATACACGAATATGTTAAAAGAACAGCCCAGGTGAAGTGCTTAAAAGTTGGGAAGTGCCACAAAGAAAGTTGTTGGCAACAAAGTTTTTGGCCATTTAGACACATGCACAGTGACACTGCCTTTAATTATGTAGCCCCATTATTCTTAATGCAGGGCGTGTTATCAGGAGTGGAAGAGGCAGGAGATGCTGATGTCTTGTTAACAGTGAGATGTGCCCTGACTGGAGGGAAGAGATGAGTTAATGTGGGGGCTCAGCAGACAGGCCGAAAACCTGAAACAAGACTTGGCCCAGATTGAGCTGAATTCAGACATGCTCATTTTGTCCCTCAGCACCTTCTGACATGTTTGCTCTCTCCCACGATGAAAGGTTTTTGGTCCAGGGACTTGTAATTCCTGGGAAATGAAGGGCTGGGCCCCCACACTGCTGGAGGAGAAGTCCCTTTAACACAACAAGTCATTGCTTAGAGCATATTCCCAAGACATGGAGGCCCTGGACCCACTTCTCTCCTGTGCTTGAGGGGATGTGAAAGTGCCCCCAGACTGATATCCCCACCACCGACTATTGGCTCTTGTGTAGTGCGTGATGGGAAGGTCTCTCTCCATCTCTCCTCAGGAAACACATCTGCTTTGTACAAACAACTGAATATTCATTGGAGCAAGGACTGGAGCCTGGGTGCCCTATGCCGAGGTGAGCGCCCTCACCACAATGGGGATACTGGGGAGTCGGTAGTGGGCTCCCCTCAGTCCCTCTCTTTGGATCTGTCCTTCTTGGCACAAAGCACTGAAATATTTATTACCGCAAAGACCAAGAGGAGACATCCCAGCATGACAGGTAGGGAGGAGGGACACCTGTGTCCAGCCCCTGCCTAGGAAGGTCTGTCATGCATACAAAGCAGAGCAGTGCCAAGAGGACAGCCTGAGCAGGCCCTTCACATACACACTTGCACACTCTGCAGGGCCCTGGAGCCCAGCAGTTAGGGCACTCTCCAGAGACATGAATAGCCTCATACCATAGTAGGACCAGATTGCTGCTGTAATCCTGATTGTCCAGAACTAGAGGACAAGGAAGGCTTGATAGGAACCAAAGTATCTCACTGGACCAGCTGTGCAGCTGGCAGGGCTGTTGGATGAGCTTTTGGAGGCAAAGTGTCAGAGCTGGGAAAGATGCATGTACTGTCTAAATTACACCCCAGGCAGAACAAATGGCTGCTAGATCCAGATGGATCCTGTGCTTCCTTCTGGCTCCCAGGCAGTGATGTCCAGGTCACCGTTGGGGCAGCTGCTACACTCTAGGATAGGGAGTTTGTAGACACCACTCCAGACAAAGACGGGTCGTTTGTGCTGTCTAGATCCAAACCCTGCATCCAGCTGGACTGGCAGGAGATCTCAAGGGACAGCTGCACAGGATGAGGCTGGGGACAAAGGTCCTAATTGTACTGGACACTAATAACAGGGTCTGATGGTGCTATGGCTCTGTAGCAAGTTGCCCTTCCCAGCACCATCTTCCTAGTACTCCGTGCCTTGCATGGGGTGCCCTTGGATCCTTCTTTAGGGTTCTTATGTCCCGCCCTATACTCTCCTGTCACATCTTGATGGAAATTATAATGATGTTCTTGCGAGTGGGAGGCTGCCTATTGTATTGGGTATGTTGGGGCCTTTCCCCTATGTGAGATTGACCCCTGATTTTCTCTAGCTAGGCCTCCCCATCTAAACCCACTAAACAGGGTTTGACTCCAAGGCTCTGGCTTTTTCTATTGTTTTGAGGTCCACGGCCCCTTTTTCTGCTCCAAGCTGTATCCTGGCCCAGAGGCTCGGGCACCAGCCCCACAGCTGGAGGGTCGCGAGCCCAAAACCAGGGGACGACCCCAAGCCCACAGCCTCCCAGGCCACAAAAAACCAACTACCTACACCAAGCTGCACCACAGACGCACCCGAGCTCCTCGGCTTCTTTAAGATCGCGCCTCACTGGCGCCAGGGTCTGCAACCCTCTCCAGGGCTTCTCGCTGCCCCCCTCTCCGGGGCTCCTCCAAAATGCTGCCCCCTTCTCTAGGGCTTCTCAAATGCTGCCCCCTTCTCTAGGGCTCACCATACCCACACTGGGGCTTCTCACCAATGCCCCCTCTCTGGGTCTTGCTGCCCCCCTGGGGCTTTTTGCTGCCCCCCTCTCTGGGGCTGGGGTCAGTGCACTCCAAATGCTGCACCCTTGCTGGTGCTGGGATCTCCACACTGCTGGGAGTCCCCTATGAGGCCTCCTCCAACCCCTAATAGCCTCACCCAAACCACTGGGTTTAAACAGTAAACAAAATGTGAGCCCCTCGGCTATAACATAAACTTGAGCCGCCCAGCTTTAACAACCTTCACCCTACCGGGAAATACTCCGTCCCTCCACAGTGACAGAAGCTGGTCCTGCAGCCAGGCCTCTCCCCTTTGGTTGTTCTAGGAGAGCTCCTTCCCCTTTGGCAGCCAGGAGGGAACTGCCTCCCTGGCCTCAGTCCTGGTGTTTAAATGGGAGCCAGGCCCGCCCCTTCTGGTCAGCTGACCGCTAGCAGGTGTGGGACACTGGCTCCCTCTGGTCATCCTAGCAACCGGCACCTGAGCAGCTATTCTGGCTCTCCAAGTAGCAGGCACCTTAGTGTCCTGCTACAGGCTCCTTAGCAAAGACCCGCTTTCTCTGCTGTCCTCTGCACCCTGTGGGTGATAAGAGCCCTCTGCC
The DNA here is from genome assembly GCF_000455745.1 of Alligator sinensis. Taxonomy (NCBI): domain Eukaryota; kingdom Metazoa; phylum Chordata; order Crocodylia; family Alligatoridae; genus Alligator; species Alligator sinensis. The sequence goes on from NW_005842389.1 coordinate 1,070,772, forward strand.
TTGGGAATGGTGGTCTTCAGTGTACTTGGTTTACCTGTTTTCACAGCTCTTTCCTTGGCCTGTAGCTGCTTCTGAGAACTCCTCTTTGCCGCCTGGGGTTACCGCCCTCCTTCTTTTGTAAGCGGTCACTTTTATTTACATTATAAATGGGAGCATGTTCAACTCAGTGCACAGCTAAGGCTACATCTGCTCCTTCCCAGACCAATGAAGGGCACTCTGTGCCTGAGAGCTCATCTGACATCTCCCAGCGGTACAGTAGGTGCAGCAAAGGCTGTTCCCAAGCAAATGGTGCTTCTCACAAGCCCCAGAGGCAGATTTATGACTCTAGCCCTCAGATTATACAGCCACTTTGAGCCGGAGCTCACAAAGTGTTTCAGGTCAATGGCAAACACGTTCCTCGGTGGATTTAGTGTTCATGCAAAACACTTCACTCATTTCTAATGGTGGGTGAGGCCCAGGCTGTTGGTTAGCAAAGCAGGGCTCAATTCCTGCTTGTTCTGGCCCAGGTCCCCTGTGTGGTACTGGATGGCTGATGAAAGCAGAGGGTGCAAAGGGGGCTGCTAGTTATGTGCTCCTCATTTTCTAGGCATGTACAGTGGAGCACTGGGGTGTGAGGAGCACTCTCAGCTGTCCGTGCAGTCATTGGCATCAAAGGGGAAGGCTGGGAGAGGGGGGGAATTGATGCTCTACTTCACTCCAGCTAGGCCCAAGGAGTCTCCAGCTCAGCTCCACAAACTGCCAGACATTTGCCTGTTTAGTCCTAATCCCTCAGAGCCTCGATTCCCTGTCTGAAAATGGTCTGATAGTTCCTCTCTCTGTCACGTGGGTATGGGAGAACCACCTCCCCAAATGTCTTCCACCCTCCGAATGCACTTCAGAGAGCTCCAGAGCAAGAACCAGGAGAAGCTAAAGGTGATGGGCCTTGTGCAGATGGTGCTGGAGATACGCCCTGAGGCCAGGCAGTGAGTGATGAGGAGGAAAAGGATTACCCCAGAGGACCTCAGACCTTCAGCTGCATCCTTCATGGGCCAGCACCTGCCTGGGGAAAAGAAGCAGGGAGTCATGTGGTGGAAGCGCATGACACTTTCTTCTCTGTTCCTGCCTGCAGTCTGGCTACGGCAGTGGTTTGAATTATCTCCCCTGCAGCTTCCGCCTCCCAACATCATTTTGTCCCATCTGCTCCCCCTGCCCTCTCAGCTCTCAACAGGAAATGCTTGGCATGAGCAGGGGTGTTCAGAAAGTATCCAGCCTGTTCTTCTTGGCAGGTTTCACAGGCTGAAGTGCTGATACCATGATGTACATTGGGGGTATGGACAGATGTAATGTTTATACCACCTTTAGTGCCTTCAAAGTGCTAAGATCTGAGTGGACAGATGACAGACACAGTGTGACAGCACTACACAGCAGCCCAAGTCATGTATAATAGCCCTGGATGAAACAGTGCTAGTTCTAAAGTGCTGAACGGAGAAGGCTGTTGCTCAGCCCACCAGCACCCCACAGTGCTTTGCGTCTCACCCCTCCACCCGCCCAAGGTGGTTATTCCTTCCCAGGGTCTGACTCACCTGTAGGACAGGACAGCTCAGGTGTCCCCAGTATCAGGACAGACCCACTGACTATCCCCACCCTCATCCTCAGCCCCCAGGACCTGGCTGCCTTAAAAATTGTACTTTATTTGAAACAAACAACCTGTCCCTGAATTGACTTGTCCTTATGACACTTGTCCTGCCCTGCAGCCTGGCACGGCTCGAAGTTTGCCAGGGCCTCCCTCAGGGGAATGCCCTGACGGCTGCAGTGCTGGAGAGGCTTGGTTTCTAGGGTATGGTAGCAGCTCCTGGGCCTCCACTGCCAGGCCTCAGGGAGGTCTCACCCTTGGCTTAATGATGGGAGGCAGCAAACAGACATAATTGCTCTCCAGAGCAGATGCCACGTGTGGGTGCCCGGGTGCATGCCTAGTGCCCTGTACCATGCCTGGAAGCATCAAAGCACACTGCACAGCCATGTGCTGGTAGTTAAACAGCTTCCTCCTGGCACCCAGACATCTGCTGCAGAGCTGCATGAGCCCCATAAGGGATGGGTAGACTGGGTCCCCAGTAACAGTGGGGGATAGTCACCCTATCCAGCTCTGTGCTGGCTGCTGCAGGCAAACAATCCCTGTATTATAAAGGGAGGAGCTATGGGGACCGTAGTATCATGGGCCTTGTGTGGCCACTCATCAGTCCCTTGTCTGACCCTGGTCATAGAAGGCCACCAGGTTGGTCTGACAGGACCTGCCGCTAATGAACCCATGTTGGTTGCCCCTAAGCATAATCTCCCCTGCTGCCCCTCTGGCACATGTCTGCAAGGGACCAGCAGGGGAGATTATGCTTAGGGGCAACCAACATGGGTTCATTAGCGGCAGGGGCTGTTTTACCCACCTTGGAATACTTTTC
>NW_005842389.1:1074380-1103272 GCF_000455745.1 Alligator sinensis
AGGGGGTCGGATTTGATGATCTGCTCAGGTCCCTTCCGACCCTACCAACTATGAAACTATGAAACTATGTATGAATTGTCTTCAGTAGCCCACAATGCCTTTCAGCATGGAGGCGAAGTAGTCCACGTCGTTGATGTGCCCTGATCCACAGCGTGCTGGATGGTGATGCATGGCAGTGAGAGTGCCACTGATGGCCCCAATGCAGTTCATAATCCCCATACAGGAAAATCTGGCTGTGGCCTCCTGTGGGTTGAGAAGTTGGAGGATGCATGGCTCCTGCACCTTCTGGTAATGCAGCACATCTCCTAGAGGGCCAATCCAACCACAGACTTATCCAGGCAGAAGAGGCTGGTGACAGACCAGAGCTTACAAGGGTGCCAACTTCCATAAACTGCAGTGACCACCACGGCCATTTGGCTGTGAGCTTCTTTCCCATCCAGCCTGATTTGGTTCCTTCCCATCCCCATCTGAGCAAGATCTTTATGGGGAGGGTCCCAGTGACAGTGCCAAGGTGACCGGAGCAGTGGAAGAGTTTCTGGACACGCAGGATACGGCCATCTCCAAGCTGCAGCTGCGCTGGATCAAGTGCATGCATGTCAACGGGGATTTACACTGACAAACGAACAAATGGTTGACTGCAAAGGATGCTTCTTTTGTGTGACTGTAACTGCGCCTCAGCCTCCTGCCCCCTCCAGCCTAGCACCGTGCACACCACTTGCGACCTGAAAACATGTAACGCTGCCAGCGTCTCGGGGCTGTGCAGGAATTTGGCAAGACGGGGTGGAGAGGGTGGAGCACCCAGGAAGGCCAAAGAAGTGCACAGGAAGTGTGAGCTGGGAGGATGCTGGCCAGGGCATAGGAGGCAGTGTATGGACTGCTTCTGACCCACACCAGCACCTGTACAGACTGCAAGGGAGCAGATGACTGCTGTCACAAAGGACCAGCCCTGTGTCTCTTCTCAGGCTATCCCTCTGGCTCATCTATCCCCTGGACTCTTGTCCCCTGGTTCTTAGCACTCAGAAGGAGGCCATCCCTCCCCTGAAACCTCCCTGGATTTCTAAGGGAGCATCTTTCTCTAGAGGCCCCAGTTGATGGGATAAGCAGGCACAACTCTAGTGTGCCACAAGGAGTCCTGTGAGCTCCTCTCCCCTTCTCAGGGGAACCATTTCACTTTGAAGGGATAAACAGTTTGATTAAGCTAAAAGCTCTCCCTTCCTTGTAACGATTCTCTTTGAAGGTTGTAGGCAAAGCCAAAGTGGGAGCAATTTCTCGCAGCAAATCCACTGCTGACTTCTCCTGGGAAAGACAGCTCTGTGCAGAGCGGGGAGGGAGAGCGCCAGAGCACAAATGCAGCGAGCGGCTTTGCTTGACGTCAAGTCATTTTGTTCCTGCAATTTTAGAGCTAAATGGCAAATGGGAGCAAACTGCTGAGCAGCACAGTGGGGAACAGGCCAGGGTCACTGCATCGCTCAGCTGGTGTAAACGATCGACTCCGTTGTGCCAGTTAGCACCAGCTATCAGTAGGGAACGGGAGCCACTCATTGAGTAGAGGGGAAGTCCTGGAGCATGAGGAAGAGTCCTGTCAACAGGTCATGTCACAACTGAGCCCAGCGAAGTGCTTGAGAAGCTGACACAGGATGTTATCTGTAAGGGATTAAAGGATAGTGATATAATGACTAGACAGAGGTAGGTAGCTGTGTTAATCTGAAGTCAGACAGAGGGCAGGGTAGATTTGCACCTTGTAGAGTAACTAAATAAAAGATGTCTAGCATGAGCTTTTGTAAGCATGAGTTCACTTCATTAGATGCAAGATACAATACAATATTGTAATGTAACGTAATGTAACGTAATGGATGTCATTTGGTGTGGATGTATAGCAATAGGATTTGTCACAGAAGAATATTGCCCCATTGGGCAATCACCCAATGCTGCTAAATATATTTATCAGTGAGCTGGAAGAAGATAAGTCTGCTCTGATGAAGCCTGTAGATGAGACTGAGATCAGTGGGATAACTAATGAAGCTATACAGGGAGATATATGTCACATGGCAAAGTGGGCTCATTTGCATTTGCAGGCAGCTAGATAGAAAGTAGTAGCAAAAAGCATAGTGCATTCTTCCTGTGGAGGGGAGGACTTGTGTCCCAAAAAGCAGTTATTTTCAAAAGGCCTCTGTCTCCTGTCTGATGCTGGTGTGATGTCAGGGTGACAAGAGCTCGTGCAATTCCTGGATGAACGAGAAAGTGAATATCAAGCATGAATGGCATTGCAGAGATGATTATTTGGGTAATGTGTCCAGTTCTGGTGTCCCCGTTTCTAAACTGAATGCATGGGAATGAGAGGTCTCCCACCATGGAAAGAAGGTTGCTAAGGACCCTGGGCTCCTGCATTTAGTAGAAAGGCAGAGCCAGATCCAAAGGCATCTGAGACTGGACAAGCTCTGGTTAGAAATAAAGGCATGTTTTTAGCAGCAGAAGCAGTTAACCATTTCCACAGGGAAGTGGTGGATTCTGCATAGCCCAAGGTCTCCAAGTCAGGATTGTCTGTCTGTTTAACAATGTGTTTTAGTTTCCCAGGTGATAGGAGGTGCAGGAAGCCTTGGGTGGTATTCGCTATCTAGAAGTGGGACAAATCCTAATGATCCCTTCTGGCTTCCAAAGTCTCTGGCTTGGATAAGATCTGCTATTGGGAAGCCTGTATCCTCTTCTAGGGAAGCCTTCTATCCTTGGGATAACTGATTTTAACCAACCTGTTCCCTTAATATTTATTCCATTATTTGTGCTTACCTTGGCATCAATTTGAAGCATATTTATGGTGGCTTCCTTCCAGATGTCCAGGGGACACAATGTGTGCCACCAGCTGGACTCGTTCTGGCTCCTGGTCCTTTTTGGATGGTGTCGCCATGGACAGGAGATCCCCTTGGGATGATCTGCCCTGTATGGCTGTGATACCAGAAAAAGCTAGGGCACATGCTATGCATCAGGGTCTTGCTCGTCACAGCTCTAGCCCCTGGTGATTCCCTGCGTTCTGCTCCTTCAGGAACGTTGTCTAATGCAGAAACATCCACATTCAGGCCTCAGGAACAACTCTGTCTCCACCACTGATTCCAGTGAGATTCGCAAAGAGCAGATTCCTTCTCTGCTTGCCCCTAAGCCATGAAGAAGTCAAAGCATGGCAGCACTTCCAAGAGCAAAGTGTTTCTGCAGAGACTCAGCACAGCCATGAGAAAGAACGTGTGGGTAAAATTCAAATGCATCCAAGTATCTTTGGAGTCTAAAGGTAACATTCAGGGCAACAAGCAACCCACAACACGCATGCTCCAGTAGTCTCATTAGGACCTATATTACTTTGGTACCTGCATTTTGGATTCAGAGTTGCATTTATTTGCTCGTGGGCTTCTGTGGTCTGAGCGAACAGGCCCCTCACTGCCCCCAGGCTCTGTTGCAGTTTATGCATGAGGTGGGCTAGGGTCTAAACAGTAAGTCCCAGAGAAGGGCCTGGTCCATTAGACATGCTCTGAGCACTGAAAAAGAACAGCAGCTGTAGCCACTTTCACTCCAGAGCATGGCTGGAGAAGGCAGCTTTCTTTCAGATGAGAGCATAGGGGTTACAGCATTGCTCCGGTGGTGAGAGTCTGGTTTCTAAGCTTGCCCAGAGAGAGCTTCCTGGAGGGGCACCCTCCACTCCTCCCATTGAAACAGGGCTTCTCTATAGCCACAAAACACAAGAGCGGTCTGCCTCTAATCGAGCGGGTCGGGCATGCTGCTGGGTTCCTGTCCCTGCTCTCAGGATCACTTCAGCTGCTTCCAGTGACTGTCTAGTGTGAAACATAGGGGTGTGTCAGCCAATAATGACAATTTTGAAATAAAATAATGTGTGCAATGAGCAGGAAACTACACAGCAGAGGGGAACACTATGGCAGCTTTGTCGAGTGCGCCCGTTGTTTACGACTATGTCAAGAAGCCCAGTAAGTGGGCATTGTCCGCAAAATGGCTTTATTTAGATATGCCCTTTCCTTTCGGAAATGCCTTCACGCACAGGGAGCTCACGGAGCAGGGCAGGGGCCCATCCCTGTTGTCTCAGCTCCATATCCTATCCCCGAGGCTAGAGAAGCAAGCTGTCTCTCGCAGCCTGTCTCTGCCCCACGACTCCTGCACTGAGATCCAGGCGTGCCCTTTCCAGGGATGGTGCTCAGCCCCACACTGAAGTCTCTAGACTGCTGTCTAGCACTAGTGTGGCTCTGGCTGTTTCTCAGCTGTGGACTGGCTCCATGGAGTGCTTTGCAAAGGATGAGAGCAAGCTTGCCTGGGGCAGGTGCATCTCAGCAGAGCACAGGATACTTTGCCACAGAGGGGCTGGTGCTGCCCAGCTGATCACAGCCACATGTAAGAAGGAGCCACAGGAGAGGGAGGGAGTGACAGACTCTTCCCAGTCTGAAGCACAAGCCAGCTGGGGGCTCCCAGGATGAGCTGTGGGCAGGGGAGGGTGCTGGTCAGGACTTCTGTTGGCTTTGATGAGTTGCTTCTCGAGGGTCTTCAGGGTCAAGCGTCCTGCTAACACAAGAGATCTCAGCCTGCCAGTGCGACCAATGGCCCCAGCACCAGAGGGAACAATGAGACTCATCCCCGACCCAGCCGGCATGGAAGCAGTGCTGGGCCCAGCAGGCACGTCCGCTCACAACAGGTTGTGCCAACTGCAGCGATAATCAGAAGCAAATGGCTGCAGGCAGAGCTGGGTGTCAGCCCAGGCCGAACATCTCCTCCGGATAGGAGGCATCCTGGCAGCCAGCAGCGTGCTGGCGGGAGCTGCAGCAGGGGAGCACCTGGAGCTCTCTACATGCCCCCCGCTCCTGCACCAGCCACTGCCTAAAGGCCAGGGGACACCTGGTTCATGACTGGCCTAGGGCAGCGCAAGCAAATTTGCCCCTCCAGGGAACGCTTAAAGCGAGGGTTGGAGTCGCCGTGGTCCTGGAGGCCACAGATGAACCCGGGCACGGGTCTCCTCAGGCCTTGCTCAGAAATGCTCCTTTATGCCAAGCATGCACATGAGCTTGCTCGGCTCTAGCTTCCCAAGAGCAGCCCTCCCCACCCCAGCCCTGAGCTGTCCCTGGTCCCTTCCTGGCAATGAAAGGCCCCAAAATGGATACGGCATCCCCTGCGGGTTGAGTTCTCAGGGCCTTGATGACAGAAATGCCCCAAACCACAGGGACAGGGAGTGCCACCATCTCACCTGGTAGTCTTCTGACACGTCCGGTCGCAGCCTAGGAGCCCGCCCGCCCTCCCTGCCCATGGGGCTCAGCCACTCACAGCACCTGGCTCAACATGTACGCTGTCCATGAGGAATCTGGCCTTTGCTTCCAGACAGATCAGCTGCATTTTCCCGAGGAGCATCCCCTGGGGTTATACTGTGCCTGTCTGTGATCTCTTCGGGCCCCTTCTGACAATATCTGTGTCTGTACAGGTCCTTCCAGCTCACCACGGTGTAACAACAGGGGCAAATTTTATCCAAGCAATAATTTCCTTCCACTCTCAACCACTAACTACTATTGCATGGGAAAACAGTGCTGTAATGGCTGCAGAGCCCCGGTGTGCCAGCCCCCTGGTTCACACAGGTTACGGGACCGTCTTTAATTACACGGCTGCCGTGCTGCGTTCTGCAGGAAACTCGCCTCGTTCTGTGAGCAGGATGGCCGGTGTTCGGGGAGCGAGACATCTGTTCAGGAATTGCTTTGTATCTTCATCTCTCCTTGTGCAGCCTGAGGCCTTGTTTACTGCACAGCCTCCAAATCCTGCTCCGAAAATCTTTGTCCTGGTGGATTTTGCCACTGCATTCAACACTCACGATGTCGGAGCCTCCAAAATATTAATGAATGAATGAAACTTCACAGTGCCCTTCTGACACAGCGAGAGAGATAATCAAGCCATCCCAGGTCCTGCTCCTATGCTGCAGCTGCTAGATAAACTCTTAACTTCCAGCAGCTCCCTGCTTTGTTCATTATACATGTTCCATCTTACACCGCTAATTGAAGCATTGGTCCTAAACACAGCAGCTTTTCATGACAGCACTCTCTCTTCATTAGCCACCACGTGCAGAGAAAGAGGCAGGGGTTCCCTAGGACAAAAGGAAGTCATTGTGCCATTAAAGGCTGTGCTTTAAGACCTCGGTATTCGGGGGAGAAGGTAGAGTGTGTGGGCCCCCCTTGGTCTGGCATTTCTGTTTTCTGAATGCTTGCCCCAGTGACCTCAAGGTGCTCTTAACAGGCTGTTGTTGAATGAAGTGTCCTGGGTTTTGAGAGAGAAAAATGAAGTCAACAAAGTCGATGAGCCTGTATCCAGAGAGGTCCCAGCTCAGACCGTGAGAGAGGCTCCAGCCTTCTAGCTCCAGAGTCAAGGAGTGACCAGGGGAACCTGTTGCCCACCCTCCCTGGGCAGGGACACGGCTGCAGGGAGCTGCGCGGTCAGGGTTCCCGGTGCTCCTCCTGCCCCGGGGAGGGGAGGCTGATCAGGGAAGTGGCACCAGCGGTTCGGCCAAGCACGTATGGGTGGTGCTTCCACTGTGAACAGCAGTGGAGAGGTAGGAGCCTGGTCTGCCCCGTCAGAGGGGGGGGACCTAGGACCCTCTAAAACCTCCCACTTGCCCAATCCATAAACCCAAGGGAATAACCCCTGCCTGCCAGCCAACCGATGGGAGCAAAGTCCTTCAGGATAAAGGCTGCGAAATGCGCAGGGGTATTATCACCGGCTAGCAGGGGAAATGCGACTGCACTCAGGTTTCTAGGCTCCGAGCCCAGCGATCTCTCCCTAAGCTAAAGGGAAGTTTGGCAGTGGAGAGCTAATGGCTGGCATAGTCTGGGGACTTGGGAGGATGTCCTGCCTGCAAGAATGCTCAGAAAAGCGAGGGGCAAATCCTAGTTCCCTCCGCAGGCTGAACAGCCAGGTACGCAGCTGTCTGCATGCAAGCTACGGTGCTTTCATGGCTTTCAGAAACCATTTTCCCCAGGAGCAGGATGGGCCCACCCAGGTGCACATCTCTACTGGACATGGAAAAGCAGCACTGGAGGCTTCCTCTAGCCCAAGAGCCTGGAGCACTTCCCCAAAGAGCAGAGGGTTTGCACCTATTTCGCCCATTTGCCAGCCAAGGTCTCTAACTGCCAGGGCACTGGCCAGATGAGGCCCAGAGTGCTTCCTTTTGAAGCTGGGCAGCCCGGAAGGGAATGTGCCAATTAGGTGCCTCCAGTTTATAAGCACTTGCCCCCTAGAGAGTGATACAGAGAGCTGGGATTGGGCACCCTTGCTGTGAGTGGGCACCACCACGGTGTGACCCAGAGAGCCCAGATGCTGCGCAGGGAGCTGAGCCCTGGGTGGAGCTGAATTCCCAGCTCTCTCAGCCAGAAAAACATCTGTCTGTGGGTGTGACCCCCCGCCGTCCCCGGTGCCACTGACACCTCCTGCCAGCACCTGAGTGCTCAAGTGAGAGATCTGCCTCTAAGCCCCTCAGCCTGAGGGCATCCAGGCACTTCCCAGAAGTGTCTTCCCCACAGTCTTAGGGCGCCGTCCAGCTCGCCCCTGGAAACTGGACCATTGTGCAGTATGAGTGACTAATTCAGCAGTGGAGAGCCAGGTGTCCAGTGCCTCCTCCAGGATTTATCTGACGACTGTCTCATACAAAATGCAGGAAGCCCCTAGACTGAGGGGGCCTAGGATTTGGGGCCTTCACTCCATGGCCAACTGCTGCTACCACTACGCTTGTACCCAAAACACAGACAGCAACACTGCTGTCACTGCCCCTGCTGCTGCCTCTGGTTCATGAAAGTGAGGGCCCCTGCTCTGTCCACTGAGCTCAGTGCTGCTACTCCGAGAAGGGGTCCCTTTGGGAGCACAAGCTCCCCATGCATTTCCCTTTTGGCCCACAGAAGAGGCAGGGCAGGAGCAGGGTGCTGCTTTGCTCAGGAGGCCGTGGTTAGGTGTCCCCGGGTCTTCGCGGTCCAAAGAGGCACTGCAGGGGTTTGGGGGCTGCTTGCGACCTAGGTGCCTAAATTCTGCCATTCAGATGTCTAGTGTGGTCACATGCTGGATGCAGTACAGCCCTTCTGTAGCGCTCGCCCTCGGTGCGCAGGGATCGGCATAGCTGTGAGGGCAGTACCCACATGGACACTCTTGCTCTCTTGGGGTTTTTTCATAGTTTCATAGTTTCTAGGGTTGGAAGGGACCTTCACTCAAGTGCGAGCTGTCCCACGGGAACCTGTGACTTACAGAGCGGCTGAGCTAGAAGAGGGAGAGAGGGCAGCCGGCAAAGCAGGGAATATGGGGCTTGTGGGGAGGGTGTGTGGGGAGACGGGATTTGAACAGCAAGAGGCATCAGGGAAGTCTCTGCAGGCACAAGAGAAGGGCAGCGCAGGATGCCATGAGAGAAAGGGCAGCAGGTGCGCAGAGGTCAGGGCAGGGAGCCGGGAGCACTCCCAGATGAAATGTGCCGGCAAGGGCTAGCCAGGCACGGTCCTGGTGGCTCAGAGCGTGGAAAAGAGGATGTTAAACAAGACTTCTCTTAACCCAGTCACTGATGGAGCAACCCAGTCATCTCTCCCTGTCCTGCCAGCTGATGGCCATTGCCACACGTGGCTTAGGGACCCATGGCCACGTCCCAGTCTCCATCCCAGTACTCCCAGCCATGCAGTGCTGCACTGTTTCTTACTAGGGTGAGACTCGCACTGACAGCAAGACACGCGGTCTGTGTCCATTCCCTGCTAATGTCACGGCCCAGCTAACGCTTCACCAGCCCAGCTGCCTCTTGCGTCTGGCCTATTGCCCTTTGGTGTGGAGCAATTCCCTGTCCTAGCACACGCTCTGTTACTGAAGGAGGATAGAGGCGAGGCTCCGAGGCTGATCATCTTTAACGTAGGAAACTACCAGCATCGCTCCTGTGCCTAGTCCTGAAGCTAAGGCCAATATTCGTTTTCTCCAGACCTCCAAGACCTCTCTCTCCAGTTTTTCTAAGACCACTGGGAGGGCAGCACGTGCATTAGGGAAATCCCTCCTATCCCAGGATTTGGGGCAGCCTCACTGCTTCATGTGTGGCGTTCTCCCTTATTCCCCGTTCAGACGTGTCTTCCACGATCTCCTCGTGACAGACGGGTTTGAAAGGTGTGCAGCTCTTAGTCCTGGGCACGGAGCAGCCCCATGTCACCTGCATGGCTTGCTGCGGGGACATCAGGTGCGTACAGTCCCTGGTGCCACTCGTGGCACCAGCAGCGTGGCTGGTGGGGGGGAAGCAGGGTGGTGCTCCTCACCGCACGCAGAGGCAGAGAGAGGAGGCCTAGGGGAAGCCCTGGTGACCAACATGTGGGAGAGGTCGGGGCAGCAGGTCCTTTGAGAAGGGGGCCTAGGAGGGCATTTGGCAGGGGTATGCTGCTCAGTGCCTGCCAGTGGCTGGCTGGGGCAAACCCGGTGGAGCTGTGCTAATGTGCGACATGGCTACTGGAGCCTGTTGTTACATCCCAGGGTGGGTGGAGGGTCTGGGGAAGCATCTCCTGTGTTAGGAACAAAAGCTCTTCTTCCCCAGTGCTGCTTCTCTCCGGCTGTCCTCAGCTGTCCCTCGAGCCCGCCAGGCTGGGCTGCAGGGGCCCTGGGCGGCTGCGGTCTGGCTGGGCTTTGTGCAGACACAAGGTGGGTGGGGGAGCAGGATTTCAAATGGTGAATGGATTTCATGTGCTGCTGAGGCCCAGCCCATCACAGACAGCGAGCACCTCCTCTCCCTGCTGCACACGCTGCCAGTCCCTCCTCCATCACATGCCTTGACAGGGAGGGGGAGGATGGGAGCAGAGGCCTCTTGCTCCTTGTGACTGATAGGACGGGGCAGCAGGCCAAGGGATTGGCGGAGAGGTGGGATGGCACCAAAGGGCATCAGCAGGCCACGCACAGTGGAGGAAGGGTAGGACTGGAGCAACCCGGGGTGCGGGGGACAGGACCGAGTAGCAGCAGCAGTGCTGTGCTGGTGTCTGGGACCAAGGCAGCAGAGCAGCGGCTGGCTGGGCTGGAGCATCGCTGCACAGCAGTGCGCAGGGGGCTGCTCGCACAATACCTGTGGCAGATCTTGTTTCACGGGGGTTGGGGTTTCACCAGGCCCACCCAGAAGGGGAGCAAGGACAAGGACAGCCATGGCTTCATATCACAGGGCTCACAAGCTGCTCCCAAGGCAGGCGGTGGCCCACGGCGTTCTGGCCTGTACTAAACAGCGGCAGCTTGCTTGGGGCATCAGTGTCCTTCTCACCTCCTTTGTTTACTGAAGGACTTGTCTGCGTTCTTTGGTTAGGGCAGTGATCCCATCCAGTGTCCCCCAAACCTCTGGGGTCCCATGAGATCCTTCTAAGGAAGCCACCCCACCAACACCAGGTGGGACTGCCCCACGCACCTGTTTCCAGGGAGCGTCTGCCTGGCCTGGCAGGGCAGTGCCACAAGGCTGCTGCTGCCAGCCTGCTTGAGCGCCCAGTCCAGCAATGCCACCACCACGGGCAGGATACAGCCCAGGCCTCCCTTGCCCCTGCCCTGGGTAGGCAAGGAGCACTGCCTGCGGTTCCTGTATTGAGGCAAACCAGGGGGTGTCTTCCCTGCACAGGGAAAAGGAGGGCATCCTTCTGCCTGCATCCCCCTGCTGCTAACTTCAGAAAAGTTTGGAGGGGGACCACGAGAGCCGTGGGGTTAGGACAGCCCCTCACAGCCTCGAGCTGGGGTTATCAGGCTAAATACAGCTCTGTCCTTTCTTTTTTGCTGTGACAACTTCAGGAGAGACCTGGGGGCATGGCAGGTGTCCGTGCAGGTCGCTTTTCTACTGAGCTGAGCCAGGCCTGTGAGATTGCGCTCCGTCCACACACCAGACTGGCTTGGTAAGCTCGACAGGGCCAGTGCAGTCTGAGTTTCCCTCTGATTTCAGGCTTATCAAGGCTGAAACCGAGAGAAATCGTTCTTCACGTAATAACAAATGCTGCAAAGAGTTAAAGTGTCCCAGGAGTAGAAGAAGCTTTGATTCATTCCATCACATAAAAAGTTTCTAATTATACCGAGTCTTATCTCTGTGCCAGAGTGGATTCATAACTCTGCCTTTGCCCTTGATGCCTTAGTGGTTATGGCTGGATTTTGGACAGGAGAAGGGATGAGAGCAGGAGAGGCAGCTGCTGGAGTCTCTTCTGAGAAGTGAGGGTCGTTTCAGAGGTGGGTGCAGATCGCATTGAGAGGTGCAGACAGAAGGGCTGGGGCTGGGGTGCCCATCTTGTGACAAAGGTCCTGCCCGCAGCTGGTGAAACCAAAGGGGCATCCACACGCATGGTCACCAGCTGCAGTATTCAGCCAGCACGTGGGCAGAGCGGCATTCGCTCATGGGGACAGGAGCTCTGGATTCAAGCTGGGCAGTGCAGGCCACTCCCCAGAAAGCAAACCACAAAAACAATTCCCCTTTCATTCCCAGAACAGGAGGAGCTGAGAGTCGCAAGAAGATAGTAAAGTGAGGCATGCACGGCCGCTGCTCCCTCCCTTCCCAGCTCTCGCTGCTCAGGCACAGGACAGAAGACTGGCTCCTCTCCCAGCCTTATGCATTACTAAATGCAGGCCTCCACAGTGGCCAGCTGCCCTTTAACAACCCCACACAATGGGCCGGGGGACAGATGCTTCCATGTAACACACACCAGCCACCACAGCATTTCCAGCTGCATTCGAAACCTTCTTGCATCACTTTTTAAACAAAACCTGGGGGTGTCACCTTCCTGCGCAGGCCTCCATGGAAACTCGCTCTGCTTCATGCGTACGTGTAACACATATGTCGCGATGGAGGCCCCAGCTTCACGTGTGCCCCCTTGACTTCCCCGCACACTGATACGTGCTCCTTCCCCTCTGCCCTTTTCCAGAGCTGACTGCCTAATCTCTAATTTGGCCTCGTATGTGGTGTGTGTCACCGAATGATTCAGAACTGGAACACGAATGCAGCAGTAGTTGCTGCCGTGGGATGTAGGCGCCTCCAGGTCATGGCAAAGATGCCGTTGCAATGGGCACTGTGCAGACACAGAGCCATAATGTGGCCCTGGCTTTTAGCCTAACTAGTTTCTTGTACCTCTCCAAAAATCTCATCCTATCCCTGCCTGACCCATGGTGTGTGCCAGCTAGTGGTACTCAGGGCTAGGCAAGCTGGCAAGGTTGCTTATAGTCCCCTGGGCCAGCTTTTGAGATGGTGTTTAGTGGGACTTGCAGGGGATGCAGTAACATCCTCCTTACTGACAGGGAGGAGGGTGTCAGTGGCACTGGCAGGCCGGGACAGAGACAGGCATAGCAAAGAGGGAGTGATCACAAAGGGCCTAAAGTGCTGTCCATTTTATCCAGTGTCCTTCTGTCCCCTCACTGGCATATCCCTTTCTGCTGCACCTGCCAGCTCAGCCCTGTCTAGCTCTGGATGCCCTGGGCTGGGGTCAAGGGCTGGTCCCCACTCTACAAAGGCAAGACTCCCTTAGAGGCAGTTTAGACAGGTGACGTCCGAGTCACATCCCTGAACAGCATAGGCTGCCCTAACCAAGGCACTGTCTGCCAGGGCAGGGGCCTGTTGCCAGCTTGAGGCAGGAGGGGGGTATATACTGATGGGCACTGACAGCATGGTGCTATTACAGAATAGCCTGTCACTAGCATATGAGCAAGTGCAGTGGCAGCACCCAGCTTGTATTTGTGGCATATCGGTACTAGGACCTTGCTAATAATGGTATACCACGCTGCATTGGCATGTTGGTGGTGGCTCCGGCTCTGTGCCTGTGGTTGTGTGTGAGGGCTTGATGTGGCAATTTGGGGCAACCTTTGGATAAATGGAGAGAGAGGCCTGGACTCGATAGCCCAGGGCATGCTTCCTTCCTAGGGAGTGTTCAGAGGCAATGGCCCTCCCCGGCTGTGTTGAAGGCAATGCCCGGTGTCAGCTGTGGTGCAGTGTTTCCTAGCTGCTAAGCATGGCCCCAGTGGAGCCAATCCTGCCTGCTTGTCTTTCTGACTCACTTTCTTATGGGTAAAACTGCTGCTGAGGGTGTCACATCCCTGCAAACAAACTAGTGCTGCAAGGGCCCAGGCAGATCACGGAGCTGCCTTTTAGGGCTCTGGAAAGGGGAGCCCAGCATGGTGCAGCAATGCAGCCAGTTCGGTGGGTCGTTGCCCCTTGTGTCAGACAGGCAGAGCACTGATCTCACATGGGGAAGGGAGACCCATAGTATGGAGACCAGTGAGAAAGGAGCATGTTCCCAAAGCAGCTGCCCAACACATAGAGGCCTGGTAAGGATGGCCCCTGCTTGTCCCCAGCTCTGGCATGTGATGGGGGATGCTCACTCCTGCCAGTGTTGGTTCATGGCACTCTTTTAAGACAGCTCCTGGCAGCCCTCACTACCAGTCTGGGGATTCAGGAGAAAGGGAAGCAGGGCAGCTCGGCATGGAGGTGTTTCTAACGCAGGGCACATAAGGTACGCGCATGAGCTGAGATCTGATTAGAAGTAAACCAATGAATCTAGTCCTCCGGCGCCGGGGAGGAAACAGGCAATCCACTCACCTGTGCCAGGAGTGGGCCAGCCTCCCCAGGCCTGTTATCTCCAGAGTTGATCCGGGATTAGTGGCCTCCTAAGCTACAGTAAGGACTCCACAGTGAAGGCCATCACTCGCTTTCCATTATAAGACTGATTTCACACCCTACATTCCTCAGAGAAAGCCTTTGCGCTTGAATTTCACACGTGTTATCTGTGGCAAGAGCGGCACTCTGGCAAAATGTGAAAGGCCTCTTCCTCGGGTGTCCCGTGCATTCAAACCACCTCCTCCTTGGCCCTGCAGGAGCAGGGCCCCAGCTGTACCTGGGGCAGGTCGGGGTGCTCCTCATGCTCCCAAGCACCATGCCTGGCACTTGAGGGTGGGGGCTGCTCCTGCAGGTTTAAGACCACACCGGACAAACACATCTCTAGGTTGGCTTGGATAGGGATAGCCCTGCCTGGACAGGGAGTTAGGCTAGATGCAACTTCCCGAGAGCCCTTCCAGCCTAACTCTGCTGTCATTCCAGGCGCGGATGAGCTGATGCAGGGGACTGAGAAGAGGGATTGGTTTTCTAAGCCCATTTCTCAGAATTGATCCAGTGTGGAAACCCTTAGGGATTTATCGGCTGGTGGTTTACCACTGATTCCAGACAGTTTTGATGCTCTGGTGGTTCAGCCCAGGATCTCCCACGGGACCAGAAGGAGATGGGCACCAGACCCTGCCGGGAGTCTGAGAGAGCTGGGAATTGAGCCCAGCATTGCAGAGGTCAGCAATGCTCGTGCATATGACAAAGACCCATCTCTCCTGGCAGCTTGCAAGACACATAGAAGCTAGGGGCCTCCAAGCATCCTCTCAAGCCAAAGACTCCTGCATCGAGGGGCTCTCGTACCCAGAACTCCTCGCTGAGATGAAGCAGATCTTTTAGAAACAAATCCCAATCCGGATTAAAGAACTGACAGTGGCAGAGCACCCTCCACAACCCCTGGTCAGCTTTTCCAATGCTCAGTTCCTCTCGCTGCTAAAAAATTGCACCTTATTTTTCTGTTTTAATTTGTTTAACTTCAGCTTCAACCATTAGACCTTGTTCTGTCTTTGCCTACTAGATTGGAGGCTTCCACTGACAGAAATCTTCTCACACAGATACCTATAGACTATGGTTTAGTCAATCCTTTTATTATAAGGCAGGTAGATTGAGCTCTTAAATCTTTCACTGCAAGGCAGGTTTTCTCAACTTTGAATTATTCTTGAGACTCTTTTCTGAAACCTTTCCAATTTGCTGGCAGTTTTTTTGAAGTATGGACCCCAGGACCAGGCACTCGTTGTCTAGCTCTGGAGAACTACCCTTGGGATGACCGGAGGTGATATCCCTGTCTTGTGCTACTCAACATTACTTTGCATCTCTCTTATCTTAGCCCTTGTAGCTACTGCATCAGACTTCACGCGCACGTTCACTTGTTTATCCTCAAGCACCCTTAAACTCCTTTTCAAGTCTACCCATTCCCAGACACGTCCCCCTCCTGGAAGTGTCACCTCCAATCTGTGTTCTCAGACATGTGACCTTGCATTTGGATGTATTAAAATGCACACACGCTGTTCAAAGGAGCCCAGTTTACCAATCTATACAGATTTTTCTTATAACTGACCTGTCCTTACCACTATTTACTGCTCCGCCAATTTTTCTCTCATCTACAGTCCGCACCAGTATGAGTTCATATTTTGTCACAGATGAATGATAAAGGTATTGACTAACATTGGGCCAAGAACAGACCCCATAGAGCTCCTCAGCAACTATTCTGATGGTACGAGGGTCCTCATTCACAGTGACTTTTTGAGACCTAGCAATTAAATCAATGTTTAATTTATTTAATATTGATGTTGTAGGGTGTTAATTTTCTAATCAGAATGTCATGGAGGAACCAGGCAAAGGCCTCACAGAGGTTTCAAATATATGATGCCAGTACAACTGATTTGTCAATCACATTTATCGTCTAATCAAATGATAGTATGAAAGTTTGAGTGATAAGACCTGTTTTCCAGGAAACAGTGTTAATTGGCATTCACAAGGTGGGGGTTTTTTTGTGGGTACCAGCCACTGTTGTTTTCTGGGTGCCAGCCACAGCTGGTTTTAAGGGTGGGCGACATGAGCGACCACCCAGGGCACCATGGTTGAGGGGGCACCAAACATCCTGCCAGCTCCACCCCAGGCAGGAGGAGTGGTGCCCAGGCCAGCTCAACCCAGGCCAGCAGGGTCCGGCTGATCCCAGATGCCGCCCCCCACCCCCATGGCATCCCCTCATGCACCCCCAGCTCAGCCATGCAGGGCATCACCCCTGCCCCCCCATCACCCTAAGATCCTGGCGCAGCAGGATGGTATGGTGAAATGAGGGGGGGCACCAAAACACAAGTTTGCAAGTTCGCCATGGGTGCCATTTTCCCTAAGGCTGACTCTAGCACCAGCAACTCTCTTGCCATGGATGACCCTCGGCTTCGTAGTGGAGGCAGAACCCAGGTCCTCACCTGTGGCTACCTCCTCAGTTAAAAAAAAGGTTAAAATATCATTTCCAGCAGCTGACTAGTCCAGAGCAGCCATATAACATGAGAATATAAAATCTCATGATGTCACAGATGTCACTCTTGAAACTCCCCAGTTCCCAGATAGGAGGGAGGAAAGACACTGAAGCTGGTCTTTCCCTCCTATGCCGGCTGCTCTGGGTCCTTGAGCTTCCTCTGGACGTGGCTCATTACCTTTGTCTTCCATTCATTCTCGGGTTCGTCCTTCAGTACAGGCTCTGCGCCTGGTGCGTTACAGCATCCTGTTTGTAACTGTAAATGCACTGTTTTAACACTACCTCTGTATTTACAGTCCATGCATAACTAATTTAGAGAGAATTATGGTTTACAGAAGTACAATCTTCCAAGTGATTGCTTCCATTTTTATTTTAAAAACCTTTCTGAAAGCAAAACCTAAGGAGATTCACCAGTAAGTGCATAAATCAGAGCTCTGTTAAAGTACTTGGGAAGATTGGGATTGCCCTTCAGAGAGACCGCCGCACCCCACCAGCAGCCTCTGCCAGACCAGTTAACAGCTCGTGATAATGGGAGCTCATTCCCAGCGCCGATTCCAAATCCCACTGCCTGCCTGACGCTCACAAGGAGCAAGGGAGGAGAAACCATTCTGCCTTCAGAGGGTAATGCCCACTGTAGCTAGAAGGCATCCCTTTTTGCCTCCAGTCCCTCAGGATCTGGGGCTGTTCAGATCTAGCATTTCCGCTTCTCTGCTCCCCAAATTAACAAAACTCTTGGGTACAGAGTACATGGAAGTGGGGCCTGCACCGCAGCAGAGCCTGTGATGCACTGCCCTTGTCAATGGGAGCTGTTTGCAATATCAGATTCTCCCAAACGAAGCATGACAAAGTGGTCTCAATTTTCAGTTGCCATTTTGGATGCCCTAAAGTGACCCTAGATACGGCTCCAAGCCTGTTCAGTAGACTGGTGTTTACAGCAGCTGCTGAAGTGAGCCCAGACGTGGCCAAGTAGATGCCTACGTGCATCTCCAGGAGTGTGGTGCGAGCCCTTTAGCTGCCAAAACACTGGCAAGGCCAGGGGATGGCTGCAGTTGAACCCAGTGTTCGGGGCACAGCTGCTCAGTGTGACAGCTCCTACAGTCACACCTGGACCACCCACTTTCTTTGGTAACCTATTAGTCACTGATGTTTCCTGCCTACAGACAGGGACAGAGGGATGATATCTGAAGCCTGGGATTCTTTGAAACACAAGGCCCTTGGTTCACCCCTCAGCCAAAATCTTCTGTGCAACTGTTCACAGCCCAAATCTCCACTGCCAACTCAACTGCGCACACAATTCCTGCTCTGGTGTGCAACACCATGAATTTGTCTAACACCAGGGACTCATTGTGTGTGTGGGGGGGAGGGGGGAACACACTTATTGTGTATGTGCCACCACCCAGGGCAAACCAGTCACCCACCCAAACTTGGACTCCTGGAGAAGGTAACTAGACCCCCTGGCACCTGGTGAGACTGATCAAGAGACCACTTGAAACAGGGAATGGGAAGGTATAAAACAGAGGGTCTTCCTTCAATCCCTGTAGAGAAAAGCAGAGAGCAGCAAGGAGCTGACTGGCTGCACTGGGAAAAGACTCCAGGCTCGAGAGGACGAGCCGCGTTCAGGAGGGGGCACCCTGAACTCCTAGGATTCCCCACCAGGCTGGAGGAAACTGAGGCAGGGGCCTGCCTTCAGGTGCCTATTGCTTTCTCTGGATCTGGGTATTTCATGTCACAGCTAAGGCAAAGCACTTTTACACTCTGTGTCCATTTGCCTGTCCTTCAAGAGGGAATTGTAAACCCAGAGCACCCTGGAGGCTGGAGCTCTAGGGAAGGGAGTCATTAATCTACGGCAGAGTTGGCAGGGAGCACTGGTCTTGGGAACTTAGGCCAGCAAAGCCACAAACAGAGCCACAGCCCACTGTTGTGCATGTCTCGGACGGCCAGGGCCGACTCGAGTTACGCTCGTACGTCAGGGCGGGCTGGTGAACGGAGAGGCAGACACAACTTATTGGTTGTAAAAAACTTTACTCACGCCGCTTGCAATCACGACGCAGGTGGTCCGGTCATCGGAACAACCACACAAGTTGTTCCAGCTGGCGGGGCCCAAGCCAGTTAATCCGTCCGCAATTCGAAGCCGGCGGGGAAAGGGGTACGTCGGGGTTGCGCTCGGTGACAAGAAGAAAGATCGATAGGTGATCAGTCTATCGATCTGAAGCCCCAAGGCAGATCATTTCAGAGGCACTCTGCAGCGTGCTCAAAGCTCTTCGACTTGGGCGGAAGTCGCGCGGAATTCTAAACGGCCAGCGAGCCAATTACTAGCCGCCACGTGTGAATAATTTAGCACTGGCCAATAGCGGGGCACAAATTTGCATCCGAATAGCGGGAACTCTTTGCACCGTGCATTTCTGTGCTGCAAAGAAGAAATGCATCTTGCAAAGGAAACTGTAAATTGGCGGGAACTCTTTCCTGTACGCAGGTGCACAATTGCAGCAGAACACTCTGCCGTGCAAAAGAGCTCTCATGTGACCAGGAAATTCCATAGTGCCGAGGCACCAAAAATCACTGGGTTGTGACAGTGCAGTCACAGGGAGCCTGCACCCAGGAAATGTGGTAGACGGACCCAGGAGAGAGCCAGTGATGCAGCCTGATCAGACCAATGGGAGTTTACAACACATGGCCCAAGTGTGGTGGGACTAAAACACAAGAACCTGGTGAACCCTACCGGGGCTCTGTGATGCCTTGTTCACTTTCAGGCCCGTAGCAGTGGGCAGTGCCCTATAGCAGGTGGATCCAGTGCACTGGGGGATAAAGATTTAGCTTGGTGGGTTGAAACAGGGCCCCATTACGAGCTGGTGCTCACTTCATCCTCTCTGGTCCCTTCCAACACTACCTGTCCTGTGTCAGGCTGGTGTGGGCCCCTTGGGAATGTCTCACTCTGTGCAACACCTCCTCTAGTGGGTCCCACCCTGGCAGGACGACTCAAGGCACTTTAACATAAAGAAGAACAGCTCTGAGACTCACAAACCCAGTGACAGGTACTGTGCTGAGGAAGAAGTAGGACCCTATTCTGCTTCACCCCATGCCAGATCCAGCTCCCAGAGCAGCCAGGCCTGACGCTACAGGGAACACCAGTGAAAGGTGATGATGAACTCAGCCCTCTCAGAGCTGCCAGCTGACTGAGGAGCCTGGCACTGTAGGCACATACATTCAGAAGGTTGTCCGCACACCTGGAAGGATGGAAATTTGATAAAACTAATGAAAAAGGCCAAAAGCACAACTGAAGTTGCAGCTAGGAAGGGATGTGAAGGCTAACGAGAAGGGTTTCTATAAGCATGTCGGTAGCAAGAGGAGGATCTGGGAAAGTGTGGGTCCCTTACTGAATGGCAGAGGCAATCTTGTGACAGAAGATGCAGAAAAGGCTGAAATGCTCAATGCTGATCTTGCCTCAGTCTTCACAGGCAAGGGCAGCTCCCAGACTACTGCACCAGGCAGCACAGTTTGGGGAGGAGGTGAGCAGCCAACGGTGGCAAAAGAACAGGGTAGGGACTATTTAGAGAAGCTGGATGTGTACAAGCCTGGATGGGATACACCCGAAGGTGCTGAGGGAGTTGGCTGATGTGATTGCAGAGCCACTGATCATAATCTTTGAAAACTCATGGTGATCAGGAGAGGTCCCAGATGATTGGAAATGAGCAAGCATAGTGCCCATGTTTAAGAATGGGAAAAAGTAGGATCCAGGGAACTACAGACCAGTCAGCCTCACCTCAGTCCCTGGAAAAATCATGGAGCAGATCCTCAAGGAATCCATTTCCAAGCACTTGGAGGAGAAAGAGGTGATCAGGAACAGTCAGCATGGATTCACCAGGGGCAAGTCATGCCAGACCAACCTGATTGCCTTTGATGATGAGTGACTGGCTCTGTGGATGCAGGGAGACGGTGGATGCAGTGTACCTTGATTTTAGCAAGGCTTTTGATATGGTTTCCCATAACATTCTCACAGGCAAGCGAAGGAAGTATGGGCTGGATAAACGGACTGCAAGGTGGATAGACAAGGCTGGAGCAACAGGTTCACAGGGTAGAAATCAATGGCTCGATGTCTAGTTGTTAGCTAGTATCAAGAGGAGTGCCCCAGGGGTCAGTCCTGGGGCCAGTTTTGTTCAATGCCTTGATCAACAACCTGGAAGTTGCATTGAGTGCACTCTAAGCAAGTTTGCAGATGACACCAAGCTGGGGGGAACAGTAGATACACTGGAGGGGAGGGCTAGGATTCAGAGTGACCTCGATAAATTGGAGGATTGGGCCAAAAGAAATCTCATGAGGTTCAACCAGGACAAGTGCAAAGTCCTGCACTTAGGACAGAACAATCCCATGCACCGGTGCAGGCTGGGGGCTGATGGGCTGGGCAGCAGTTCTGCAGAAAAGGACCTGGGGGGTACAGTGGACAGTAAGCTAAATGAGCCAGCAGTGTGCCCTTTGAGTCCACAACTGGAGTCCTGTGTCCAGTTTTGGGCCCCCCACTACAGAAAGGATGTGGACAAATTGGAGACAGTCCAATGGAGGGCAACAAAATTGGTGAGGGAGTTAGGGGACATGACTTTTGAGGACAGGCTGAGGGAACTGGGCTTATATAGTCTAGAGAAGAAGGGACTGAGCAGGGATTGAACAGCAGTCTTGAACTACCTGAAGGGGATGGGGGTTCAAAAGACAATGGAGCTGGACTGTTCTCAGTGGTGACAGATTGCATTGATTTCATAGACATTAGGGCTGGAAGGGACCTCGAAAGATCATCAAGTCCAGCCCCCGGCCCCAGGGCAGGGAGGCAGCTGGGGTCACAGGATCCCACCAAGATAAACGTCCAAATGTCTCTTAAAGGAGTCCAGAGCAGGTGCTTGCACCAGCTCCGGCAGCAGTCTGTTCCAAGCCTTGGGGGCTCGGACAGTAAAGAAGTTCTTCTTTATGACCAGCCTGAAACAGTCTTGGAGGAGTTTGTGACCGTTTGACCTTGTCATCCCTTGGGGCACTCTGGTGAACAGGCGTTCCCCCCGATCCTGTTGAACACCCCTTATATACTTATAGGCAGTCACCAGGTCCTCCCTGAACCTGCGCTTTTCCAGGCTGAAAAGCCCCATGGCTCTCAGCCTCTCATCATAACACCTGTTTTCCTGCCCTCTGATCATGTGCATGGCTCTCCTCTGCACTCTCTCAAGCTTCTCCACATCCTTTTAAAAAAAGATGACAGAACAAGGAGCAATGGCTTCAAGCTGCAGCAAGGGAAGTTCGGGTTAGATATTAGGAAGAATTTTCTTACTAGGAGGGTAGTAAAGCACTGGAACAGGTTACCTGGAGAGGTGGTGAAATCTCCATCCTTGGAGGTTTTGAAGCCCCCCCACACATTTGATGGCCAAACACAATTTGTCAGTGTGGAATCCAGACTGAGCAGTTTCGGGGCAACCTTGTACCCTGGGACATCCTGAGGCTGGGCTTTCAGCAGCTAGGAGAACATGTGTTAAGATGCACCCTATGAACACATCTGGACTCTCTACCCTGCAAGTGGGACGGGTGACTGCTCCCTGCCAATCTCCCACCTAGCCCTTTCTGTTATCCGTACAAACAGGGGTGCCCACAAGATATGACTCTCATTAGTGCAAACTCAGGAGCAACTACTGAAGCCTGAGCTGAAGCACAGCAAGCCAGGATGATATGTTCACAGAGCAAAGTTCTGTAAAACCATCAGAATAAGGAGTTAAATAAAAACAGGCACTTGGTTAAGAATAAAAACTATAAATGCCTGTTATCCAAACACAAGAGGTTTAAAGGTAAAAACAGGTGAGCTAGATTGAATGGCCATTGACCTTGATATAATAGAAATTATGGAACCATGGTGGAATGACAAAAATCAATGGGATACAGTAATACCTGGCTATAAACTATACAGGAAAGTGAGCCTGTGCTGCTGGGTGGGAAGCAGCGCTCCTTCTACAGGACTCAAAAGATGCTGGCAAGATATACAGTCTGAGTGGTCAGGACTATGCAGCTGAGTCTTTATGGGTACAAATCCCAAACTGTAAGAACAGCAATAAATCATCATTAGGACTAGCCCACCATCCGCTACAACAAGAAAGAAAATTGAGAGTGCTACACAGAGAGATCGAAGAGACAGCAGAATCTAACGCATGAGGACAATGGAGGACTGCAAGTGCCCCCACACAACCTGCTTGCACAGAGCAATGGGGCTGAACTTAGAGAAACAGCGCCACACTTCACACGAATCGTGCTAGCTGTCCCATGGGAGGAGAAGCCATCCTCAGCATAGTATGAAAGCGCATGCAGGCCCTACTTCAAGAGGAAATAATGGTAAAATCATTAAGTGACATCAACTCCAGTGCACTCAGCTTCATCCTGGCAGGGGCTAGTGACTCCTGGCTTTTGAGCGGCTTAAATTCAGTGAGAAGGTGAGCCCTGAGCCTCGAGGCCCCAAAATCTAACGGCAGAAAATCATTAGGGGCAGCATAGAGATTGCTTAAACAACAACAGCAGAGTCGGAGAAGAGTTGTCTGATGTGCTGAGTAGAAAGGGAACCAGAAAGGGCAGACAGCTTCTCCAGCCTGCCTAGCAGTCAGTATATGAGCAGAGCAGAAATCCTTCTGCATACAGGAAATGAAGCCTGTACCAGGAGTACAGAGTCCAGCTATCACTCAGACAGAAGAAACCCAGAAGGGCCAAAGTGCTCTCAGAGGGGCAAACAGGTAAGGATACAGAACCAGCCAACCAGTGATTCTTAGAAGAGGGTGAAAGCAGGAAGGCTGCAGAACTTCTCTGGGGCAGCTGGGTCATCAGGGGATAAAGATGGCAAATAAGGGACCTTGCTGCGAGCATGAGAAACTCTTTCCTTTTGTCTGCCTTGCTGAGGATGCTCAAGAGATCCCTGCATCATGTCAACAACTTTCTGGGTAAAAGAAAAGATGAGATACTCTCACAGTCTAGAGGTGCTGAAGGAGAGGTGCTGGCAGAAACATTGTTTAAAAGACAAGAAGTCCCAGGCCCAGATAAAGCATTCAAGATCTCAGAAGGAGGTTCGGTATGAGGTAGTTGAGCTAGGAACAAAATTTTGCAATCTCACATTAAGAACAGCTTGTATTGCAGACAAATGGAAGTGGTAACATTTTGCATCTATGCTTAAAAAAAATCCTTTAGGGGCTAATAGGGGAATGAAAGGTCAAACAGCTTTACATCTGCAGCTGCCAACTGGCTGCACTGATCATTTGAAATTAAATCATAAAGCACTTGGAGGATCACAGCCTGAGAGGGCCTAACCCACCCAGTTTCTACAAAGGAAAATTGTGTCTCACTGATCTCTCAACAATTTTGAGTGCGTGTCAACACAGCGGAGAAGCGAGGACTGATTTACACAATTTATTCAGACTCTCGAGAGGCCTGTGGCAAGGTCCCACACAACAGGCTACTAAACTAACTAAATATTTATAGGGCCAAGAGGCAAAGTGCTGTAGCGGATCACAAGCTGGCTAGTTGTAATTTGGGGATTATTTGGATTAACAGTTGTCAGAAAACCCAGAGGACTGGGATCGCTGGCCCAGGAGGCCTTTCCAGCCCTGTGCTGCTGAGACAGAAGGTGCGATTAAATGGTCCATTTGCATGGTGGCGCGCTGCTAATTGTGGCATCCTGCTTTTGTATGAGGTCACAAGGTTTTGTATAAGTCTCTTAATGATTTGGAAAGCGGGGTGTATCGCACAGAGGCAAAATTGCAAATGACACCACATTATTAGGTTAGTCAAGAACAGAAGGGACCGCGAGGAATGTCAGTCACATAAATAAGTGAAGTGAATGGGCAACATCACAAAGACAGCTCAGTGGAGACTTCTGCTAAAAACAAACAAAATGATGGAAAGAATTGAGTAAGGGCTGGGGAGAAGAACAGAAAATAGTATGAGGCCTTGAAATCAATCAGCGGTGTGGCCTCAGGTGGACAATGTGTACGATGCTGGTCACCCCATCTTAGAAAGGACAGGGTAGTGTTAGAGGGGTTCCAGTAAGAGCAATACGAATGATTGGGGCCTGTGAAAAGGTCTCACAGGAAGAGAGATTGAAAAGATTGGGATTGTTATCATAGAGCAGATATAAAGAAGGGGGATGTGATAAAGGAACATCAAATACTGGTTGGTCTAGAGAAGATAAATGGGGGCATCTACTCTCCTCATCCCCTAACCCAAGAACAAGGAAATAGCCCACATGATTGAAGGCTGGAAATTGGAAACCTATGCAAGGAAATGCTTTTTCAGATAAGATATGACTGAACTGTGGAACTCATTGTCACAGGAGAGCATCGAGGCCAAGTGCTCATTGCAGCTCGGGAAGAGATTGGACATTATATGGGTAAGAGGAAGATCCAGAATTAGACCTGTTATTGCTAACCCACATTGTAATAGACACTTTAACCCTCCTATCTCAGGGCTCAAGCCAGGACATACCTGGTAGAGGCTGTGGGGGAATATAACATAGGAAAGATTGTACCAGGTCTTCTCCTGCCAGGGCTGACATCTCTCTCTGTTGCATCTCACCCTGGGCCCTGGGAGACAGTGCATTGGGCGAGATGGGTCTTGGTCTGAGCTACTCTGCCAACCCTCTGTTTCTAAACCACCAGAGCGGTACAAGCAGGAGGGATTCAGGGTGCTCATCTTTCATTTGGGGTGCTGCATGGTAGGCAACACAGCTGAGAGGGGGCACCCTGACTGGCACCAGGCCAAGAGGACGCTGTGACTAGTGCTGCCAGATCAGAATACTTTCTGTAAATGAAGTGTAGGACTTGGCAAACAGGTGCCCTACGGTGCAAGGCTGGAGACCGTCCTGTCTGAAAGGTGGAGGTGGAATAACCTTGCAGGAGAGCTGTCCTCCTCTTGGCACTGTAGCTGCCTGGGAATAGTGCTTGGAGAGAGCAGAATAAATAGCTTCCCCTGAGTGCCTTTGCTCTTGTGCATCTACCGCAGGAAGGCCAGGTGTCCGATCCTCTCTCAGGCATGGGTGGAAGCATGCATCTCTGCAGACATGCCTCAGGTTTGCCAGGGCCAGGCATGGTGAGAATCCTGTCAGCAGAGGCCGTGTCAGAGGAGGCTGCTGGAATCTCTTGGGCTATTTACTGCTGTTTGT
Source organism: Alligator sinensis (assembly GCF_000455745.1). Classification (NCBI taxonomy): domain Eukaryota; kingdom Metazoa; phylum Chordata; order Crocodylia; family Alligatoridae; genus Alligator; species Alligator sinensis. Next base: position 1,099,635 of record NW_005842389.1, read on the forward strand.
TATGTTCTTTTCCCAGTGACAGCAGATGCTCTCGAGCTGAATCACCGGGGTTTGTTGTGGCGAGCTCTGCCTCAGCACCTGCTGGACGCCAAAGAGTTCTGCCTGCTTACTGCCTCCAGAGCCCACCCAACCCTGGCAGGCTGAGTCACAGCCATGAAAGTCTGAGGGGCCGACAGGGAGGGCCGGGTCGGGCCGCTTCCACGAGTATGGACACAGCCCTGCCTGGGCAGCAGGGGCAGGTCAGGGAGCCTCTCTGCAAAGGCCACCTGCAAGGGACAAGACAGGGTTAAAATGCCTCAGGGAGCAAATGACCCCCCAGCTCTGTGCAGGGCGCTAGGTATTCTGGCCTGGCTGAGCAGGCCTGGGGATGTGCTTGGGCTCTTCTGAGACAAACAGCCCCTACAGTGGTGCTGCTCTTCTCAAACAGAAGCCCTACATGGTCCTCCCAGAGAGCCACGTGTCCACCCTGTGCCTGTGACATGCATGGGCACACTAATGCCCTGTATCCAACAGTGAGAATACCCCTGGCAGAAAACCATGTTTTCCACTAGGGTTGTGCGAAGCTTTGGGTGCTGATTCAATTCTGGGGAGATTCGGGCCGATTTGGTGGCCAAATCTCTGAATCTGAATCGAATCAGGAGACTAATTAAAAGGTCCAAATTGATTTGAAGCTCTTCAAATCGATTCGGAAAAGATTCGGAGAGCTTAGGCGATTTGAGCAGTCCCTGCTCTTTGCAGCAGGGAGCTGGACCCAGACTCCATACTGGTAAGTAGGAGGTAGGGGAGGGGGAGCTGGAGGAGGGGAGAGGGGACCATGGTGGGGGGCCTGCCAGGCTTTGCTCCCCCAGCCCCCACAAGCACCCCCTGACCCCCGCCTGCCCTCCCAGCTCCTCCATGGCTGCCCCGCCCGGCCCACCTCCTCATATGACAGGCACTGCACATAGAGACCCTTGCCTCAGAGACAGCACCTTAGAAGCCTTGTGTGTGACCATGTCTGGGAGCACTGGACTGAGAAGAGGCGTGGCTCACCATGACTTCACAGCCAGAGCGAATGAGGACAAGCCATGGGCAGCACTGGAAACCCAGCCCTCTTCAAACACCTTACAAACAGGACTGTAGGTAAGTGTATGGCAACAACCGAAATAACTAATCTTCTGACTCATGATAACCACCTCTTTGTCAGCCTTTCCCACAGAGGCCTGACCAACAGAGACACCCCTCTGACTGGGCTCCTGACTTGTAGGGACCCCAACACAGCAACAACAATTTCATGGACACCCTTTCCTAGAGATGGACTGACAGCGACGTCCTTTTTCTGGAGATGCCCAAACCTCAGAGATTCTGTGTCTCCACTGTAGGGATAACCCCACACAGAGAATGTGTAGAATTTCAGTATTGCTTTCATAAAAAAACATCCCGCTGCCTCAGTTTGGACTGTGACATCCTAACATTGAAGGGGTTAATTTTTCCTTTGAAGCAGGTGATGGAGGAGTCATCAGGTGAGCAACAGGCCTGTCTGGGATGGCATGAGTGAACCCTCAAGGACTGCCAACGTGAATGGAGTTAACTGCCTGGAAGACAATGGAAGACGAAGGACTAGACATCCACTTTTAATATCAGTAACTGTCAGCCAAGGGAAGCAGCAGATGTGGAACCAGTGCTGCTACAACTGGAAACTTCCCGAGGACGAGAGTAATAGGTCCCAGAGGCTATGCCTTGGAGAAGCAGACAGCGCTGCCAACATAGACGTGTGCACAAGCTTCGATTTTCCATTCTAAACTAAGGCCCCTAATGCTGAAAGGTGACTAAGGTTAACTGAGGGATGTCAGCATGTGTCAAAAAGACAACCTTTTACAGAAGCAGTGTGGTGCCCCTGCTTTACCTGTGGCAGACTCAGGTGTTATGTCTGGCGTTGTGACAGGGTTGACAGTAATTTTACCAGGAGTTTAGATGATGGATTTGTACAGGATAGTTTGGACATGGCTGATCCTTCCTCAGGCAGGGATTGGACTAGTTGTACCCTCGGGAGGTCTGTTCCAGCCCCGCTGCTCTAGGCATGGGTGACTGGTGCCGCCTTAGTTGGTGGGGGGCGGGGGGCACATACCCCCCCCCCAATGACCAGTTAGCGACCAGGGCGGGGAGAGGGTCCCCGCATGGCCGATTGTTGCAGTCACTTCTGGGAGCGCCATGGCACTCTACTCCTCGGGCAGCACTTGCAGGGGGGGTACCAGCGCTCCCGCCTGCCCCCCCCAGCACATTGCCTAAGTGGCAAGTGCAGCTGGTCAGGGGGTACATTGGCACGCTCAGGGGGTGCACGTGCACCCCCGTGCATCCCCTACGCATTGCCACTGGCTCTAGGATTCTGCAGCTATCCCGTGTCCCCCAGAATGCCTGTGGACTACACAGCAGCAAAGAGCCAAAGGGGGCCAGCCTCCTTGGCCAGGTCCAAATTGTTTTGTCCAAACCTGCACAGGCCTTAGGCAGGTGCCCAAGTCACAAAACACAATCCAGATTGACCGCACTCCAACAGCCACCACAACAGCACCCCTTCTCCCCCCAACTGTGACCTAAAAAGCTTCTTTGGCTCCTGGGCTTACTACAGGCTTCTGACAAGCACATACAGTCCCTGCCATTCTGGGGTGATGGCATCCAAGTCAAATCAAGTCAGTCCTGAGGACCACTGCGACCATGGGAGCACCTTAGATACTGTAACAACTCTCCTCCACTCCTCCTGGTGCTTGGCTAGCTTTGTATATTCTGCCAGTTGAAGCCATGTCCAGTCCTCGATCTTGGTTCTCCAGCTCTTCTTGGATCTAACTCTTTTTCTCTTCCCCTCTACAGCGCCCTGCATGATAGCGTTGCCAAGGGTGTCCAGCCTACTCGTGATATGTCCAAACCACTGCAGCTTCCTTCCTTGCGCAGCCTCCCACAACGGTTCATAGGTTCCAATTTCTAGACTGATTTGCTGCTTGACAGACTCATTGGTCCAGTGCTCAGTGTGTGATGGCACCCACCTGTTGTAAAATAGCCTTGTGGTTGGAGCACTCCTCCAGGAATTGACACGGGCTCTAGGCTGTCCGCAGCCAGAGGAGATCCTAGCATATCTCCTGGTTTTTCCCAGGGCAGGGCACTGTCTAACCACCCCTACCCCACCTGCACTTGGGTCTGGGCTGCTGTGCAGCCCCAGAGGGCAGGATTCATGAGGAGAGCAGGCAAGAGGGAGACTGACTCTAGTCCCATGCAGAGGGGACACCTGAGGGCATGCCCAGAGCTTGCTGCACAGCATAGAGCCACAACAGCGCCCAGCACCAGGAGAGATCTGCTTCATGGACTGGCGCCCCAGCTCAGTGGCACCCTGCACTCCCCGACTCTTCCAATCAGAGACTACAGGAAGCAGGAACCACTTGCAGCCCAGGGGCTCCCAACTGCAAGGGACCTGTCACAACCCAAGGGTGTGATTTTTGTTTTGTGTGTGCTTTGGCACCACTGAATTATTTTCCCGCCAATTTGTAGCTTTCTTTGCAGTGTGCATTTCTTCTTTGCAGCACAGAAATGCACTTTGCAAAGAGTTCCCGCCATTTGTATTATAATTCGAGCCCCATTATTGGCTTTCGTGAAATTATTCACAAGTGGGGGGT
>NW_005842389.1:1103614-1105325 GCF_000455745.1 Alligator sinensis
CTCAAGCAAGTTTTCCTGCCTGCACCGCGACCATCTTCGGTGTAAGTAAACAATCTTAATCAACCATTATGCGTCCGTGCCTAATTCTAGCGTGTCGCCTGTTTTCTCCGACCCAGCGTGCCCGGGCTGCTGGCCACAGCCCGCGCGGCACGAAAAAGGGCCCGGATCGCTCCCGGCCCGCACAGGACCCTGATCCATGGAGACACCTGCTTCACCAACACCCACTCACAAAGCCATCGACCACACGGAGACCCTGCCAGCAGAGGGGTCTCACTCTTGAAGTCTCTCCTCACCCCACCCTGGTCACAGACGCACCTCACAGAAATGCCCGTCTCATGGGAAGTCTGCCCAACGGGGTCTTCCTTCTCCAGCAGATGCCCACACCCACAGAGACCCCAGCCCACCAACAGCCTGCCTCACCGTCACCCCAACCCACGGTGACCCCACTTCAGAGAGGCCTCAGCTCACAGAGATCCCCACCGCAGACAGCAATGCACCCCTTGCAGCAGCACCTCCGCACCAAGTCCTGCCTCCCCAGGAAGCCCTAACGCACAGACCTCCATTCGCAGTTTGGTGGTGTAGCTAGGGGTGGGCTGTACAGGGGGAGCTGGAATCTGCCTCACCCTCCCTCCCGTTCCCCCACCTCCACCTTCCACGCTGCGGCCCCAGAAAGCAGGCGTGGTGCTGGGTGGAAGGCAGGCAGGGAGGGCAGAGCAGCAGGGGTTGGGGCTGGGGCTGGTACGGGGCGGAGGCTTGCTGGCAGGGGAAGCTGCCACTGCTGCTGTAGCGGGGGGCGCTGGTTAACCCCCCACCTCCTTATTTTTGCTGCAGAATTTTGGCTTTAAATCCCTGCTCCACACACGTTGGCGGCAGCTTCTTGACGCCCACAGCAGCAGCTTGCCCTCCCGTGCCTCTGCTGCAGGGCCACTGACACCAGGGCGTGGACTCGCAGACTAGCCCAGACACCCCCAGCCCAGACAGGCAGGACACAGTTATGTGTCTGCCTGCCTTAGAGACCTGACCTGGCCTCGCTGTGATCCTAACCGCCCCCTGCCCAGCCACGCTCCCCATCCCGCAGACAGCTGGGACACCCTGCTGTACACAGAAACCCCCCGTCCACGGGGCCCGCACACACCGCACCTCAGAGACACCACTGCGCAGATGTGGCGGGCAGATGTGGCAACCTGCAAGCGCTGAAACCTCAGAGACCCCTGGCCCAGCGAGACCCGTCTCTGCAGGGACCGTCTGGTCCAGGGGCTTCGCATAGAGACCTGGGGCGAGTCCTCCCATCGGGGCCCTCGCGGAGATACCACCCCGCACCTCACAGACCAACCCAAACACCCGCAGCCGGAGAAGCAGGGCGCAGGCATCCTGCACCCACGGCTCTGCCCCTTTGCTACCAGGGGAGACCCTGTGCCCTGGTCCCCGGGGGGAGGGAGCAGGGTCCCACTGGAGCGGGCGGCCGGGCGGGGGTGCTGGGGGATAAGGATGGGTCCGTGCCCAGCTGCCCCCGGGGCGCTGGCGGGGTGCTGGGCGGGGGTCAGCCCCGAGCCCCTCGACGGGCATCCCGGGGGAGGTCGCCTCTCGCAGCACCGCACCGCACCGCACCGCACCGCTCCCCATCCCGGTCCCGCGGGGCGCAGCCCGGACCGCACCACGGCGCGGGGGCGGAGGAGGCAGGACGCGGCACCCCCCGCCCCCCGCCGCCCCG
>NW_005842389.1:1105690-1131771 GCF_000455745.1 Alligator sinensis
GGGGTCCCTCCCCGCCTGCCCCAAGGTCACCCGGCTCCGGCTCTGCCCCTGCCCCTGCCCCCGGGGCGCGGCGCCGCCTCCATGGCCGGGAGCGGCCGAGAGCGACCCGCCGGGCAGTGCCACTCGCAGCCCGTCTGCCCTTTTGTCTCCGCCTGCCTCTCTCGGAGCCTGGCGCTAGGGTGCTGCGCTCGGCCGGGCTTGGGGCGCTCTGCAGCCCGGGTTGGAGGAGGCAGCCCCGGTCCGTCGGCTCCTCCCAGAGAAAGCCGTGCCTCGTATTGTCCAAGGAGCTCATAAATCCTCCCAGCACTTGATATACAGATTGTTTATTATGCAGGAGGCATGGAGCTGCTCGGTAGCTTCATAACCCTTGAGACAAAGGGTGTTTACCCATGATACATAACGCCGGGCCGAGCGCTGCCTGACAAAACAGCCTTTAATGAAGTGCCACAGAGCAAATATAATTTTGGGAAGGACTGGTACGTGGCAGGGGCTCATTTTCCATCACTGTTCTGCTGCAGGGTGAAGCCATAGGCGAGCAGCACTGGGCAGGCTCGGAACAGGTGGGCAGATGCTCGCAGCCTTGGCGGTGCCGGCAAGGTGGGCATGGTGGGTGCCGTGTAGGTAGCGGAAGAAGAAGGCAACTGCGTTGAGTCAGGACGTCGCTGCTTTGGAGTGGGGGTCGCAGATCTCTGAGCCAGAAAGGAGTGCGATGATCTGATTGTGGTCCTACGGGGCCTGGATTTGACCCAGTGGTACTGGTACAGCAACTTGCGATGGGACTAGCGTGTGGTGGGTGCTCGTATCCGAGAGCATCGTGTGTTGCCAGCTCAGGTTTTGGGATCCCTTGGGCTAGGTCTGCTGCTGCGTTTCATCCAGTTGGGTCCTAAACGAGCTCCTCCCTCCGTGTGCAGGGCAGGTGCTAGCACCGAGAGGAAGAGGGAGCCGTGTGCCAGAGCTGTGTCACTGCCAGATTTCATGGCATAGGAAGAAAATGTGAAAATATTTACTGGGGTAAAATTGTCTTCAAGCTGGAGGGACTCATAGTGAGACAATGAAAGAGGAATTTATTGCATCCCTGAGGCGGGGGTGGGGAGGATGAGAAACCCGAGCCAGGATTTCCTGACTGGCACGGTGTAGATGGTCAAGGAGAAGCAGCTCTGCCTGTTGAGCTAAGGACGAATCCCCATCGGCCTTTCACAGGAGGGAAGCTCCTATCTAGCATCTCATCTCAAGCTAGAGGATGGCAGCATTACGGGAGGCAATGTGGTACATGGCCACACCCAGCCCGAAGCCCTAGAACGGCACCATCCCCGGGCTAGTCTGTGAGTGCTGGGGGCTGTCATGCCTAGTGTGGCTGTGTCATGGCATCTCAAGGCGAGGTCCCATGGGGATGCCTGATATTGCCTTTGTTGTGATTCTGTATCAAAATGGCTGTGCAAAGTGTTGCCTTCCTGTGCCTCAACGCAGAGTGACAGAACCATAGCCCAGGCAGGATGGAGACATTTCCCAACTAGTTTGCAAAGATGCAGGTGTGCTTGGGTTGCAGATCTCTGTGTAGATCCGGGGCTGGTGGAATGAGGCATGGCAGACCGGCCCTGGGGCTGCTCTGGTGATATGGATCAAGAGGAAGAATTGCTGTGACCAGCGTCTCCTTTGGTCTGTGGTCCGCAAGCCAAGCATAAACATGCACCAAAATGTAGATGTGGTGCCAGAAGCTCTGTGCAAGCCAGTCGGAAACATTGACCGTGCTGAGAACTGCTGGCTGAGAAACCCCTCCGAAGGAAGTGCCAGGCTGCTGTGCCTTCAGTGGGCGGATAGCATGAGAGACTGCAGGAATGTTCTCCTCTGTCATTTGTCCTGAAAACCTGCTGCTCAGCCCAGGCAGGGGGCCCTGACACTGTCATCTTGGCACAAGGGCTGTGCTGGCAGTTGTGCTGAGGAACGTGCCCCCCCTCCCGTGATGAGACCAGGGTAGAGTTGCCCAGCTGGTGCCTCCCCTTGGAAAGCGTCTACTCCTTCACCACGAAGGTGCCTTCTAGGGCCTAGAACATCGTAGTGCTTTGTCTGTAATGGGGCTGTAATGACCAGCGGGCAGCTGGGCTCTGGGCAGAGCTGTGGTGCACCATAGTTTAGTCTGTGCACTTGGCTGACTAATGGTTGAGGTCAGCACATTTCTGTGTTTGGGCTGGGACATTATTTGTGCGTGGCAGGGGAGAGTCTCGCTGCCAGGCTTATTTTAGAGGCAGAGTTCATTGCTCCCCAGGCCGAGTGTGCATGCCCCCGCCTAGCAAACCGCTGCAGTTGAAAGAGTCAAAGAGCAGCTAGTTATCTAGAGAAGTCCTTGAGCACTGGACATACTGCATCAACCTGGGAATCGGCAGGAGTGGTGCCTTTGGCTGCTTACAGGTTTTGTTGTGTGGCCTTGGGGAAAATCAGGGACTTCTGTCTATCAAGATCTCCAATTGTGAAAGGGAGGGTATGGACAGAAAACACACTTCTAATAGCTACGATTTATACTGGTTTGCTGCAGGTCACGCTAAACCAAGGCAGCTGTTTGTATCTGTCCACTCCTATAGTGAAACAAATGGAGATAAACCATGGGAACTTTAAATCTGCTTAATTTGGCTCTAAGGTTACGGCCGTTTAACTCCAGTCATACCCAGCCACAAGCAGGCAGATGATGCAGCTCCATCGGCTCTCCTGATGTGCATTCCTGAGCAGTGCGTCCGCTGTCAGGCAAGCTATCTGGCAGCTTGCAGTCCGCTGGGTCAGCCTGGGGTCTGTCAGCCCAGATTGCGCTGGGGGGAGCGGGGATCTGATGTGCAGGACTTGTGCCGATGGAGTGAACAACGATCAGCACAGCAACTGCTTCCTTCACTGGAGCCCCTGGTGCCTTGGGGGGGGCTGCCAGGCAGATCCCTTGGGCTGGGCTGGGCTGGGCTGGGCCAGCAGTGGCACATTCACCCCGTCACACTGCTGAGAACTACCCTGCCTGGCTGAGATGTGAAGAACCGAATACACACTGGGAGGTGTGCAGTCCTCGCCAGCACTCCTCAGGCATGGGGAATGGCACACTGTGTACATGTGCGACGGCGCCTGCTGACTTCACAGGCATCAGGAAGGCTTGGCAGATGCTGCCAACTTGTTCCAGTGCCAGCACATGCCCCTGTCACCTTCCCCTGGATGGGGAAGCTGTGACATCCCCGATGAGCTGGTACCATCCAGCAAGAGGAGGAGGAGGTGCGTGAGATGCAGCCTTTATGAATCACTTAAAACAAAAATAAACCTCCTCGGCTAGCTTTGGTGGCTGCCTGAGGGGATGTGGGCCCTTCCAGGAAGGCCAGGAGGCCGTGGATGTTCTCCTGCACTGCCGGGGAATGGCACGTCCACCCGGGCAGGGCAGGCTCCGCCGGAAGCAGCAGAGTAGCTGGAATCGGGAGCATGTAAACTGGCCACTCAGCGGTCTGGCAGGATGCATTAGGATCAGCAAGCAATGCCGGATGCAGCACAATGCCTGAGCCCGGGGCGCTGGAGGGCTCCCAGCACATGTGCAAATTGGGGGGGGTTGCAGTGCCACAAAGGCCTGCTGGAGAGTTGCCTTCCCTGACTCTCCCACAGGAACTGGCTCACCCTGAGCAAAGGCTTCTAGGGGTGGCACCTGCTGGAAACTACTGTGGGAACAGCAGAGATGGGCTGCCTGGCTGCAGTTGCCAGGCAAAAGCTAAGTAGCCCCTTGCTACACCCTGATACCTGCTTCTTGCCCATTGTGGATGTGGCTAGGTGGTGGTGGAGAGCTCCTGCCCCTGGGATGCAGAATGTAGCGCAGGCTGGCTCTTGCTTTAGCGTCAGCAGAAGTAGCCTAGAAGCATCAGGGCTTGCAAAACACAGCTCTGTCTAGTCCTGCCATATGTCCCCTCCCCTCTGCCCTAGCCCCAGCAGCCTCTCTTCAGCCTGGAACTCCCTCTCACTAGCTGAGGTGCCCTTTCTCTTCTCATAGCTGCCTCCTGCCCTCTCCAGGACACTCCCAGGGCCTGCCCCTCTGACCCACATCAGCATCTGTGTGCCTTGCTGCACCTCGCCCACTTTTGCAAGCTGGCCCTTCCAGGGATAACTCTGTCTATGCCTTCCTGTGCAGCAGGGGCTGAAGGAGCTGATTTTTCACTCCTGTGGCAAAGGCCCTGCTGGAAGAACTGCTTTGTTTGAGCACGTCTCAGCAAGGTTTTGTTCTGAGCAGTGCTCAGACATCTGGTGTCTTTGCGCTGCTGGGTCAGTGCAGCTAGAGCCATCTGGTCTGCCATTTGTTTCTGTGACCTGTGCCAGAAGACACCAGGGGACCTGCCACTTTGGGCATGGAGGGGTGGCACTTGCTCCCATTCTCACCCCATGTCCATTGCTCCCTAGGAAGGCCTGAGCTGGCACAAGGCCCACATGTCCTCGTGGGTGGGCCCCTGTGGCCTGGCAGTGTAATTCAAGGGACTGTCCTTGCACTTGCACTGTGGAACAGCCCCTCTGTGCTCTCTGCTGCTACTTCTGCTGTGAGAGGGATGGGGGAGAAAGCTTTTGCTCCCCCCCTCCCATTTTTTGAAGAGCCTTCGAGCAAACCCTCTCCTTCCAGCGCTGGGGCAGCTCTACCTTCCTGAGACAGAAGTTGCCTTTTAATATTCTTGTGGTGCCTGGAAGCCCTGCAGGGACATGGCCCAGCTGTGCTTGGTGCTGCACAAACACGGAAGGAGGCTGAAAGGTTCTGGCTTGCCTGAGACCTTGTCCCCTGGTCAGAGGGTGAGTGGGGGGAGGTGGCGGGGCCAGCACTGCTGCGTGTGGTTCCAGCTGCACGTGGTGCTCCAAGCCACTACACAAACAACCCATACACGCAATAGGAAAGAGGAGGCCATGGCTGGCAGCTGGAGGGCAAGGGATGAATGTGCCCCAACTACTTCAAAGAGCAACGCCATGTAATGTGTAGCCCTGCCTGTGAGCAGCTGGTCCCCCAGGCCTGGAGTGGCTTTGGGATTTTACCTGGGGGAGCCAGGCAGCCTGACCCACTCCATGCCAAAAGCCAGGCTCTGCTCATGGCAGAGGGGACGGCTCTTCTCAGTGGGGCAGGCATCACTGTCCTGTCACGGGTGCCTTCTCTGCTGAGACGGTGACAATCACGGGACTCTGGAATGGCCCTGGCCCTCCGCGAGGAGCTGTTCGCTGCAGAGCCTCTGTTTTGTGACCCTCAACCTCGTCTGCAGGAGATTGGGAAATCCTTGGCCTTTTGTAACATCTGGCAAAGGAAAGAGGCACCTGCTGCCCCTGGAGCAGAAAGCCATCCCTTGCCCAAGTCAGTGAGGGCACAGCTCTTCTTACTGTGGCATCTGTCTCCAACCCCATTCTCATTAAAAAAAACTAGGTGACTGGCATTGATGCCTACACAGTCAGATGGATAGCAAATTGGCTGAGGGGTTGTACTCAGAGCGGTGGTGGATGGGTCATATTCGACCTGGAGGGAGGTGGGCAGTGGAGTCCCCCAGGGCTCGGTCCTTGGGCCCGCGCTGTTCAATTTCTTTATTAGCAACTTGGACGACGGGGTGAAGAGTAGCATGTTCAAATTCGCAGATGCCACCAAGATTTGGGGTGAGGTGGGCATACTACTTCTAGCAGCAGGACAGATTACAGCAGGACCTGGACAGGTTACAGGGGTGGGCAAATGACAATAGGATGGGATTCAATACTGACAAGTGCAGGGTACTGCACTTGGGCAGTAAGAACCAGCAACATACCTACAGACTGGGGAACTCCCTTCTCAAAAGCACAGTGACAGAAAGAGGTCTTGGAGTCATTATTGATTCAAAGATGAACATGGACTGCTAATGCAAGGACACGGTCAGTAGGGCTAACCGGACCTTGTCCTGCATCCACAGATGCATCTCAAGCAGGTCCAAGGAGGAGATCCTCTCCCTCTATGCAACACTGGTCAGGCTGCAGCTGGAGTTCTGCGTCCAGTTCTAGGCGCCGCACTTTAGGAGGGATGTGGACAACACGGAGAGGGTCCAGAGGAGGGCCACTCACATGATCCAGGGGCAGCAGGGCAGGTCCTACGAGGAGAGGCTACAGGACCTGAACCTGTTCAGACTTCACAAGAGAAGGCTGAGGGGGGACCTGGTGACCGTCTATAAACTTACTAAGGGGAACCAGCGGGGTTTGGGAGAGACCTTGTTTCCCCCAAGCGCCTCCCGGAGTAACAAGGACTGACGGCCATAAGTTGCTAGAGAGTGGGTTCAGGCTGGACATTCGAAGGCACTACTTCACAGTCAGGGCGGCTAGGATCTGGAACCAACTTCCAAGGGAAGTGGTGCTGGCTCCTACCTTGAGGGCCTTTAAGAGAAGTCTTGACGATTACCTAGCTGGGGTCGTTTGAGCCCAGTTTTCTCTCCTGCCCAGGGCAGGGGGTTGAACTAGAAGATCTACAAGGTCCTTTCTGACCCTACATCTATGAATCTCTGCTCCCTCTGCCATACTGGCTCCATGAACCCCTGGCCTGTGCTCCCAGGGGCCTTGCACACCCCTCCAGTGTGTTCAGCCCACAGGCTTCTTCAAGTGCATGTAGCCCAGGTACTTGGGAGCAACAGAGACCAAGCAAGAGGCTGGAAGGGAAATGAGCTCCAGTGCTGCCTGGCCTTCAGTCTGGTGTGACTCTGACCTGTCCTGCTCTTGTCCTTCTTCCAAGGAGCTTCCCCTTGCAGCTTGGGTGGCTCCATCTCCATCCCATTCACTTTATGGCCATTGGCTGCAAAGCCTGGGCAGTGCTTAGTTCAGTCTACCCTCCTGTGGGGACTTGGTTGGGTTTGCTCTGAGCAGAATCCCAGTTCATTTTGCGTGCCCGCGGGACAACTCTGCAGCCACATTGCGTGCGTGCGCGCGCGCGCGCGCGTGTGTGTGTGTACCCAAATATCTTCAGGCTGTGCTCCGGCTAGGCAGCCTGCCGCTCCACCCAGGTGCACCTCGGCAAACTTCCTGCAGTTGCCTCCTGGCAAGGCGAAGGCAGAGGAGGACCTTCATGTTTTGGCCCAAAAGCTGCATGGTCAGAGCAATTGTCTTGGAAGCAGGAGACCCAGGTTCGACCCCCTCCCCCTGGTTTGAACCTGCTGCTCTTGGATACCCCAGCACAGCACTCCAACTGCCAGGGCCTGCTGCAAACATAGCCCAGCCCCTTCTCCAGTCTCCTCTTAATGCTGAGCCACTGCACCTTGTATTTCCTAATCGTTGGATAGAATGGGTGAAGAGGAGGAGGGAGTTGTTGCCCTTCTGGGAGCAGGTGTCTATGCTAGAACCAGGGCCCTTTCCATCTTGCTGAGCCAATGCTGTCCAGCTTGGTCTTTCCCTCCCAAACCCTCCTCTCTTGGCTGCCTAGGGGGCTGAGGCTTGGTGCACTATGCTGGGAAGCAGGTGATGCAGGTTCAAACCTCCTCTGAGAGATGTGGACCCAAGATATGGGTCTCCTGCTTCCTGGGTGAGTACCTGTTGGGGTGGAAATGGGGAGGGGCCACCTCCTCTGACACCCCTTAGTCATGCATGTTTGAGGGGTACAGTTTTGTGGCATGTGTATGGAGCCATGTGCTGGTCTGGCCAGTGCACAGCCTGCTGCATGTGCTCAGCAGCCACATAGATGCATATGTGGCCATGCTACATGTGGAAGAGGTTGCAAACTGCATGCAAGTGCCTCCATGGCAGTGATGAGCCAGACAAATGCTCTGCAGAGTGTGAGCTGCTGTAGGCTCCTGCCCTTGGGAACTAGATGTCAGGCTTGCACCACTACAAACACCCCTCTGCTTGGCAGCAAGAGCTGGTCCCAAGCTGCACCAGTGCAGCTGTAAGACTAGATGCAGCTGCTTGCAGCCAGCCCATGTGGCAGGTCCTGTGTCCCATGCAACTGCTGCCTGCCCATGGTGCTGTGAGTGTGATCTACCTTGCTAAAGACTGGGTGCAAAATAAATCCAATGAACCTGAAATCTGTGAATGCAGGGGGAACCCGGCCACCCCCAACCTGCTGTACTCAGCAGGGAGAACTCACTGCAGGTGTAGGGCACCTCTTCCACCTCCCATGCCAGGCTGTTATGGGCACAGGGTGGGACAGATCTACTGCCCTCCCCATTGCTTTGCTGAAGTCCTCTTGCTTTAAAGGACCGGAGTCTGCAGCCCTGCTGGCAGCCAAGAGCCTGCTCTCGGGGAACTCTGCAGTGCCTCTTGGCTGAGCTGCCCCTCTGGGAAATGTGCTGGCACATGATATGTCTAACCATGTGAAAGGGTAGTTGCCCTCACTGCCAACAGCTGTGCTCGGAGCCCTGGACAGTTCAGAGCAGTGAACCCTGCAGTACCTGCTCTCTACCTTTCACCCCAAGTAGCTGAATGCCAGGCACCGCAGTATGGGCCCCACTGGTGCTGTCCTAGTGGGTTCTGCTTCTCGGCTCCCTGAGACCCGTGTACCAACTGCATATCTCTGCGCATAGCATGGACGGCTGCACTGCAAGGACCCCTAGACTGGAAGGACCTGCTCTCCACTTGGGGATGGCTCTATGTGTAATAGTTAATGGCATTAGCAAAACTGCTGGGCTGCTAGGAGGGCATTATTGTGTGATCCTGCAGCACCACCCTGCATGACTTCTGGCTGGTAACACTCCTTCCTGGATTCAGTCACAGCACTGATCTCCCTGCCCGAGAGCTGGATCTCACCTGAGAGCCAGACCCAGCCTTTTCTCCCACTGGCTTGGGACCAGGAGATCGGTGCGTGGTGCCAGGCCAGCGGGCTCTCTGCGAGTGGAACCTTGCCTGGGAGCCCAGATGGCAGTCTCCCACCGGAAGTGGCATGAGCCTCAGTGCATGGACTTGTAACAAAGTCAGCCTGGGGAAACCAGAGAAAGCATCCCATGGGGCCCATCCTGCCCTAGCCTGGGGAAAGGGGGGGTGGGGGGCAGGGCTTCCCCGTGCTGCCACTCCTAGACCTCTATTGTTTATATAGTCTTGTAGCTCTCATGGAAAAATACACGATTCATATTTTTGGGCGGTCTCCCTGGTTGCCAGGGCTCTGGAGAGCAGCGCGCGCAGAGCTTCCCGTTGCACTTGCAGGTCTGCGAGGCAGAGAACGGCGCTGCTGCGGAGCCCCGCTCCGAGAGCCCTGGCTGCCGGGCAGGCACGAGCCCCCCAGGTGGAGGGCTGCCAGCCCAAACTGCCGGTCTCCTTGGCAACAGCCACGTTGGAGGCAGGCTTGGATGGGAGTGAAGCGCACACGCTCAAGGAGCATTTATCCAGGGAAACCCTGAGGGCATCACTTGCAGCCCCCAGGGGCCAGCCAGGGCTGGTCTCTGCTCCTCCTGTCTGATGGATCTGAAAACACAGCAGCAAGGCAGGGGCCGGGCACCAGCCCGGAGGGGCCCCAGGCACTTTGGAGGACAGAGCCAGCATTCACGATGGTGATGAACTGGGGAGATGGCCCCAAATCAGCATGGTGGACTTCCCTAGGGATAACTGCACTGTGCCACCCTTGGCTGCAAAGAGTTGAGCGCACGGGTAGGGACTGGTGAATGTCTGGCGAGGTAGCTGTACTGCAGGGCAGGGTCTTGGTTGGAAATGGGAGAGTCAGCCCCATGGTGCTGTACCAATGTGCAGACGGTACTGCAGAGGCCTCGGCTGGGAGGACGTGCCCAGCTGTCTAGGCACGACACTGTTAAGATGCAGACAAATTGGAGAAAGTCCAGAGGAGAACAACAAGAATGGATGGTGGCCTTGATCATGCAGGGAACAGCTGACAGAATTGGGTTTTTTAAGAGAAGACCAATGCTGGACACAATAACCAACTTCCAGCAGAGTGAGGCTGAAGACGAGGTTGGGGCAGGAAGAAGCCGGCTTTGCTGGCAGCAAAAATGAGGATGTTAGGGGAAATGTTTCCAGTCAAGAGGATCAGCCCTGGAGTGGTCCCTAAAGAGACGGTCAAGTCCCATCAGGGAGACTTTTAAAAGCACCTACATAGACAGGGACGGCCTGGGCACATGGAGCCTGTGTTGGGGTCCCTTGCCCCGGAGCCTTCCCCACTGATTTGGGACTGGAGAGAGGGATCCCGAGTTTCCCTGCTCCCCCCAGGGCTTGACCAGTAGCATCAGCCCCATTCCATGGGTCAGACGTGAACCTCGGCTTGGCACTGCAGGGCAGGGCATGAGCATGTGGTGCAGTGAGAGCTAACTCAGGAGGGCAGCTGGAATATAAGATGGGGGTTTAGGAGCACAGACCGGGCACAGACTAGCAGATGCTCTCCAAGCCTCCCAGGAGCACACAGCTGCCCTGCTGCATGGTAGCGTGCTCAGGAGTGTGTGGATTCGGGTGAGCTGGCTGGCAAGGTGGGGACATTGCCCTAAGCCCCAGCTTGTAAGAACTGGTGTAAATTGGGAATAGTTTAGTGGATTTCCATGGAGGCACATGGCAGGAGAATAGCCCACTCCTCCCTGGTGCGCACCATGTCCAGGCATGGGGGTGGGGGGAAGAACAGGACGCGACACTCAGCACCCCATGTGCTGAGTGCTCCAAGTGAGGCCCCTTATTTAAGCACCCATGTGAGGGCAGATCTTTTTGAAAGCCTGACATGTCTGAGGGGCTTTACTGTCCCTGCTGCCCTGCCCTGGGGATTCCTGCAGGCATGAGCTGCTCCAGGCCAGAAGTCAAGTGCCTCCATTAGAGCAGGCATGAAGTGGCCCTGCCTGCGCCACCCCTGCTCAAGCTGGTCTGCTTGTGCCTTTTCCCCTGGGAAGCCCCAGGCATGCAGCTGAGAGCCCAGACCCCCTCCCTGCAGCAGAGCAGAAGGCCACGCTTCCCTCGTGCAGACCTATGCTAGCTGGGTTCTCGTGGCCCTCCTGTTGCCTCCCAGAAGGACCAGGAGCTTGGGGCTTGTCTTGTTTTTCTGCCAGTCTGAGGAATGTGCCTGCCAGCATTGGGTGGAGTTGCCCATTACACCCTTGGGGGCCCAGGCTCCTAATGAACACCCCTGCCCTGGGGGTGATTTTGTGACATGCAAGTCAGGGTATCACAGGCATGCCAAGGAGCACAGCTGTATCCACAGTGCCACTCGCAGCCATCCCCAGCCTCCCTGCCCTGAACAGGAGCACTCCCTGCCCGGCTGTGGGGCTCCCTGCAGAGACCTCCTGGGAGGGCGCTTGGGAGGATTCTGCAGGGAGTCTCAACTGGGGAGAAAAGTGAGGAGCCCCCGGCAGTGCAAGAGGAGCAACAGCAAGAAAGGAGAGGGATGGCGCTGCCCTGCCCTGCACTGGGATTCCCTGACCACGTTGCCACGTCTTGCTGAGCTAATTGGCTGCTACTGTGGCATAAATGTGTAAATACAGCGGGGAAGCACAGCCAGCGGCAGCCCATGTCTGCGCGCCTGCCAGCGCCACGGGCAGAAGCTGCTGCCGCTGCCAGGGTGGCTTTCCCACCCACCTCCCTGCTACAGCCGCTCACCTGCATCGCACCCGCCCTCGGGCTGTGTGGGCACAGCCGAGGCTGGGAGCTGAGCCCTTGGCACGGCCAGGTATGTCTGGGGCCGGGGGCCAGGTGGTCTCCAGCCCCCAGCATGCTGCCTGTCTGGAGTGACAGGCCTCCAGGCCAGCTGTGCCCCTGGGGGAGGTAAGAGGGGCCCTGTTGGAGGCTGTGCTGAGCTCAGGGCTGGTTTCTTTCCCCTCTAGCTCCCCATTTCACAACTCTAGCAAGCAGCTTGAGCCAGCTCCTGTCCCTGTGAAGACCCAGGGTGTGGGGGACTGGCCTGGGGTGGGGATATCCTTCTCTGTGATTAGCGGCTGGCCACAGCCTCCTCCATTCTCCCCCAGCAAAGAAAGGGGCGTTGTACCTCCCAATAGTGTCAATAGCCAAGGCTCCATGTGCTCTGCATACTGATCCTGGGGTGCTGCTGAGGTCTGGGGGTGCCCAGTGTGGCTGGCCAAAGAGTGAATTGGAAGGTTGTGTGTTCTGGAGTGGCAGGCTAGTGGCGTCTGTGGCAGTGCCCGGCATCAGAGATCACTGGTGCGCCAGGTCGGTGAGTCTGCAGTGAGATCCTGGGTTCTGCAGCATGCTGGAGAAGCCCCATAATGCCTGGCTTTCGGGGGAAGTCCTGTGCATCCAGTGCAGAGCTTGTGGCAGGGTGTGGACTCCTGGGGCTGGAGCGTAGCAGGTCGGAGCCTATGGTGAAGCCTTGGGGTCAGGAGTGTGCCGAGCAGCATGTTGGTGAGCCTGCAGAAATCCCCAAGCAGGCCAGTTGAGGTGTCTGCAGAAGCCGTGGCCAGGCCCTGGGCTCCTTGGACTTCAGCTGTGGCTGTCCGGGGAATGCGGGTGAAGCCCTGGGCCCCACAGGGCTGGCAGGAGAAGCTGTGGCAAGGCTTGTACTCAAGGCCCCAGGTTCCAGGGTGGTCTGGCGCAGCAGTGTCACCCCTCTCCAGCTGGGAGCGGTGCCCGTGTCGGCCTGCTGCCCCTTTGTCATTGCCCTTGAAGGTCAGACCTTTGTGTCACTCTGCTTTCTCCTCTTCAGCTCCAGAGCTCCCAGACAGGCTTGCACAGAGGATAGCAGGGTGTTGTCTGCAGGGCTGGGAGGAGCAGGGAGCAGCAGACTGGGCAGTCAGCAAATGGACAGCAGGAGCATTTGGGGTCATGGGATAAAATGGGGACCCGTGTGATTTTTTTCCCCCCCTTGCTCCCGGGGCTGAGCTTCATGGTGCCATAGAGCTGGGGCTGGGCATGCAGCACCTTCCTGTCCTTCAGAGATTTCTGTGGTTTCCCATTTTTGCATCAGGCTGTGTTGGAAGCTTCCGCAGGTGTTTAGTGAAAAATGAGAGCAGGACCCCAGCAAGCAGTCCTGGTGGGGAGGTCATTCCCCCAGCTGACTCGGGCAGAGCAGGCTCCTGTGAGTGTCGCAGGTGCCCATAGCCTGAGGATCACAGGGCTGCCAAGCAGGGTCTTGTGATGTTGGTGGTTCCCCAAACAACTCTGCAGTTCAGCCAGCTAGGAACCCCCCACTTTCTGTACCCCACGGCCATGCCGAGAACAGCTGCCGTGGTGTGGGAGGGCTGAGGAGGTCAATGGGGAGGTCCCCATCCATCCTGTTGCGCCTGGCTGTCTGTATGCTCCAGCAGGTATGACCACGCGGGTCATACTGCCATGCTTTTTGGGTTGCTTAGAGTCCAGCAACTCCCACAGGAAACAGGGGAGTTTTAGCTTCTCTACCAGGAGCAGTGGGGAGCCCTGCGCTGCAGCCCCATGGAGTGTAGGGGAAGTCATCCCCCAGGTATGGCAAGCTCCGGGGCTGGGCTGAGCTACCTTGCAGCCTTGCCCTGGGGACTGGAGCCCCTGTCAAGTCAGCCCCACATGGGCTCTGTGCTGAGGGACCCAGACTTGGCTCTGAGCTGTTCCTGGCTCTGTCAACCAAGGGTCCCAAGGCCAGGTGCTCCGCTTTCAGTCCAAGCCAGATCTGCAGCCTGGACCTGTCCCCCAAGCCTTCCCTTCCCTTCCCCCTTCTGATGGGCTCACATGGAGCTGGGCTGTGCTTTGAGCCTGGCCCTCCATCTCTCCCTGCAGCTCCCTTGCATGTCCCCCCACCTGCCGCTCTCCCTGCCCGACCCACACCTGTCCCCTGCCTCCCATGCATGAGCGCTCATTAAAGGCTTCCAGCAGCAGTCGAGATTGCAGCAGGCTTACTCACTGCCACTAGACCAGAAAATTAGCCAGCCCTGCAGCATGCCAGAGGGGCTGTCTGCCCTGGGCCCTGGCACCCTCTGGCCACAGCTGCCTCGGGCAGAAGCGCTCAGTACGGCCTGAACCGCATCCCTCCCTGGAGCAGGAGGTGGCAGGTGCCTGTGCTTGGGGACGAGGTCCCAGCCTCTCGGTGCTGCGTGCTGTTATGCAACATAACAACATGGCTTTACAGCTTCTGCTCTGTCCGTGGAGTCCACCCGGGTGCTGGAAGGCAGCAGGGGTCCTGTGCTTGGAGCCTGCTGCCTCCTCCCCCATGCTGTTTGGTGGAGATATCCCAGTGACAAGCTTGATAACAAGCAGCTAAGGGAACCGAGCCGAACAAATCCCCTTAGGGCTTCCCCTGATGCAGCAGCAGGTGGCCTCCACTGGCTGTGGAGCACAGTGCCCCCCCCCTCATTTCTTTCCTCTGTGGAGTGGGCTAGAGCTCAGGGAAGGCTGGTGCAGCTCTGCATTCAAGCCTTGCCAGCCAGCTGCATTTGTTTCTGCTCCACAGCCCCCTGCACCTTTCATCACTTTCCTCTTGGCCTTCGTGCTGCACCCTGCTTTGTGGGGCCAGAGGGGAGGTGGGCAGAAAAGACCCCAGTCCCCCAGCTCCTCTCCCCACAGCTGTTGGGAAGGCCTAGCAGGAGCCTGGGCCCGTGGGGGGACGTCCATTGCTGCCAGTCCCCCAGGCCCTGATGTCTCTCCTAGGGCCAGAGTGGGCAGTGAGCAGCCAGGGGGGGGGGACAGCTGCCACTTGGGGTATAGAGTAAGGAGGGGATGAACTGCAAACTGCAGTGCTGCCTTGCTGGGCACAGCCCTACAACTGCAGCTGTAGCTCCGTCTCCATCCAAACCCACTCCAGCCTCCAGCACTTCATGCAGTGAGGGCGCTAGTACTCATGTGCATGGCACTGCATATTGCTGGCCACAAGGGCTGACCCGTCAGCAGAGGTGGATGCCTTGGCTCAGCTCAGAGGGCTGATGTGTGAGGCCCATTGAATTCAGACACCCAGCTCCAGCTGCCTACTTAACTGCCTTCGCCCTGAATTGCAAATCGGGAGGCTGCCCGTGGGTTGGAATGTAGCTTTACAGTACATGGTTGCTGACTGAATTATTAAAATATAGTCCGTGGAGAGAAAAGCACTTGCCTGAGAAAATGCCCGTGTCAATAAAAATAAACTGATCGTTATGATGATGAAACCAGGCTAAGTAGAAGAGAACGTGAGAAATGCCAAGCGGCTGCGCTGGTGTCTGCACCGGGCACACGCTGCTCTTGCGCTGGCTGGTTCGCGGCGGGCGGGGCGGTGTAATCGGAGGCCGCATCATGGATGCATTGGGGACGGCTGCAGCCATGCGCCACATGAAATCGTAGCCTGTGCCGTTCCTGTCACCTGCAGGTGCCACAGGCCACCGGTAGTCAGGCCGTGAGGCTGTGAGATCTCATGTCAGCAATATCTCGCAGCAAAGGCAGCGCTCGCTTCCACTGGGGCTGCGTTGGAACATGCGCCCAGCACACCCGCCACCTCCAGGGCATGCCAGAGGTGCAGCAGTGACCCTAGGGCCCAGCCCTTGCACACCCTGGCCCCTTCATGCCAGCCATGGTGTCCTGTCCTCAGTGAGCAACAGATCAGTAGGAAGACTGTTTGTACAGCACCTAGCGCAGAGGGTGCTGGCCTGTGACCCAGGCTGCCACGACAAGGAGGAAATGCAGTTCTGAGCAGATCTTGGGGTTAGGCACTGTCTTTCCTTGCTCCAGAGGTCTGTCCGGTCATGCAGCCCAGGGCCTGATTAGCCCTCTGCTCCTTGCTGACAGCGCCAAAGAATGGCTGCGGCACGATCGAGACAGCTGCAGTTCCCCACCCCTTGGCTGCTGGTCCTGACTGTCACAGGGGGAAGTGTTTGCCTTGCACTGGCCTAAATTTGCTGCCCTGTGCTTGACTCTGTGGCCCCTTGTTCTCCAGCGTGGGTCCCACTGCTCTTCCCTGTGCTCGACCGAGCCATCTCTGTCCTGTCGCACGGGCCTTTCTCTGCGAGTCCCCTTTGTGGCTCTGCCTGTTTCCAGTGCCCTCCCCTGGTTGGGCTGTCCTTGCTGGAGGCTGTGGCTGCCCCTTCTCCTTGCAGGGGATTGCCCCACAGCCATTGCCTTTTGTCACTGGGAGGGAGGTGCTGCATCCATCCCAGTACCTACTGCCCCAGGTCTCTGCCTAATAGAGAGGTAAGTGCAACATTCAGGGCAAGGTCCCCGGGGGTCCAGGCCCTAAGGGGGGAGGCGGGATTTTCCACCATGTGCTCCCTCCCTCATCTCATCAGGTAGGAGCTCTGTGCCACCTCTCTCCCCAGGGCCCCCAGGCATTTCTAGCACGTTCTGCGTTGCGCGGGTTCCCGAGGGCAGGCAGGCTGTGGTGGGACGGCTCTAGGAGGATGGAGGATGCCTGCAGCCTTTGTCCCTCCACAGGCCCTGTGGGTCTGGCTGTGCTGTGTTTGTGGGCGCTGCGTTTCCCACACACCAGGGCCTAAGCAGGCAAAGCCGAGGCCCTGCCTCTGCACCGTGGTACTGGGGGCTCTGGGGCTCTTCCTCTGGTCTGTGCCCTGGCTAGGCGGCCCCAGACCTCATCCTCTCTGCTGTGGGATTGGGCTGCTGTGCTCCAGCTGGCAAATGTGCCCCATGTGTAGGCAGGGGCACCTGTTCTCCAGAGCTGGGAGGACGGATGGTGCCTGCTGTCTGCCCTGGCCTAGCCTTGCTGCGGCATGCAGAGGCATCCTGTGTGGTGGGGGAGGCTCCTGAGCCTTCTGCACGTCATGAGCTGCCCGTCCAGGGGAACCAGCTAGTCCTGTCCGTGCACAAGACAGAGCCACATGGAGGGGAAGGGGCCCATGGGGGGCAAGGGCCTCTGCCTTGGACTCCGTTCAGGACCGATGGCAGCTCAGTGCAACAAGCACTTTGCAGCCTCCCTGGGGCATTGCCCCTCCCTCCTTACTCTCCACCTGGATACACACGTCTGCCCCTGCCGCCATAGTCCCCACGTGCTCCATCAGCACATAGCAGTGGATTTGCTGCTGCAGGGGGAAGCTGCTGAGCTGGAGCCTGCAGAGCCTGGCACGTGCTGGACATGGTAACCCAGCTGCACGCTGCACTTGGGCACCAGGGTGCAGCTCCTGCCTGCTTGGCCACGCACTTGTCAGAGCCTGACCTGTGGCTGCTGCTGCCCCCAGGGCCATGTGGCAGCACTGCCAGCTGAGGCCCAGCACTGCCCTGCAGCCAGCAGGAGGTGCTTCCCAAGGAGCCACAGCCTCTGCCTGCAGGGCCCTTGAGTCCCACCAGCACTGTCAGCTTTTGTGGAGCCCCAGGGCCACGTCAGGCTGCTGGTCGTGCCCCAGCCCTTCCCGCTGAGGAGCCAGCTGGTTGGTCTGACCAGGGAGCACTGAGGGGCGTTGCCCCACTGATGAGCTGAGGGCAGACCCCTTGCCAGCCACGGGGTCCTGGAGCACTCTCCAGCTGGGGGCAGCTAGGCATGGCTGAGCTGAATGATGCTGGGTGGGTCCAAGGTGATGGGCTGGGTACAGACCCAGGGGTGGGATCATGTGCTTGGGGCAGCTGTGTGCAGCTGGAGGGGCCAGGACCACGGGTGCTACTGGGGCTTTTGCTGTGCATGAACGCCAGAGCCTGGGTCTACCCTGGTTCCCTCTCCCCTGCTGCATGCCCTGATGGTAGGCCCTTGCTCCCAGTCGAAGAGGCTGCTCCCATCCCTGCTGCAGCTCCCTCCATGTCAGGGCTGAGATGTGGCTAGAGGGAACTCCTGGAGACCAGGAAACTCCAGGAGACTGTTTGTGACACTGGCATTGCTCTCTGCTGGCCTGGGCTGCTGCTAATGTCCAGGCAGCTGCACCACTGTGCTGTGCCCGGCCCTACCCTACGTGCTGACATACTAAGGGAGGTGACACCAGCTAGTCCGACCAGCAGCGCCTTGGGGAGAGTGGCTGAAGCTCTCTGCAGGAGGCTCTGCAAGCTTATGCCGGTGCTTAGCTTCCCCAGAGGACACCCTGCCTGACACTGCTCTAAAGGATGTGAGACTCCACTGGGTCTCTTTGCTTGAGGCTCCTGAGAGCTGTGTGCAGAAAGGAGGATGCTGCTTCTTAGTGCAGGAGGCTCCTAGATCAGGGATTTGGTGAGAGGATGTGGTGGAGGGGGAGCAGGACAAGGAAGCAGCAGAAGAGATGCAGTGTGGCTTCAGGGCACAGTTCAAGCGCTGCAGGCTTCCCTGAAGCTGGGCCGTGGGTAGAGAGCACTGGCTGGATGGCCATGCATCGCCATGGAAATCGCTCTTGCCTTTATAAATATTCACGCGGCCCCTGCAAAAGTGCAGAGGTTTAATTAAGAAAATATTGATTTTTGTGGAGTGTGGCTGCTCTAATTGGGCTGTGGTGCTCCGGCTTGGGAGCAGGCACCGTCAGCCGCTGGAGGCCTCTGCAAAGCTGCAGCATTGGAGGGGACAAGGTACCAGGGGCTGTACCGCCTCCAGGGCCAGTGAGAGGGCAGGCAGCAGGGCTGGCACTGGGGAAGGGAGGGGCTGGCTCCTGCAGGCCAGCACCTGTGGCCTGGCAAAGCTGGAGGCAGTGGAAGGAACCTCTCCAAGGAGGCATTGGCACTGGCAGGGAGGGGAGAAGGGGGAGGGCGGGCAGCAGTCCCCACTGCTCTCTGGGGTATGCGTGAATGGGCTGCAGACAGGCCAGCCCTGGGGCCGGTGCCTGTGCCTGTGCACTGGGGGAGCTCAGCTCTACTGTCAGCGCTGCTCCCCGTGCCAGCGTGCTCCTTGCCAGGGCACCGCGCAGCTTGTTTGCAGCACAAGCTGCAAAACAGCCCATTATATTTAGATCCACCCACCCGGTGCCAGCGTCCTCTTGGCAGGGAGAGAGAAAATGGCAACGCCTGCTGCAATCATAGCAGGGCCAGGCTCCGAGCCGTCCACGGGGCCCAGTCGCAGTGGCCCCAAGCACAGGCAATGCCAAGCGAGGCACCCGGTGCAGAAGGGGTTGGGGGAGATTCAGCACCAGCTCAGGGTGCTTTGGCTCAGCCACGGACAGCAGCAGCTCCCAGCCAGCATTGCTCTGAGGCTGGCAGTGGCAGGGGTGTCTGCTGGACACCCCAGTCCCTGACTATCCAGTCCCTTTCCTGGCTGCGGAAGGAGGCGGCAGGGGCAGAGCGGGAGCTGCTCAGCGTGGGAGGGCTGAGGAACCTCAGCACAGCCACTGCAGGAGTCTGCCCGGGAGTTGGCCAGTGTCCAGATGCTGTGGCACAGGGGCTGGTTACATCCCACTAGTTTCGAGGTCCTTAGCCCAGCAGTGCTCTCCTGGGGGCTGTGCTGGCCCAAGTCGGCTCCTTCCTGCTGTTGCTGTGCATGCCCCAGGTGCTCTTGAGCCTGCTGCCAGGGTCAGGCTCACTGGCTGCTTGTGTTTCTGCCCAGCCCACTGACTCTCCTAGCATGGCAGCTCCCGCAGCCTGTGGCCAGACTGCCTGCCTGTAAACGGCCTAGGGTTGCAAACACGGGCAGCAGCCAGAAATAATGATGTGACTGTCCCTGCTGCTCGGTCCCTGCCAGCAGCTGCCTGCCCGGCAGATCGTATCGCTGGGAGGAGCAAGTGTGGGCTGCTCTTCTCGAGGTGCCAGCTGCTGGTGGCTCAGCTGATAGAGCTGAGACTCAGCTCCCCATCCTGCTGTGGGTGGCAAGGATTGGCCCCCTGTATCCATCCGTCAGGTGCTGCAAGGCTGGGCCAGGTCTCCAAGGAGAGGAGAGGCAAAGGAGCTGTCCATGTGCTCAGTGCCACGAGGGCCTGACCATGGCCCTGCTGCATTGGTGCCCGTCTCTTCTGCTGTCCCATGCAGCTGCCCTGGGAGGCTGTTTCAGAGCTAACAGGGTTCCTGTCCCCCATCCCATGCCTCCCCATGCAGGAGCACAGGCTTCCAGCTGCCATTCCCAGGGGATGGGGCTCTCTTCCTGCTGTAGCAGCATCTGGGTAGTGCTGCCAGCTGAGTCCTCAGCTGTCTATTGCAGAGTAGTCAGGACCACGGGTGCTGGAGCAGGGCATGTGCTCACAGAGGTGGGTGCCAGGATGCCCTGAAAGACTGCATCATACTCTGCTCTCCCAGCTCTTGCTGTGCAGCTCATGGGAAGAGCCTCTGCTCCCGCCTCCCAGCAAAGACCGGCAGCTCCTCAGCATCCGGGAGCCCTGCGGGAGGGACAGGGCTCCAGTGCTCAGGGGGAAGCACCTCTGTGAACTGCAGCAGTGCTGTGCAGCGGGGCAGTGGCCTGCACGAGAAGGAAGGGGGTGATCACCCTGCAGCCAGGGAGGTGCCCCGGGGAAATGGCCTGGGGTTGGAGAGTGAGTGGAATCGGGCAGTGGCGTCTCACCAGGACATGCTGCTCTGGACAGCACAGACCAAACCACTACACCCCCCACAACCCTCCGGCTCCCCAATGCTGTGACGGCCTTTGGCCTGGGTGGAGGTGCCCCAGCCTCAGGCCAGGTGGACACCAATTTTTAGGCTTGCCTTTTCTCTCCATTGGTTGTTACGCAGCAAGGATTGTTGCCCCTCTGAGGGGTCCCACAAACAGCCTTCCTGCTAGCAGGCCCTGGCTCAGCCTCTTACCCACACTGCTCAGCTGGGAGCAGAGCTGCCCGTGCAGGTGTACACCCTGTGACATGCATGCTGGCAACCAGCTGCTGGGGGACAGCAGCCTCCTCTGGCCCCAAGCAGCTATAGAGACCTCAGCACAGCCATCAGTGCCGCAGGACCAAGTTCCCCCTGGTCTGAGCTGGAGCTGCATGTGCTCATGGCAGAGTTCAGCTTCTGTGGCTGCCTCGATTTATGGTGCTTCTGGCATCTAAATCCTTGACTTCCCAGCCCTGGCAGCCTCCTCTGGGTATGGTTCTGGTATGGGAGGTGTTTGTGGAAGGGAGGGGTGTGATTGCATTTGAAATACAGCCTCTTGTTGGGTGGAGTATGTCTTTGCTGCACACTACAAGACTTCACAGCAGCTGGGGCAAGTGCTTGGCGGGGAACGTAGATAAAGCTAGACCTGAATTCCCAAGCTGGGTACAGGGTCCCATTAGTCACTGCTCTTTGTCTTGATCTGTACCCAAGCCTGTCAGTACCACAGTGGAGTGCTGCGGCTGGTCTCCCCAGGCGTAGAGCACGCTAACCAGGCTCCATGCCCAGCAAAGTCAATGGACAGGCACAGGCTTTCCAAGGGCAGAGCCTGAGCCTCAGGATGCTGTCACAGTGTGGGCACAGAGCAGAGGGTGGGAGCACTGGCTCTGTGATTCCTGTTGGATACCAGCACCAGGTGTCCATGTCCACTGGGTTGGCATTTGCAGTAGCAAAGCTGGATGATCCAAGAGCAACATGAGCCAGGCGTGCCTCCGAGCAAAGCACAGTCCCTGGGAGTGCCCCTGCTGCCTTGGCTCTGGGCCAGGGGTGATCCCGTGGCTCCACTGCACTAGGATGGGGAAGCCGTGGCTTCCCCGGGTGTGTGCCAGGCCGAGGGGCTTCCTCCCTCCCCGCGCTGAGCAAGAGTTCTCTTCCCTGCACCCTCTGCCCCTGCACCCATGCTCCAGTCATGCTGCTTTTGCACATCCTGCCTCTCTTGGGGCCCGTGCAAACATAATACAAGCTCAGCTGTCTGCCACGACGGCTCTGGGGTGACCCCTACATGTGTTGGCAGGCCTTAGCCCTTCAGGCCTTGCTGCCATGGCAGTGCACTGGAGGGAGGTCAAAGAGGAGCAGCAGCAATGAGTGGAGGTGATTGATGGAGGGCTGCAGAGCTGACACAGCCCAGACAGCTTGCCTGGGGGCAATGCAAGGGCAGGAGCTGAGCCTGCTCCGAGGGGCCTGGGATGTGGTGGAGGAAGGGGACAGCTCTCCAGCCAGGCTCCCTGCCATGGGCGGCTCTGGATGGGGGTGGTCTTAGCCAGCCCCAGGGTCTCAACCGTGCTGGCCTGGCCGGGGCATTGCTATCTATTCGCTCGGCAGGGACTGTTGTGCTGCCTGCCACACAGCTCATCCCTGCCCTCCTGCAGAGCCCAGCGGGCACAGCACGATGTGCTGATTCCCCAGGATGGGGCTGCACTGTCCCTGGGTGGTTGTGCGCCCTTATTCTGTCAAGGGCCAGCAGGTTACAGCCGCAGTGGCTTTTAATTAAATGAGGCTGGCCCTGGCACCGCATCCCCACCATGCCCATCTGTTATTTAAAGCTGCCGGCCATGTGAGTGCAGAGACCAGCTCATATTTAGGTCAGGGGGGGAGGGTGGCAGTGCCCGCGCTGTGCTGATTAGAGATGCCTGCCATCAGAGGAATAGAGCTGTGACAGCCTCGGCCCATGGCCTGCTGCCCACAGCACGAGCCCATGCTGTCCAGAGCTAGCAGTCACCCCGCAGTGCTGCCAGGGCATACCCCAGCTAGCAGTCGAGGACCTCAGGACTGGTGCTGACTGGGAGATCCAGGCTGGGAGCTCACTCCCTGGGTGAGTGTGGCAGAAAGGAAGGGGCTCTCGGGGGGGCGGGGGCTGCAGCCCTGGGAGCAGGTGCCAGTCCCAATTGACCTCCCGGCAGCTTCATCCATCCCATTTCTGCACCTCATAGCCTTGGCTTCCCCCAATCCCAATCCCAGGCCTGCCTCCAGCCTGTGTCCAGCACAGGCATGTGGGTCCCAGGCCCCCGTCTCCATAGGCAATGTCCGTGAGACAGAGCAGCTCCAGGGTGGGATGTGGTCTGCGCTGTGGTTCCCCCAGCACCCAGAGTCTGTGGCAAGGCCAGGCCAGACCCCCTCTGTCCATGGGCCCAGACCTCCCACCAGCTCCAGCTGTGCCCAGCCCTGGCCCTTGCAGTGGTGGAGCGGGAGCAGCCTGCGAGTGAGGCAGAGGGGCCCTTCCATGGTCCCCCTCATCATCTGGCTGGCATGTGCCATATGCTGTCTCTCCCCCATGTCCCTTCCAGACCTAGCCCAGTCTCTCCATCAGGCCCTCCCCAGTCAGGGCGTGCTGAGCCCAGGGCATGGCTGAGCCAGGATCCCTGCTAGGTCTGAACAGGCAAGGCTTAGGGGAACCAAGGCCCTCCCCCTGGGACCTGTAGTGCAAGGAAATGAAGGGAGATTGGAGGAGGCAAGTCTAGTCCAGGCCCTGCGGATGGGGGAGCGGGGGAGGGTCTTCACTTGACTGTCTCCCAGCTTCTAAAGCCTCCTGCAGCCCTGACCCCAGCTCCCACCCACCGGTACCCCAGTCCACCCATGGCCCTGCCCCCCACCCCACAATTGCCCCCCAGCTCCCACTTGCACCCTGCCCAGTCTCCCTGGTGCCCCATCCCACCCCCTGCCCTACCCCAGCCTCACGCGACCCTTTGGTAGCACAAAGAATTCCCCAAACTCACCCCTGCAAGGCGGCACGCTCAGCTGTGCAGCCCAGCTCCCACCCTCCAAGGAGGCCTTCTCCCATGGTTCTCCCGTACCGCACACCACGCCTGGTGTTGCCCCGTTCCCAGGAGCCAGACTGAGCTGGGAAGGCAGCTCTGCAAGGAGCTGTTGGGGTGCTGAGAGCCAGGGCTCCTGTCCCCAGTGCTGGGGCTGGGGTCAGAGCTGGCACGGCCTCCAGGGGTGCCCGGCATCAGCCAGGGCAGTTGCTGAGCTGGGGGGCAGGCATGGCAGGGGCAGCGCTGTGGTGTGGGGGAGGCGGCCCAGCATGGAGCTTGCTGGCTGAATGGCTCATCGGGGTCCAGCCTGATCAATCCAGCACGCGAACTTCTGAGAGCTGGTTCTTCTGGGGCCTGCGCAGGAGCCGGTGACTCAGCCGCGGCGCCGGGCTGGTGTGGGCGGGGGACAGCCTCCCTGCCAGCAGCATCTCAGCACAGCGCACTTTGAACCTCTAATTGAGGGCGGCTTCCTCCGGGCACCGCTGCCACGGGGAACTGCTCGGCCGCTCTTCTGAGAGCTGCGCAGCCATGTGAGGAGCAGGGGGCAGTAGGAGCCAGGGCGCCAAAGCAAACTGAGAGGCCAAGGCCTGGGCGCAAAACCTGGGAGGCAGAGCTGGCCAGGCTGCAGGGCAGGCCACGGGCACCAGTGCCCCACTCAGCTCCTCCTGTGGCCCCAGGCCCTGTTACCAGATGGGGCTCTGGGGTCACCCCCCTTTTCCCCAAGCTCCAGCGGTTGGTCCCCACTCCCCAGCTAGTGGAGGGGGTCTGCACCCTGCCCCATCGTGAGGGCAGGGGCTGTGCAGTGGCTTGGCTGTTGGGGGAGCACTGCATGGGTCTGAGGGTTGTTGGGGCTTTGTGGGAGCAGGGCAAGAGCTGGCAGTGGCAGTCGGATATTTGCAGGTGCTGTTTCAGGAGCTGGTTGCGTGGGGGCTGGGAGCAGGCGGGAAAGAGGTGAGGATGTTTAGGGCCGTGTTTTGGATGAGGCTCCCAGCAGACTTAGAGGCTGTGGGTACTAGTCCGGCTGTCCATGTGATGGCTCTACTCCCCAGGGCTGGGGCAGTCCATCTTTTCCCTTATGCCTGAGCTAAAAGCCACAGGAGCTTTTTGCAAAAATATGTAGCTATATACACTACAAACCTACCAGTCTTCAAAACGCACACACAGTTACAGAATCACACACCTGTTACGATGCACGCTCCCCCACACCCGTTACAAAGCTCATACCCGTGCTCCTGCATGTGTGCACCTGTCCTCATTCCCTTCACTTTCAATTTCCCCGTTCCTCTTTTCCAGGGGTTCCCAAACCATGGTACGCGTACCCTTGGGAGTACGCAAAACATCTCTGGGGGTACACAGGAGAAATTGTGTAATGTTGGATTGAATTTTCATTATAATAAAAATTGGCATTTAAGGAGTTAAAATATCAAACATATGTGAGTACCAGTACAGGGGCAGTTGGCAGTTTTGCATGGGGTGCACGATAAGAGAGTTTGGGAGCCTCTACCTATTGTTTTCCTTAGTCTCTACTCTTTAGCATTTAATCCATTTCACTGTCGCTGTTGTCTCCATCATCGATGCTGTCCTCGTTGTTGCTCAATCCGCTTTCTTCTTCACCATCCTTGCTTTCTTCCTCACCATCACTGCTCTCTTCCTCAGTCCTCTGCTAGGTCCTGTGGCCTCAGAAACATCAGCCCTGCTTTGCTGGGCACCAGGCAGATTCCTGGCCAGGCCGCCCAGTGGTCAACTAGCCAGGGACAGCGATGCCAGGTGTGAACACAAAGCACACCCCACCCTCAGCTGGCTGCTGTAGTGCCAGCCCCAGGGACTCGTGCACCGCCGTGGTGCTCGCAGCTCGCCACACCTCCAGCTGGGACCACGCTCAAGCACAGTGCGCAGAACACAACCCGCACCGGAGAATGAAACAAAACTCACACTGACACAGCCCTCCCCTCCAGGGTAACACCCCCCCACCCCCCAGATGAGGCACCTCACACACAGACACAGCCCTCACACCTCTCCTGGCATTGTGCTGGCACCCGCCTTGTACCAAAGTCAGGGCTGCCACCCTGACACAGGCCTCACACCTAAGCCAGGGTGATGACACACTCTGACAAAACCCACACACGTCTCCCAGGTGGCATCACACACTGACACATCCCTCACAACTGGCCCTGGGGATCCTGCGCACACTGGCACAGGCCTAGCCCCTCTCCCCAGAGAGCTCACTCATCTTGACACAACTTTTACCCCTAATGGGGTGGGGGGATCACCCCCCCTGCACAACTGTCACTCCTAACCTGGGAGAGTCACCCCCCACACCCACCACTGCCAGTTGGCTTGCCAGAGGCCATGGTGTTGATGGAAGGGGCTGATTCAGGTGGATGCCATGTGTGCTCTGACACGGGGATCATCCCCTTAGCAGGAGTCTGAGGATTTAGACCCTGCAAGGCATTTGACTGGGCTCCACGCAGTATCTGATTTAAGCATCTAAACGGATAGGATATCATTATAGCTTCCATTAAATGGATTAATCACTGGCTACCTGGCAGGTCTCAAACTTAATTATGAACAGAGACTCATGATAGAGTGGGCGTGTTTCTAACAGGGTCCTGCGGAGATTCATTGTGGGTTCTGTAATCGTTGCAGGTTTTATCGGCGACCTGAAAGGAAACATAAAGCCTTCTCAGATGGAGTTTACAGCGAGTGGTAAATGAGGGAGGGGGCAGGGCTCTGATACGGAGCGATCAAGATGGTTGGTCAACCCGGCACAAGCATAAAGACGCCTTTCCGTGCAGCCAGATATTCTCGGGCAGGGGGGGTCAAGCTCACTGGGCCCCCTGGGCAGGATCCAGACCCACCTCCAGTGGCAGGGGAAGA
>NW_005842389.1:1131781-1143102 GCF_000455745.1 Alligator sinensis
AGGGCTTAGTGGAGCTGTCACTGCCAATGCACATCTTTAACGGGGCTCCGTGCCCTGGATTTGGGTGGTAGGTCTGCCCCTGCCCCTGAATTCCCAGCCCCAGGAGCCCTGTGAGCCAGGTGGCATCTCTCCGTGGGCCGTATATTTGACACCCTGCTCTGCAACAAGGAACAAAGGATATAGATGAGCTTCCAAGGCTCTGGGTTGTGATTGGGCTGTGCCAATGCCCCTGCTGGGACCCAAGCCAGAGCTTCCAGCTAGGGGGTCTTGTCCTGTGCTCAGGGTCAGACCGACACCTGATTTGGGCTCAGGAAGGTATTTTACCCCCTGGTCAGAAGGTGTGGACTAGACTGGGAGGGAGGGTTGCCTTCCTCTGTAGCGGGAGGCATGGCCTCTACCTGGGATCACTTGATCAGATTATATTAACAACCTTTCATAGCAGCAGGACGTTGGCTACTGTGGTCCCCCTGCTTTACCTATAACAGATTCGGGTGTGATGTCCTGTGTTGTGTTAGGGTTGACAGTAGTTGAATTAAGCAGCTAGACAGTGGATGTGTTTAGGATGGTACAGACAGGGCTGGTCCTGCCTCAGGCAGGGGTTGGACTAGATGTGATCTCTGCAGGTCCCTTCCAGCCCCACTGCTCTGTGATGCTAGGAGCTGTTTGGTCCAATAAGTGAAGATCCAGTAGAAGCTGGGCAGATTCAGGGTAGAAATAAGGCAGGAACTGAACAGCAAGTGTTAGACAAGGACGGTTCACAGCAGCAATGGAAACAACCCCCTGAGGGGTCTGGTGCATTCTCCACCCGCCGCTGGAGGTTGGACGCTTTCCTAACAGACCTGCTCTCACTCCACCACAGCTCTTGGACCTGGCGCAGAAATTCCCACGTGGCCATCTGGCAGCGTGGATGTCAAATGAGAAATGAGGCAATGCCACCAAGAGGGGCCACGTTGATCCCCAGTAGGCAGCACTGGGACCCTGAGACTCCATTTGGTCTGGGAGCCTAGCCGGCAGCAGCAACATGGGCTGTTACCATCCATGTGAACCAGCCCCTTGAGGGGAGCGACACCCCCACTTCACCCTGGGGTGCATTTTTTGGAGTGGAGCGTTATCTAGTGGCTATAGACCTTCGTCCTGCTTCTTGCCACCCCCAATAGCTGGCTCCACGGCAGCTGCAAGGAGGCAGGAGAAGCGATTGCTGGGAAGCCCTGCTCCCCTCTGCAACCAGCTCAGTATGGGTCATTCCCAGCCTTGTCTAGACAGCCCGCGGTCGCTGGACAGAGAGGGGGCAAGCTCAGTACAGGTGGAGCTATCCTAAAGCAGAGCTGCCCAATGCCAAGGTGGCAGAGGTCTTCTGGAGGCTCATCATTGGGCCAGATACAGGCAGATTTTCACTGAGGTGACAGCACATCCCCAACGGCAGAGCCAAATTTCAAGCCCCTGTGGCAGAGCTCCTCAGTTGTGTTTTCCTCTAACCCCCGCTAAGAAACCACAGTGCTATTTGAGCTGAAATTGGAAAGAAAGGAAGAAACAAAGGGAGAAAATTCAGCTGGAGGCAGGTACCCAGGTGTGAAATTTCAGCCCAAACAATTAAAATCCAACTGAGTTACAAGCATGAGAACAGGGTGTTACAGCAGCAAACCTTGTAGTGGAAAGCCTGCTGAGTGGCTGTAACCACTGGCAGGGGCTGCAGGCTTTGCACAGCCTGACAGATGGCGCGGATATGGTAGATCCGGAGCTTGTGCCCTGCTCATCTCACGGTACAGGATCCGGGAACATCCAGGGACACAGGAAGAGTTCCCATAAGTGTCCCCTCTGACCATGAACTGTCTCTGCAGAAAGCCATTGAGACCAAGGACTCAACAAGACCCCAAAGGATTGGGTCTTGGTCTGCATCTGAAGACTATCCTGAGCTAAGGTATTAAAGGCTAAAACGTGCTGGAAGATGTGAGCATCAGCATCTGGGTTCAAGCTGGCCATGAACTCCCAGAAGATGGGACAAGGCCCCTCCAGGACAGGCAACTCCACATCTGCTTCCCCTGTCCTCCTGCCGTGGCGTCTGAGGTGGCCACTGTTGGGTCTAGGACGGGATGGGTGGAAGCTGCCCGGGCTTCTCTGCATGCTCAGGGCTGACGGTGGGGGGTGCAGGGTGGGAGGGACTGGTGCTGTGGCCCTTACAGACAGGCCTGGGCAGCATGCAGAGACCTGCCTTGCATTGTGCCAGTTGCTGCGAGGGAAAGGATGCCCAGCTGTACAAGGGGCTTTCTGGAGGTAGCACTGCTGTGTGCAGGGCACTGGGTCATCAAGCGCAGGGCTGTGGTACAGAAGGTGCTACTGGGTGTAGCATGACTGGGTATAGGACGCTGCTGCAGCACTGTGCGGAGGCTGTGTATGGCACAGCTGTATGTAGGGATATTGTGTCTGGCGCTGTATGCAGGTTGGATGTGTGCAGCATGTCTGTGAAGAGGGGCGTTGTGTCCGGGGCCAGTGGGATCCAGTGCTGTCACTGGACGCAGTGACATCTGTCCATCTAGTAGGTCCCTGCCCTGCAGGTGTTGCTGACCTGGTCCCTGCCAGTGATGGGACTGGGCAAGCGAGGTAACCTGGTGTGCAGCCCAAAGGCTTGGGGCAGAGCACCAGGGCCAAAGGTGAGGGCTGCCAGGGCAGGGGGCCCAGGAGTAGGGGCCTGAAGGACCCAGGAGAGCGCGTGCCCAGGGCAGGGCTCTAGGTGAAACCGCACTGGCCTCCTGTACTCGCCACTCTGCTGTTCTTCCTGAGTCCCAGCCAGGATCCCAAGATGTCCCTGGGCATGGCAACAGAGGCGCAAGGCTGGGCCTGGGGGAAGCGGGGTCCCTCATGCAGAGCAGCCAGGGTATGACATAGGCATCAGAGAGCATCCCAAGGGAGGAGAGAGCCCTCTGCCTGCCCCTGCCGTGCCTCCCACCATGGCCTTGCCCTCTGTAGCCTTGGCCCAGGCTCCTCCATCACCCACTGCATCCCCTGTGTCAGGTGTCCCAGGGCCAGGGAAGGGCAGCAGAAAGAAGAGCCTTCCCGCTGCTCTAGCAAGCCTTGGAGACGAGCCCAACCGCACCCTTCAGTACGGGTGCCCCAGGGAGCATGGGCAGCCTTTAGGGAGGGAACAGAAAGCAGAGCAGCAGCTTGGGCAGGGCAGCAGATCAGGCAGAGAAAAGGGATCAGAGTGGTACTCGGAGAGGGGCTGGGCTAATTTGTGGCACCTGCACACATCTGCACATGTTAACATGCGAACATGCCTGTACACGTGCACATTCAGCGGTGTAAATGGAAGCACACCCTAGTGCTCAGGCAGACATGCCCATGCACACACAAGGGACAGGCATGCACACGGGGGTGCACAGGTACAGGCACAGGCACGCAGTATCCAGGAGACACGCTGGCGAGTGCGCTTCAGACCCCTTCAGTGCCAATTCTTGGAGACTAGCCATTGCATTCACAAAGCTCCTGCCTTGGTACAGGTGGCCCTTGGGACTTTAGCTCTAGCTGTGGCAGGGAAGAGGCAGGTGCCTCACACATGTTCCTGTGTGCATGTGCATGTGCATCCTTAATTATTATTTAGCACTAATTATCCAATGCTGCTCTTGGAATCATTCCTCCTCAGCGAGTCTCTCTGGATGCGTGCAGCTCTCAGAGCCCAGGACGGCAGCAGAGGCCTTCCCAGTCCAGAGACTGCAGGACTGCCCATGCCCTCCTCCCACAGTGGGATTTCACCCTGTCTGCCTGGGGTGCAGCCTCCCGGGTCGCTATCCCCGGGTCTCCCAGGCCCCTGCCATGCCGAGGCTGCTGGCCCAGGCCTGCCCCTCCACTCCCTTTGGCGCTCAGTGGTGTGCGTGGCACCCGGGGCAAGGTCTGCTACTCAGGGCAGCTTTCACAACCGAGCCCAGTGGGAGTGTAGGGTTCATGGCACCATGCCCAGGCATTGCTGCAATACACCATGCCCCTGCTCCCCTCCCCCTCACTGGGGAAGCTGGATGCTGACACTGCACTTGCCCCATGTCCCAGTCCGTTCCTAACAAAGCCCCTAAGATGCTTGCAGCTCCTGGCTCTGCCACCTCCATATGTGGGGGCTGCTTGTCCAACGAGAGTAGGGGTCTATTAGGAGCAGCTGGTGCACCGTGCCCTGCTGCTGGGCCTTCCCTGGCTTCCCCTGGCCTCAATGCCTTGCCCAGCTTTCCAGGAGCAGCTGCTTGGTGCAGGGAGCTGCAACCTGACATTCCTCTGCCATCCGCTGCCCTTTCCCCACCACAGGAGTGTGTAAGGGTCCTGACTAAGCGAGGCGGGTGCAATCAAGCCTTTGGTTGCAGTGCAGGGGATGGGCTGCAGTCCGGGCCTGAGGGGGTCACCTGGTCAAACTGTTTGGGGGCAACGTACTGGCTAAGGGAGCTGACCAGATGGATGCCTGTGAGGAGGGGACCTGAGGCCAGGGTCTTTCCTGGCAGCAAGTGTGAGAAAGGGGCTGGGGCTGGCTCAGAGCACTGCAGATCCCAGCCGGGGTCGTGCTGCACCTGTCTGTGGGCTATTTGCCCCATACGAGCACCAGCAGTGCCTGCTCCAACCACCTGCAGGTGCAGCCTCAGGGGCTTAGCTTGGAGCTGCTCGAGCCTTTCCCCTTTCCCTCCCATCCCCTCCCCACAGCATGTGGGTCAGACGCTGCAGCTGCTGTCTGCTGAGCTCAAGTCCCTGCAGCCCCCACAGGCATAGCACAGCTTGGGGGAGGGGGTTCTGTCACATGCTTTCCGTGGGCATGTACTGCCAGCTGCATGCCCCTACGCAGCCTGTATACAGGGGAGGCTGGGCAGGCATGTGCATTTGCACTCGTATGCATGTGTGTATCACACGTTTGTCTAGGAGCTCTTCGCCGGGGGGTGGAAGGGGTGTTTGGAGTGTGTGCACTGAGTATGTAGGAGTGCGTGCAAGGGACATTGTGTACCTGGGTGTGTGTAGTGTGAAGAGGACTTTCTGCCCCTTGTGTGTGAGGCATGTTATGTGGCGGGCGGGTTACGACCAGGCGCCTTTCCCAAGAAACCTCTTCGCTTGCACCAGGCCAATTTCATAGGATCCCAGAGCAGTGGGGCTGGAAGGGAGCTCCAGGGCTCAGTCCCCTGCCTGAGGCAGGATCAGCCCTGTCCAAACTAGCCCAGACAACTCCATTGTCCAACCTCTTAGCAAAGCTACACAGTCAATCCTGACACAACAGCGGGCATCACACCTGACCCTGCCACAGGCAAAGCAGGGGACCACAGCAGTCAAAGTCCTGCTTTTATCAAATGTTGTTAGTATACAGTCAAGGGATCAGGTAGAGGCCACAAGTCCACTACAGAGGAAGGCAAAAACCCCCACAGTCTGCACCAGTCTGACCATGGGGTAAAATTCCTTCTTGACCCCAAATGCAGCATTGGTCCTGACCCTGAATAGAGGGGCAAGACCCTCTAGCTGGGAACCCCCAAGTTTAAGTCCCAGCAAGAGCCCTGGCACAGCCCAGTCCCCATCCCCAGCATCAGCTGCAGACAACACCCAATGCTTCTGAGGAAGGCTTTAAAAAAATCCCCAGGTGCATGTAGCTGGGAGGGGGGTGGGCAGTTCCCTCCTAGCCGCGTGCAACAGCCAGCAAAACCCTTGAGCTGATTTCCAGGTGTCCAGCATGTGGCAGCAGTCTCTGCAAGCTATGGTGACTTTCTTTCCCCATCCTGGAGACTGATGGGAGCCCTGGTGCGGAGCCACCTGGGGAGTTGCCCAATGCCACGCACTAATGACAGAATCTGCCGTGGGGCAAACCTAGCCCTGGCCTGCTGGATGAGACCCGGCCCAAGCCCTTCCTCCACCACCAGTCCCTCACTCCCCAGTGCCTGGCTCTTGCCTCTTGATGGGTCATTTGGGGTGCAGGGCTGGGGCGGGTGCTGGGGGAAAAAAGGCAAAGGGCTGGGGCGAGTTGGGGTCAGTAGTGGGCTCCAAGGGGTGCAGTGCTGGGGGCTGC
Source organism: Alligator sinensis (assembly GCF_000455745.1). Lineage (NCBI taxonomy): Eukaryota > Metazoa > Chordata > Crocodylia > Alligatoridae > Alligator > Alligator sinensis. Next base: position 1,137,792 of record NW_005842389.1, read on the forward strand.
GACTACCTGGCTGCTTTGCCCCGCTCTGCCTTCCCCGCCTCTGCTGCTCCCTGCTCCGGGCGGTGATGGGCCTTCACTACAGACACAGCCCTGAGCCCCTGCACTGTGCCCAGATCCTGCTGTGTGCTGGGGGCAGTGGACCCTGGGGCTGCATGGTGGCACTGCCCCTGCTGTGCTTTGCCCCACACCACCCCTCCCTCACACTGCCTCAGCCAGACCATCCTCCCCCAGAGACCACATACATGGTCCCCCATCACCTCCCCGGAGAGCCGTGGCTGTGGTGGTGTGTGTGAGGCTGGCTGGCCATGGCGATGGGGCTGGTGAGCCCTGGCAGAGGCAGCTGCCTCAGGGGTGAAGCTGCCCACAGCTGTGACCATGGCAGGAGACATGGCTGTGGCTGCTATGGGTTTCGGGGTGTGGGCAGTGGCCCTTGAGCAGGGGTGGCTGTGACTGGGGGAGTGACGTGCCATGGGAGTGGCAGCTGTGGCAGCAGAAGAGGCTGTGTGAGTGACACCGGCTGTGGCCATGGTAGTGGTGTGTGAGGGTGGTGGCAGTGGGAGACTGTCAGCAGCTGCGGTCAGCGGGAGGCACAGGCAGCAGCTGGGGGTGAGGCTGACCGTGGCCGTGGCACTGAGGCTTGGAGGGAGGGCTTGGGATGCAGTGGGGACTGTGCAAAGTGACATCCCCATGGAGGGGCTCGGGGCTCTACTGGGGCTGGGGCTGCCACCCTGGCTACCCGGTGCTGTTGTGCTGCCTGGCCCCTCCCCAGACCCCTCAAGCCCATGTAGGAGGGAGCAGCACTGGTAAGGAGGGAGCACCATGTTCCCGTGTCCTGTGGCCAAACCTGAAGGATCCCTACCCCATCCTGTCCTCTGGCACTGCCCTGTCCTTAGGGCCTCACTCACCTGCCCGCCTTGGGAGTTGGACCCAGCCAGTGTGCAGCAGATCCAGCCTGTCTCAGCCCCTCTGAGACTAGGTGGTGGGCACAAGCTCCCCTCCACCTGGCCTTCATGCTTGGGCTCAGGCCCTGGCCCCTCCCGCTGCTCTTCCAGAGGTTGTCCTGAGCACCACCAGGCTGGGGGCAATACCTGTTCCCAGGCCAGGAAAATGGGCTCCCTTGGGTCACATCCACAGGCCTGGGCTGGCCATGAGCCATCTCACGGGCTGCAGCCTGCCTTGTTTTGGGGAAGGGGACTCGCTCAGGCTCCCCATCATGTGCCCCAGGGCAGGGAGAGGGGAGCGGCACTGCAGAGCTGTGGGTGCCCTCTCTGGCTTCTGCTGGCCAAGGCGGGCAGGGCAGGTTGCAGGGCATGGGAGGTGGCACTTGGCAGGGGCCAGCAAATCACCAGCACTGCAAGTGCTCGTGGTGTTTGCTGCCCCCGGGGCTGTGTGAATGGCAGCTGTGGCCACGTGGCCGGGAGGTTGGGAGACTCAACTATGACAGCACCTAGGCCTGGCTGCTCCCCAGGGCCTGCATCTCTGCCAAATCAGCACTACCCATGCCTCCCTGAGTCTGTGGGGTGCAACAGGGCAGCAGCGGGCAGCTCTGGCCTGTTATCTAGGTGTGGTTCTGACCCAGAGCCTGATATGCTGCCCCTCCTAGGCACACATGCTGCCCACACACATGCCCACCACCCTGCCTGTATGCACACCTGTGGCCTGCATCCAGTGGGACTAATACAGACACGTGGCCTTGTATGTGTGCAAATGTGCACAGTTGCACACACAGATGCACCCATGCCTTTACACATGTGCCACTCATATGTGCCACTCTGGGCGAGGTAAGGGAAACCTGCCCCCATGCAGCACCTGTAGCTGCTGGACTCCTTGCTGCAGGGTTTGGGTGCAGTCTCTTCCCAGTGGAGGATGTCGACCATGCTGAGCTTCCCGGCCAGCCCAGCCTTGCTCTCCTCCATGCAGGGTGCCCTGGCTGTGCTGGCCTGTCCCATGCTACGAGCCTGCCAGTGCTGATGGTGCATGGTGCATGCCGTGGCCGAGGGGCACATTCCCACCAGGGCACATTCCAGCCCGTTGGCTGCAAGCGGGTGGGAGCGACACAGGCTGGGCAGAATGGACTCTTTGTGCAACGGGTGGGAGCAGGCCTGCCTGCAGCCAGCGAGGGGCTCTGCACTGGGTGGGGATGTGGGCCAGCCCTTGGCTGGCGAGTGGGCAGAGGTAGATAGGAACTCAGGGCTATGACCGTGGGGAGATGTGGCTGTTGGAGTGCACTTCCCAAGGCCCTGCTGCATTGCGGATCATACGGACATGCTTCCTGCCTCTGCCTTCAGCCCCATGTGGGCCTGGGCAGGGCAGGGCTGGGAGTGCTGGAGTGCCAGGGGCTGGGGAAGTGGTGGAGCGGGGCTGGCAAGAAGGAGGTGTGGGGCTGCCAGTGGGTTGGAGGGCTGTGGAGCAGGTGAGGCCACCTGTGCTGACCCCCCCCCACCCCTCTGTGTGGCAGAGAGCCAGCCCACGACGTCAGACGAGACGGTGGTGGCAGGCGGCACCGTGATGCTCAAGTGCCTGGTGGAGGACCCGGATGACTCCTCACTGCAGTGGTCCAACCCTGCCCAGCAGACCCTCTACTTCGGGGAGAAGCGAGGTACCAGCTCTGGGGCTCCAGCTGCAATCCCCTTGGGAGAAGGCTTGGGGGGTGGGGTAGGGGGTGCTGAGGGAGCAAGCTCAAGAGTGTGGGGCAGGGGAATGGCACACAGGGAGAGGGCACAGATGCGGGGCAGGGAACAGGCTGAGGGTGCAGGACTGGTACCCCAGTAGGGAGCAAGTCCTGGAGGATGGGGTGGAGGGCAGTGCTGGAAAGGGGGAGGTTGAGGGAGTAGAGCCAAAGAGTGGGGAGTATTGCTGCTGGTTGGGTGGGACCCAGGGCTCCCGCACCCTCATGTTCCCTCCCACCCCCATCAGCTGCTCTCACTGGTCCCTGGCTCTCTCCCACAGCCCTGCGGGACAACCGGATCCAGCTCGAGCGGTCCACACCCAACGAGCTGACCATCAGCATCAGCAACGTGGTGCTGTCCGACGAGGGCGAGTACACCTGCTCCATCTTCACCATGCCTGTGCGGACTGCCAAGGCCCTTGTCACCGTGCTGGGTGAGCTGGCGCTGCTGCCCTAGCATGACCACAGCCCAGCAGCATCACACGCTGCCCCAGCACAGCCTTCCAGTGCCTTGGGTCAGCATGGACTCTGCCATGGGAGTGAAGGGGTGCACACTGTTACACAGGAAAGCTGGGAGCTTGGCAGCTGGCCCAGGGCTCCCCACCTTCCTCCCAGCCCAGCTGGAGCAGGGCCTGCCTCTCCCAGCCTGTGCCATGCTGGGAGTCCATGTCACTGGGCAGAGCCCTTCAGCCAGGCTGTGCACATCCCTGCCCCACTGGGCACCTTGGTCTTTTCACGTCCACCCTGCTGGGTCCGTGTCCCTGCACAGACCGGTGCCTCGTGCCTGTGTCTCAGCATCCATCCCTGTCTCGCTGGCAGACGGATGAGGCTGCTCAGTCTGTCATGCTCTTCCTGCTAGGAATCCCCCAGAAGCCCCAGATCTCCGGCTACGAGATGCCCATCCGGGAGGAGGAGATGGCACGGTTGACGTGCAGGTCCTCGGGCAGCAAGCCAGCGGCCAAGCTCCGATGGAAGAAGGGGATCAAGGACCTGAAGGGTAGGTGCTGGCCCCAGTTTGCAAGGTGCAGAGCACCATGTCTTGCCTGGGGAGAGCACAGGGACCAGCCATGCTGGGGGAGACCCTGGCTTCCCTCCCTGGCCTGACTTGTGCTCTGCACTGCAACCAGAGCCTCCGGGATCCTCACTGGCAGCTCCTGGTGAGTGTCACCATAGGGAAGATGCTTCCCTAGGACAGAGCCTGCAACTTGACAGCCAAGACAGCATGGCCAGCAGCACGGCAGGGCTCAGGGGAGGGCAGAGCAGGGAGGTGCCACCCGAGCCCTGGGGAGACTGGCAGGGCATAGAGCTGCAGCATGATCTCTGCAAGGTGGGCACAGGCAGCCCAGGCTGTGAGTGAGGGAAGGAAGGAGTGAGCAGGGAGCTGGCACAGGATCCCAGCACCTGTGACCTGAATGAGCCCTATGCACAGAGCCCACTGCAGGGAACAGGACACAGCTGGGGCAGGCTGTACCTTCACAGCGTCCCAGCCCTGCCTGCGGGGATACAGGAGCTAACCACAGCCTCTCCTCCCCCAGACGAGGGCACTGATGTGATGGAGGACTCCAACGGGAAGACATTCACAGTGACCAGCCGCGTGGAGTTCCACGTCACCAAGGAGGACAACGACATGGAGGTGACCTGCACGGTGGATCACGAGTCCCTGCAGAACACGGAGAGATCCGTCACCCAGAAACTCCAGGTCTACTGTACGTGCGGGGGGTGGCCTGAGATACAGCCAGGGCCGTGCTGGGCTCAGGTAGTGGAGGGGACTGAAAGGGCTTCAAGCAGACACCCCCACCCCTGCCACCCCCACCCAAGCAAAGTACACATACAACCTGGGGCTAGCAGCTTCCCTGATGTGTGCATGCAAGCATGCACTGTCCTGGATTCCCTGCACCCCCAAACCAGCCTGCCCACCCGAGGCTACCTAGTACACCCCCCCCGCAACAAGCCACCTGCCCAATATGAGTGCAGTGTGCTGCAGTGCACTCCCTCATGCACACACCTACAGTGCACACTGCAAAGGCTGGCAGGGGCCTGCTAGGACTGGGGGGGGTGGTGTCCCTGTGACACTGTGCAGGTGCAGGTGCAGGTGCAGGCAGAGGAAGGCTGTCATCATGCTGCGGCTGTGGGTGTGGGGGACAGGGGTATGGCATGGCAGGGCAGGAGGGGGCAGCTATGTCATGCAGGCTGGGACACAACATGTGTGCATGGTGATGGGAGGGAGGTCCCTGCTGTATACCAGCGGGGGCAGGGGGTGCAAGCTGCAGATGTGGGGGGGCAGGTAGCTGATTTATGGGGGTGCTTGGGGGCTGAGGGGCATGTGGGGCAACAGGGAAGGGCAGGAACTCTGGTGGGGGAATGGGTCTGGCAGTGGAGGGGTGCGTGTGGCTGACAGAGGGCAGGGGGTGATGCTGAGCCTACCCAGGCCTGAGATTCATCCCCATTTCTCTCCTCTGTTTCCAGATAAGCCGACAGCCAAGATCGAGCCAAACCCCCAGTACCCCCGGGAGGGCGAGAAGCTGCGCCTGCAGTGCGAGGGGCAGGGCAACCCTGTGTAAGGACGTCAGCCTTGCCTGCTCCCCCGGAAACTCCTGTCCCCCGTCCCTCCCCACCAGGACCGCCCCTACGCCCTGTGGAAGA
>NW_005842389.1:1143133-1151869 GCF_000455745.1 Alligator sinensis
CCGGCACCAGGGCAGGGCAGCACGGGCAGCTGGAGAGTCCTGAGCCCCAGCCCACAAGGGGCCGTCTCGGAGCAGAGCTGCTGCCCCAGGAGCCCAGCTGGCCTGAGGCTCGGCCCTCGAACAGGCTGTCTCAGCTGCCCCCTCCATGCTGCCCTGGATGGCAGCTCCCCCTCTGCCCCTGGCCTGACAAGCCCTGTCCCCCCAGGCCGCAGGAGTTCCTGTGGGAGAAGGAGGGCAGCGACACCCCCCTGCAGATGAACTCGGAGAGCGTCCTCGTGTTTCCGTTCCTCAACAAGAGCGACAGCGGCACCTACGTCTGCACGGCCACCAGCTCCATGGGCAGTGTCATAGCTAAGTACAACCTGGACGTGAACGGTAAGCCCTGGGCCCTGCCAGCACAGCCAGAGCCTGCTGCCAGCTGCCCCCAGGTGGGCACCGCTTCCCGGCACCGTGCCGGTTACATGGGGCCTCGGCCACCCCCGCACCTGCCATGCCTGTGCATGAGGAGCCGCGACACGTGTGTGATCCACCTCCTGGAGAAGTGGCTCCATGTGGATTGTGTGACCCCCCCCTCCCTCCACGTGTGCCAGCAGGCAGTGTGGCTAGGGGCTGCTCTAGGCATCCAGGCCTTGCAGGGAGCAGGATCCTCCCCAGGGGCAGCACAACACCAAGGTCTTGTCCAGGCTGGTTTTCCAAGGTCCCTACATGTGGCTCTGCCTCCCTGCCAGAGGTTCCTTCCCCAGCAGGAGCACTGATGCACTCCCTTCCTTGCTGTCCGTAAGCCGGGGGCACATGCAGGCTGACCCCCACACCTGCCCCTCCCTGGGAAAGGCATCCACCAGCCCGGCTGGGCAGGTTTGTTCTGGGAGGGTCAGATGATCCATGGAGCTCGGCTCCCAGAGGGAACAGAGCAGAACAGAGCACCCTTCCCCACAGAGATGCCTGAGCACTTGGAGAAGGCATCCTCAGCTCCTCCTAGCTCCTGAGGATTTCAGCTGCTCTTTAAGATCTCTTCACTTGGCCCCTTGGTTCTGGGGCCTGACTGCAAAGAGGGGCCAAGGCTCTGCGGGGGCCGAGGCCTGCGCCCACTGCAGCCCAGTGCTGCCCCATCCTGGACTCTTCCTGTAGCTGTCAGAGCTCCTGCAGTTCTCCAGTGCCGTACGTGCCGCCTTTGCCAAGCTGCTCTGCCGCTGCTCCTGCCTGCATTTAATTAGTTAATGTGTTTTGCCCAGGGAGCAGGGCTATGTATTATTCAGGGCTATTATTATGAGCTCTCTAATCTCTTGCTGCGGTGGGATTATTTCTCAGTCCATGCCGATGTTTGCAGCTCCTCCCAGTCTCGGGATTTTTTGTCGATCTGGGGGCTGCACTGCCCCTCACAGGTCAACAGGGACATGTCCGCGTGAGCGCTTCAGTCCTGGCAGCTCGGACTGCAGTACCCAGGCTGCTGGGCTCTTTGGGAACCTGGCCCCAGTTCTAGGTGCTGACCAAACGCTTCTGGAAATCTGCCGTTTCTAAAAGCCTCCTGTCCATCCACACTTCCATCCATCCATCTGTCCATCCATCTGTCCAGCAGTGCCAGCATGCCCCTCCCCGCATTGCTGACACTGTTCTTTCCTGCTGCGGGAGAGGGTTGGTTTGGTTTGTCTTCTTAAGTGCGTCAGTCAGCTTTCAGCCGTGTCCGGTGTCCACGCCAGCAGTCTGGGGGAGCAGACAAGTCCGGGCTCCCTGTGGCAGGGAGCTGGGCCCCAGAGGCCTCATGCCTCCAGGGCTATCTCCCGGCTGCTGCCCTGGCTGTAATTCTAGATGGAAAAGTGAAGCCATGTCCGTCTCTATCCCTGTGTTGTCTGTCCTCTCAACCCCATGCTGCTTCTGGCTCCAAGTGCAGATTGGTGGCTTTCTCCTTGCTGCCCCATCCTGCGCGTGGAGCTGGGCTAGAGCTACCACACTAACCTCCTGGATACCCCCAAGCCTGGCGGGAACTTGGCAGGGTGCTTTCCTGCCATGCCTGGAAGCTGACCTCTCCCTGACGGTCCTGTGCTGTGCTGCAGTGGGGCTGGGACTCCCCTGTCTGATGTGCAGTGTACTTGTTGTACCTCTCAGCATCCCGGGCAGTGAGCTCCCTCCCACCCTCACCCGCCCCACTCACCTCACTATATAGAGGTCTCTGGCAGGTGCTCAGTGCCCCAGGCTGTGCAGTCTCTGCTTCCCCTTAGTCCTCTGCTTCCCTGGGTTTGCTGTGATGCTCTGATCACTCGCAGCATTCGTGCCTCCCCTCTTCTCCCAAGAAGCCTGTCTGGAGACTGGCTGCTGTTGCTAGCAGGCAGCTTGTCTCTCCTGGCACTTGCAGTGCAAGTGTCCTGCCACAGGCCATTGCACATTCACCCCAGGATTGCACAGCTGAGCCCTCCCTCTCCTTCTGGCAGCTCTACATACTCCTCCCCCACTGCCACTGTTCACTCTTCCAGCATCCATCCCACACCAGCCTGCCCAGTGCTCCCTTGCCCTGCTGGGCACGAGCCCCTGCCTCCCTCCTGTAGGCCCAGCACTGCCCCATATCTCAGCTCAGCCCAGTCCATGCTGCACTCACCCCAGGAAGGCTCCTTTGGACAGTGTTTGGGTCTTTGTCTTCCTGAGTGTCTGGGGCTGAGTCTGGGGCCGAGTGGGGGCTGACTGCCCACATTATCTCTCAGTATTGCTCAGGGTGCACCCTGCTTCCAGCTCAGATCAACACTGGCCCTGGTTTGAGCCCAGCGGTGCTGGATCAGGGCTTGTCCTGGGCTCAGCCCCGGGGCTCCCTCATCACCATGGGTCAATGCTGGCATGCCGTGCCTCACTGCCAGCAGGCTGGGGCTGGGAGAGCTCTTGTGCCTGCTGTAAGCTCTGCCCAGCACCCAAAGCATCCAGAGAAGTGGACACCAGCACCCAGCCAACCTGGAGGGGTCTCTCAGCTAGCCTTCACACCCCTCCATGGGCTCCTCTTCTCATCCAGAAAGGTCTTGCTCCCCTGCTCTCCATGCCCTGCCATGCAACCTTCACCAGCCTTGCCTGGAAATGCTCACTCTGTCTGTGGACAGCTCTGGCCCAGGTGAGGCGCAGCCCCAGGAGCTCTGGAGAGCACTGTTGGGCATACGAGGGGGAGCAGAAATGAAGTCCGGCCAGAGGCAGGGCCACGGCCAGTAGGCAGGGAGCCCTGGCTGGGGAGTACAGGGGACGAGCACTCCTGGCGACAGTGCAGAGGCCCCGGCAGATGCCCCTGGCACAGCACAGCATCAAGAAGGGCCAACAGCAGTGGCCTTATTTCCCTTTCAACCCCCTCTCATTGCCCCCACAGACACTCAGATGCTCCCTCACCCGGACCTTTGCAGTGCCTCCCCAGGGGTGTTCCTGAACACACAGTCTAGACTGCTCTGGGCACAGGGCAGGGACAGAGAGGAGGGGCAGGGCAAAACGGAGCCTAGGAAATGCAATCTGTGGCAGCCCAAGGCAGGTTGAGAGCAGCTGCAACCCGTGACATGTGGGCTCCCCAGGCACTGCTGCCTCAAGGTTCACAGCCCCAGTCCAGAGCCCCTTAGCTCTCGTGGCTGCAGCTCCCCAATGGTGAGGGGCTGTGAGCCCCCCCTAGTATCCCAGTGCAGCAGGGGATAGGCAGGCGCGGGCCGGGAGGGGATGCAGGCAGGCTATGCAGGGCTGGGTGGGGAGCGTTGAGGCAGGGGCCAGCGAGGGCATGGGTGGGCTGCTTGCAGCGGGGTCTCCAGGGGCTGCACAGCGGCTGCTGCCAGGGAGCAGTTGAGCATTTGGCTCTGGCAGAGGAAGGGCAGCAGGAGCAGAGGAAGAGGCATCTCTGTAGGAACTCGTGTGGCCCGCGGAGAAGCAGTGAGGAGGAGACCTCCTGCCCAGCCCGAGAAGTCGAGAGGCAGTGAGATGGGAGCAGCAGGCCTGGGAGGAAGGAGCATGGGGTGCCCGCCCCGAATGACCATGGGCTCCTCTGCACCACAGTGGATACTGTAGCCAGGGCGCGTGGGGCTTGCTGCTGCCCCAACACTGTGCCGAGCCCAGAGCCGGGGAGCAGGGGTGTCACAGGCCAGGACTGGGAGCATGGGCTCAGGGGCGTCGCACTCCCCGCCAGTGCCCAGGCTTGACTCATCTCCCTCTTTTTCTGTTGTCCTCCCCAGATCTGTCCCAGCTCCCCACCCCACACATTCACTCCACTCCAGCCCCTCCGCCAGGCCCTTCCCAGCCCATCACTCATCTTTCCATGACCACCGCTTCATCCTTCACTCCAGCCGCTGTCCAAGGTACTGTAAGCTCCTTTTCTTTTCTTTACGGACCCTGGGAGCTCTGCACAGGTAGCAGGAGGATGGCCGGCTGGTCCCCAGGCTGGGCTCTGAGTCCCGCAGCCCACTCGAGGGCATCTTCCTAGCCTTGGCTTCCTCGTTGGCGTGTCCAGTCTCTGCAGCCCTGTCTCCCGCTCAGAGCCCGCCTGGCTGGGCTGTGCAGGATCGCTGTAGCTGAAGAGACCACATCCTCTCCAGCGGCCAATGCCATCTCCTGGTGCTCCAGGAACAGACCATTGGTCCCGCCAGCCCAGGCCCTCCTTTGCCCAGCCACCACTGACCCCTAATGCCAGCGACCATGGCCAGGCACTGCCGAGGTCACGGACCCCAGCAGCGGCTTCCCCTGCAGCCCCGTGCCGCGAGGGGACATTCTTCCCGGCTCCAGCTGGGAACCACCTTTCTCGCCCCCAAATCCTGAGCCGTGGTGCCCAACAAGCACCATGGCAGGGGCTCCTGCTGCCCGTATCTGTGTCTGAGCTATGTGCTAACATGACTAAACTCTGTGCCATGATGCTGCTTTGTGCTGACTGTCTGCTGCAAAGTGCTTGTGTCTGTGAAGTGTTGCCTTTCTTTCGAATGCCCCTTCTTGTGTGAAGGGGCAGGGTACCTTGGAGTCCACCTGGCTCCCTTCCCCCATCCTTGTTTATCACCCTCTGCCGTCCCTTCTGTCACTCTTCTTTCCACCCTCTCCCTGTATGAGCTCCCGCTCCCTCTCTGAGCACTTCACTTCTGTGATCGTTCCCATGGCTGAGCCAGCCTACCATGTGCAGGACTAAAGCAGGGGCAGTACAGCCTGCTCCCAAGTGCAGCTGGGAGACACTGTTTTCCTTGGCCTGGATGCAGGACACTTCTCTTCTGAGCAGTTGCAAGGCCCCACACCCTCCAGCCCAGATGCCTTTTCCCTGGTGAATGTGAGGCAACGCTTTCCTGGCACAGACATGATACACCACTGTCCCACAGTACAGCACAGGACTCTTCGCTCCAGCATAGAAGTGAGGCCCCGTCCCCGCAGCATGGGTGCTGCAGTGCACAGGGGGAGGCTGGGGTGGCAGTAGCCTTGGTCCAGGCTGAGATGTGGTGGCCAGGGCCAGGAGGTGCTGTCTTGTGCCTGGGGCAAGAGGTACGATGTGCTTAGGGGTTTTGACATGCCTCAAAGCATGTCCCTAGGCCAGGCAGGATGTCCCCAGCATGGACCAACCTGTGAGGTCGGAGTGACTGTGGGCAAGCACAGATGTGTGGAGCTGCCTGCACAGCTCTGCTGATGCCCCAGGACAGCTGGACGCTGTCACTGAGGCTCTGCAAGGTGAGGGAGGGGGCTGGGATGGCAGAGGAGACTGCCGAGCAGCCCTGGGCCATGCTGGAATGGGGGTCACCTGCATTGATTGGGGGGGATCGGGAGGAGGGGGCCAGGGCCGGAGTGCAGGGGCTGCAGGGCATGGGCCCTGATGGCTGAGCCATGCACAGTGGCAAGGAGCTCCTAGCCAGCATGGCTCATCTCTCACCTTCATGAGCACTGCATGCTCTTCCCACTGCTGCAGCAGCCCCAGCTCTGGTGGAGGTATCACTGCTGTGCCAGGGCTCATCCTTGAGCTCCCCGTCCCAACCGGTACCTGACTGTGCTCCTCTTAGAGCCTCCCTGGACTCTCTGTGGCTTCCTCCTCTGGCCCCCTGCCCCTGGCTCCCTCCTCTGTCTCTGGCCTCCCTGCCCAGAGGCCAGTGCCTTCTCGGCAGCTCTTCTCACTGCCCATGTGGCACCTGCCCCAGCTGCCTCTTCTCTCCCTCTGGCTCTCTGCTTCTCTCCCTCCATTTCCAGCCTGGGGGCTGTCCCCGGTCTGAAGGCCTCTGCACAGGGAGCTGTGCTGACCTGGTGTAGGCACCGGAGGGGCAGCCAGCAGGATGGGCACTGCCAGGCTAAGGCCCCTGCTCCAGCCTAGAGCACTTTTCTGCCAAGATGCAGAAGGCCTGTAAACACTTTTCTCTCTCACGCTTTCTCCCTCCCTCTGTCTCTCTCCTGCCCTCTCTCTCTGTCTTTCTCTCCTCCCCTCCCCAATCCGTGGCCAGATGCCAGCCCGGTGCCTTCCAGCCCCGGCACGTACCATGCCGTGATTGGCGGAGTGGTCGCAGTCATTGTCTTTCTGCTGCTCATCCTGCTCATCTTCCTGGGACACTACCTAATCAGGCACAAAGGTAAGGCCTGAGCAGCTCCTGCCCACCTGCTGCTCAGCTCCCGGGCTCCTGCCCCCAGATGGGGAGAGACCCACCAGCAGGCCAGGGCAAAGGGCAGCAGGCAGGATAAAAGCACCGCCCCAAGGATCAGCAGCCCAACTCCATGCCAGGCTGCGTGGGGTCCCGTGGGCAGGCAGCTTGAGCAAGTGCCCCCAGGCCCTGCAGCAGCCAGTGCAGTGGGCAGAGAGATTCCTCCCCTGGATCCTTGTCTATCACTGCCTTGCACATCTCTTCCCCCTCGGGCCAGTGCCCTCCAGCCTCTGTTCTGCTATTCACTACCATGTTCACCCCCTAACCATGCAGCTCTCCCTCCACCCAGCACTCTCCCATGCCCTCGTCCTCCTCTCACTGACCAAGTGCCAAGAGGTCTCCTTGGGCACATATCTTCTGCCAACACCCTCCCTCCATCACCTGCCCTTTGTCACTGCCTGCCCTAAGCCTGTCCCCTGCCCAGCAGACAGGTGTAGCACACGTGAGGCATCAGGAGAGTGCCCAGGCTGGCTCCACAGGTGATGTGTAAGTCAGCAGCCCAGGTTCCTTCGGGATCATGGGTGACCACTCGCCTGGGGCAAGGGTGCCAGGGTTAGCACCACTCACACGGAGGAGCCGGGAGATGCAGGCAGGCGGGCGAAGGTCAGCTGGGGTGGGGGAACAACGGTCCTGTGCCAGCCCAGCTGGTCCCTGGTTTGGCTTGTGCTGCTGCTGCTGCAGCGCTCCCAGACCCAGGCAGGCAGCCAGCAAGCCCAGCTGGGCAGAGGCCATGGGCCCATGGGGGCAGTTTGCCTAACTGCAGAAGGGCAGCTCCCAGGCAAGGCAGCCCATTCCCATTCTGCCCTCACAAGGGCCCTTGGAGGTTGCATCCCATAGATGGTGCTGGCTTTTCCCTGTTTGTCTCGCCCCAGGCAGGATATTTTCCCCAGCCCTCCACAGCTTTGGCAGGGTGGAGGCTGCACTTTCCTCCAGCGCTAGCTGGGCTCTTCGGCCCAGGCACTGCCCAGCCCCGCAGGCACTGTCCCCCCAGCAGCACGGCCAGGGGGAGTCTGCAGAGCTCCCGTAGGCACAGACACCTGGAGGCATCCCATGACAAGTGCTCTTTCCCACCCAGGAACTTATCTGACGCACGAGGCCAAGGGCTCAGATGATGCCCCGGATGCAGACACTGCCATCATCAATGCGGAGGGCGGGCAGGCTAGCAGCGACGACAAAAAAGAATACTTCATCTAGGGGTGCCGGGAGGAGACAGGAGAAATGGAGCCAACCAACCTGGATGGAAACGGAAACCAGACCACAAACCCAACTCAACCCAACAGATTTTCTCTCGCGCCCGGGACGGACGGACGGACAGAGGGATGGCGGGACAGAGACCAGAGAGTGACCGGCCTGACTCATGATGATTCTTCTTGAACTTGTACAAAACATTGTTACTAAGAACAGCGACAGCCCCGGCCCCGTTCGCTTGCTTGTACCTCCACCCCCGCGACTGACGCTCGCACTAAACACCCGATGAACCCGTGAGTGAGCGGCACTTTCCTTCTTCCTTTGGCCCCTTTGCTTTGGTTCGGTGGATGCTCTTTGCTTTGCCTCCTTGGCTTGGATGGTGGGTGGGGACGTAGTGCTTTCCTTTGCTTCTCTCCGTGTTGGTTCCTTTGACATCCAAGGATAAAGTTGGCCTGGCGGGTGGCCTGCTGGAGGTGTCCTGGCCAGCACAGGGCCGTTCTGTTGCTAACACAATGCTTTTGCCTGGCACCTCCCCCCAAGAACCGGGGCCACGATTCCAATTTATTCCCCAACCTCGGCTTTTGCATGATGTCCTGAGCCAACCCCGTGGGAAAGAGCCTAGGCTGGGCATAGGGGTGACATGGGGCCTTTCCATGCCCCACAACAGAGACAACCCAGCCCAGCCCTTCCCCCCAGGGGACTGAGCAGAGTGCCCAGCTCCTTCCCAGAGGGAGGGGCAGTACCTTTGCCTCGCAAATCCAGCCTCTTGGAGCGGGCCCATGACAGGGCTGTGCTGATTTTATCCTTGGAGAGTCTTGTTGAGCGGTGCTCGTGGGGGGGAGATGTGTCCTTGTGTGATGTTGTGTGAAGGGGCGCCAGCTGCCAGGTGGGCGCCAGGACCCGCTCACGCCAGAGGGCCTGCAGCTCGCATGTGCCACTTGCCGGGGGGGGGGGG
>NW_005842389.1:1152217-1180420 GCF_000455745.1 Alligator sinensis
AGCATGGAGGCAAGAGAGGAGCTGGGCTGTAGCACTGGGGCAGGAGAGGGGAGGCTCCGTGGTGCCTGACCGAGGCACCCTCCCGTGCTGCCTGCAGGCACCTGCCTGGGCTGCCTCCTGGTAGCTGCAGGAGGGGATGGGGGTGGCTGGAGCAGGCGAGTGTGCAGGTGGGGACAAGGCGCTCTGGGTGGCAGTGGTGGTGTCCACCTGCCTGGGGAGCCATGGGGCAGCAGGGCACAGTCTCTCTCCTCCCACACAGGTGTGAGCCAGGAGCACTTTTGTCCCCCCTGCAAACCCTTGCCTGGCTGCCCCCCACCTTGGCTCATCCCAGATGCCCCAGCTCCAGCTGGGGACTGTGTCAGGGCTGCATTGTGCCTGTGCCCACCTGGTCAGAGCGAGCAGGGCAGCACCCATTGGCTGCCATGGAGAAGGCCCCAGTCTGTGCCAAATGCCCCCCGCGGCCCCAGTCCTGGGCTGCCAGGGCCTAGGGACCCTGCTGTGTTGGCCCTGCTGGGCTCCAGGGCCTCACCCGTGAGCAGCACCGGGGTTTCTCTGTTCAGTGCAGCCGGTTATGGAGGGGCCTAGGCCCTAGGGGTCTCTGGAAAGTGCCCGAGGGTCATGGGCTTCAGGCAGCCCTGAATGGAAGGACAGGATCTGGTTCCCCAGAGGTGCCAGTGAAGTGCGGTGCCCCGAGCTTCAGGCAGAAGGGAAGGTCCTGTTGAATTCCCAGCCAGGCCTGGGGGAGGCTCTAGGCCTCGGGGCACAGAGGTTACGAGTAGTCCCTTTCCATGGAAACATGCCACTGTCACCAGGACCAGCAGAGACCCTGGGCAGCGTCAAAGGGAGGGTCTGGGAGAAGTGGGACCTCTGCCCAGGGCTGTTGTGCAGGAGGCAGGAGTGTCTGTGAGCAATGGGATGGGCACGCTGCAGCTCGAGTGTGCATGTGTGACAGGGTGCGGCGTAGCTCTCCTATTGCACATGTGAGGGAGTGCCCCGCTTCTTAGGGCTGCAGATGCGAGTAAAAGGTACTTGGCAGGCCCTGTTCACACTCCCCTCAGCATCCTCACCGCTGTGGTGTGAGGCAGGACCCCAGGCTGGTCCAGGATATGGCAGTTCACAGGACACACCTGGACTGAAGCATGCTCTAGTCTTGAGTATGCAGGCGAGTGACAGGCTGTTCCATACCTAAGTGTGCACAAGTGAGGGATACGACACGTCCCAGTGTCCTGGCGTGACGGTAGCCCTCATGTCCGTGCCATGTGGGAACAAAGGGAGTCCAGTGCACTGAGTGTGCACGTGCCTTGTGCCTGCACAGGTGGAGGGATCCATCTTGGTGGAGTGGGCACGCGTGAAGGCATGAGTCATGCAGGCAGGGTGGGAGGCACTGGGTTATACAGGAGAAATGCAAGCCAAGCTTTGACTGTAGCAATCCCCCTTCTTCCCTTCCCATCCGGTTGCATACACTTGTAGTGGAGCGTTGCATGTGCGCTGGCCCCATGGGGGACAGGCACGCTGGCAGTGTGGTGTGATGGATGCAGGGGGCAGGCAGGTCTCTCGGTTGTTCTCCATTTCATTTTCATTTTTGGAAGAGTCGGTGTTATCCATGCAATGAGAATCCCGGTAGCGTGACCCACGTGTGACCAGTGCAGATGGATGCATGTGCGAGTTTGCAGAGAGCCTGACACAGTAGCTCTGATGTGTGAACTGCCCCATTCATTTCAAAGGATGCTAACCCTGATGCCAGATATTATATTTTAAATGTCATCACTGTTAACAATGTCACTGCTCATCAGAGTGTGTATGAATGGAGAGATGATGATGCTGTTATGAAGATCTTTAACATCCAGTACTGAATAGATATAATTCCTTACAATAAAATCATTAAGGACATGTTTTACAATTCAACTCCATTTAATTTCATTACAAAGCTGATGCAGAGGCCTCCAGTGACTGAAGGGAGCCCAGTCGGGCACATTCTCCTCCACTTCCCAAAGTCTGGGGATGTCGCTTTGCACGTCTCTGTGGAGAAAGGCAGCTCCTGGCAGGCAGCAACAGTGGTGTCCATTGCTAACGCTGAGTGTGAGTCCACATCTTCATAAGAAAACAGGAAGGGAGGGAGGAGGAGAAGGAGGGAGAGTGGGAGGCCTCTCAAAGTCCCAGGCCAGCCCAGAGTCTTTCATCTCCCCCAGCCCAAGGCTAAGGGGATGGTGCTAGTGGCCACACATGAGCAGCGCTCCACTTGATTTTTCCAAGTTGTTGTGCGGTGGCACAAGAAGGGCCCTGACCCAGCATCTGCATCTTGTTTTCCTGGCCCTGCAGTGACATGTGGACAAATGACAGGCTAGGACAGAGATACAGGGGGAAATGACACCAGGGGAAGGGGGAGAATAGGGACTTTGCATCAGCCCAGGGGACTCTGGACTCTGCCGAAGGTGAGGGAGGCAACACCGGCTCCTCCCTAGCCCATGCCTCAGGAGCCTGTGGCAGAGGCCAGAGGGCCTGTCTGCCTTTATCTCAGTGCTGGGTGCCCTCCCTAACCTTAGCTGGGGCCAGCTGCCCAGCCAGGATCACGAGCAACCGAGCTAAAAGTTTCCCATAATGCCAATTCTGTAGTGCAGAAGTCACCATCCAGAGATGAGTGACAGCCCTGTCCCTGAAGACTTCACCAAGTTGCATGTGAGTCCACATGCCCAGCCTTGTCAGCCAGGCACCAGCTTGGCTTGTTGCCACAGCAATATCCTTGGCAATCCCCAGAGAGCACCTTTCTTTTGAGATAGCCACCGGGAAGCCACCATCTCTGCATATTGCAGGAGAGTGCTCTGCAGCAGGGGAGCAAGCATTTGCTTCCTTCACCACCTGGGGCAGCAGAAGAGATAGGATTTTGTACAGCAGGCTCTATCGCCTGTGTGCACATGGGAGCAGGGGAGCACAGGATACCTGTTGCCTCACAAGCATGGGACACCTCTGGTCTGGAGCGTGCAGCAGGGACAAGGCGCACCACACCCAAGGGCAGGCACGCAAGTGATACCCAGTGCACTGTGTGCAGGCGCAGCAGGACACATCATCCCTTCCATGGGCAGCCGCGGCAGGCGTGTCTGCAAGGGATGAGACACTGTGCCTTGAGTGCGTGGAGCATGGCTCTGCCAGGGCTCAGGCATGCGAATGCCAGGACTGTCTCAAACATGCATAAGTGACGGACTGCACTGGATCCAGGGTGTGCAGGCGTGATGGGCCAGCTTGTATCTGCATGCTCTGCAGAGGTTGGAGGCAGTGCTTGTGACAGTAGGATCTGGAGAGGGGCTGGGAGGTGCTGAGGGTGGCACGACCCTGTCTAAAGTGATTCTCTTGGCCCGGGGGGCTCCTGGAGGTGCAGCTGGAAAAAAGAGCAGCCCTGGCAAGTGAACCCTTGGAGTAAGGAACTACATTGCCCCATCCTCCTCCTCCCAGTGAGGCTTCCCCTCTCTTTCCCCCTTCCTCCCCCATGTTGCTGGCCCCCAGGCAGCTTCCTGATGCCACACATGCAAAGGGCCTGGGGAGGGGGTGCAGCAGCTGCTGGTGCATGGGGTGCTTGATGCAGCTCATCCTATTCAGCACCCCTGCTGCTCCCTTGCGCCCTTCCGGCTCCCTGCCACTTCCCACCTCCTGTCCCCCCGCTGCTCCTGCTGCTCCAGGCTGGGCCACCACTGGCATCAGAAACCAGGGGGGTCACGTCAAAGGTTGGATCATGGTATCTCTCCTCCACCTCTGACCCTACACGTCCCCACCAGCTAGGAGGACCTCCCAGGGTCAGAATCACTGGCACAGGAGTTCACTTCCTGCCCTGGAGCCAGCCAGTCCTGGGAGGCACCCACATGTCCCCAGTCAACCCCTATGGGCCAGCACAGGGTTGGCAAGTCTGGGTACTGCAGGAACCACTGCCTTGGTGAAGTACCTGCTCCTCCTGCCAGCACCATAAGTTCCCCAATAGCTGAGCCCAGCCATTTCCTGCTTCCCTGCTCATGCCAGCTCCATGTGGCCGACGGAGGGTCCATGTGTGCTGCTGTGCTGCCAGGGGCATTGGAGCCCAGGTTCTGCATGGGACATGCTGCACCCTGGGGCCATCACCTTCACTGCAAGGCCACTACAGTACTACGACCAAGGGTATGTGGGAAGAGCCCCTGGTTGGCAACCAGAGTCCTGCTCAAGCCCTGCCAGGGTAACAGCCCCTGTATGGGGGCCACCATGCATCCTGAGCTACCTGAGCCCCCACCAGTGCGTGACCTCCAGCCCTGCTCTGAGCTGCCGCATGCCCTGTGGTGTGGACAGGTAGGCAGCTTCCCTCCATGAGACCCGCACCAGGGACACAGCACTAGCGAGCCTGCTCCTTTATGCCACTCGCTGCCCAGCCACTCCTTTCCTGCTCATGCCTACCACATGGTAGCAAGCCACCAGCCCTAGGGCTGCAGCCAGGGCCATGGCCCCAGGGGCAAGCGAGGCCTCTAGCTAACATCCAGAGCCTAGGGGCCAGGCCTGGCCAGATGCAGCAGGCTCTGCAGCCACATGCTGTGCCCAGGGAGGAGCCTAGTTTTCACCCTCCCCAGCATCAAAGCAGGGGTATGGCAAGGGCAGGGATAGAGCTGTGGGAAAGCCGAAGGTCCAGTTTACAGCAGGACATTTGAGGGTCTGACCCTTATTTTGCCTTGGGAGCGAAGCTGGGACTTTTGACAAAGCCAGGACCTTTGACGTTCCCTTCCAGCACCAGCGAGGGAAGGCCCAGGCCAGCCCCAGCCCCATCCCTGAGCACAGTGGCCAGCCAGTGCCCTGGCAGCCAGGCTGGGGCTGGGACAGGGGCATGGGGCTAGCAAAGCAGTGGCGCCAGGTCAGGAAAGGGCTAGGCGTGGGGAAGGGTCCGCGCCTGTCCAGCAGTCCCCAGAACCCTCCCCAGGCTAGCACCAGCACCAGCACCAGCTGGCAGTCACTCAGCTCCCCTCGCGGAGTGGGAGACCCGACAGGAGAGATGGGGCTGCCCCAGGCCCCCCGCGCAGTGAGAGCAAGGCTGCCCTGGGAGGCTCCATGCTGGGCCATGGGGTGCACAGCTGCCTCCCCTGCCCCAGGCAGGGGTCTGCTGCTCAGACACTGGAACAAGAGGCCGGCTGGGCCTGTTTGGCTCGGAGAGGCCGCTGGACTCATGCTACACCAAACACTTGAAGGAGCCCAGACCACACAGCACGGGCCAGGGGGTGAGTCCTGGCCCTGGCTCATCTCCGCAGCCCAGGCACCACCACATGCTGGGGTCTTAGCAGCAGAGTGGAGCCCAGAGCTTGCTGCTCCCTCCCTCCCTGCTTGGCACAGTGGCCTGTGGGACCCCGTGGCCTAGACCCTCTTCATATCAGCAGGGGGGAGGCTGGCATGTCTGAGAGGAGAGCGGCTGCTGGGTCCCTGCATAGCTTCTGTCCCAGCTATGTCAGCATCACCCCCTCCAGGCTTGGCCTTTGTGCTCACCATCGGCCTCCGACCCGGAGACTCTGCTCCTGCTGGGGCCTGGAGTTGGCCAGCAGGCTCCAGCAGCCCTGAGTTCGCTGGCTGCAAATGCTGAGCTGGGCCACCTGATCTTTGTCCTGCACCATGCAGGGCCTGCCCTCCCCTCCCCTCTCCTACCTCCATGGGGATTTCAGCACCCACCCAGCCTCACTCACCCTCCTAGGAGCCCAGGGGCATGGGGCTCCTGGGCCAGTGCATCCAAACCCTGTATTTACTGGCAGCCACATCCCCACAACCTCCACTGCAAACCTACCCACAGGTGCAAGGCGCAGAGTGTGAACACACCATCCCCTGCCCTGGGTGACAGGAGACAAGGGCCCTGAGGGTGCCTGTCCCTGAGAGCACAGGGAGGGGCTGGCTCAGAGATGCCCGGATCTCAGGACAAGGTGAAGCCCCACAGTTGAAGGTCCTCCTGTCCCCAGCATGGGCAATAGGGCTGGGCAACGAGTCAGCCCTCGTGAGGATAGGGGAGGTGGTTCTCAGTCATGACCTGGGGACCCAAGCTCCAGCCCCACCCTGGAGCTGGGTGCAACTACGGGAGACCTGGGGTGGGTAATGCCAGCACCCCAGCCCGCCCCTTTCAGCCCTGCTCACAGCCCACTTGCCTTCCACCTTTGTGCCCCTCACTTTTTCAACCATCCAGTACCAGCGCAGTCCAGCTCAAGGCACAGCTCAGCAGCAGAGGGCAGGTTATGAGGCAGTGAGTACTGTGGTCAAGCAGCATCTGAGGGGCAGGCAACTTAGTTGCAGAGTCATGGGGAGAGACGTGTGTGCCGGCCTCGTGCAAACAGACTGGGAACCCCGGCAGCAGCCCCCTGTGCAGCCAGGCCCTGGGCACAGACCCAGTGGGAGGGGCGACCAGCCTGGCAAAGGGAGGAGCAGGAGGAGGTGGGGATGGAGCAGGGCATTGGGGTGAGCACAGACCCTTCAGCTGCTGGGGCCGTGGTGCCAGGGAGGCGTGGGCCACGCCAGTGCCGGCCGTAGCAGGGCATGACAGCAGCATTGCCCATGCCAGTCGCACGCTGGTCTGGATCCTGCCCGCGCTCATGAGACCCACCCGGCCCAAGACAGGAGCCCCAGGGAGACTGGCCCGGGTGCACGGGACTTGGCAGCTGGCGACCCTCCGGGAAGGCCCTGCGCCCTGCCAGAGGCACCGGACACTCCACGTCCATGAAAGCCATATCGTCCTGGCGCAGGGCGCGGTCGGGGGGGGAGGGGGACAGCGAGGCGGCCTGTGATTGTTGTGCTGTGTTCTTGTCTGTACATAACGGGGCGGCCACATGTCAGCGTGACTTTATAACCTTTCTTATAGCCTGTGAGCACCTGGAGAATAATCCTACAAATATAGATGGATTACACGTGTCACCTGCCTGCGGCTCTGCTTCCCACCCGGCCCATGCCCCACTGCCCCCACAGCCCCTGCAAGATGCACACACCTGAGCACTGCCCCCACACGGCCTCTGTCCTCCCCATCCTGCTCCCTAGGAACAGCCCAGGCTCCCTGGCACCTCAGGCACACACCCAGGTCCCCCCACTCTGCCCCCAACCCCGCTTTCACAACTGCTCTCTCACGAGCCGTCTCCCTCTGCCATAGGGGTGTTCACGGGTGGGTGTGTTGCACACCCCTGCAGACACGGAGGTTGTTGCTAGGGCAGGGTGAGCAGCAGCCCAGGGCACAGACCCTGCAGAGTGGCCCAGGTGTGCACCAAGCTCCACACAGCCGGAGCTGCACCGATCCAGGAGTGGCCTGAAATTCATGACATGGCAGTGCAGAAAATGGCCTCGCAGCCAAACAGCCCCACTCCTCAGTGGTCCCAACTGCAGGGACCACTGGGGCTTCTCGCCTGCCTGACGTCTGCCATAGCCCGAGGGAGACTGCCAGCCCATGCTCCCCTGTGTGCGACCATGGATCTGCAGGGAACTCAGTCCCCCTGCACAGCCACAGAGCAGAGAGCTCGCTTCCCAGCGCATGGCCACGGATCAGCAGAGAGCTTGTTTCCCGGCACATGGCCACCAATCAGCAGGGAACTTGCCCCCCCAGTGCATGGCCCTGGATCAGCAGGGCATGCCCTCCCTGGCACAAGGCCACAGATCCGCAGGGAATTTGCCTCCCAGGGCACAGCCACAGATCGGCAGGGAGCTTGCTCTCTTGTGCACAGAGCTCACTCCCCAGCTCATGGCCACGCATCAGCAGGGGATCCATTCCCCAGCACATGACCACGGATCGGCAGAGAAGTCACTTCCTGACAGCCACGGATCGGCAGAGAGCTCGCTCCTTTGTTGGTAAGAAGCAGCTCCAAATCTGACAGCAGGAGTTCCCTGAAAATCTGGAGGGAGCTGAAATCCGGGCAGAGTCCAAGCAGCAAGCCTCCACCCAAGAGACCGCCTGCAAGCCTCCACCCCTTGCTCCCTGCCTGAGCATCCCTCTGCGCTGGCAACACTGCTTCTCTTCCACATCCTCCAGCATCCCTGCCAGGCTTGCACGGGCCTCCTCTCTTCCCTCTCTGCTCTCTACCCTTCCCCTCCCCTGCAGCAAGGCCCTCCCAGCCCCTCCCCAGCTCCAGAAGACATCCTAGAACTTGCTCCTGAAGCAGGTCTAATATCCACACAGCCACATCCCTCCCTCCCCATGAAGGCCACTCACCTGCACGGGCTGAAGGTGCAGTCATCTGGAGAGGGTATGCAAATGAGGCACTGACCTGATTTGCATGGTGAAAATGCGCAGTGCCTCATTTGCATACCGTGTCCTTTTATTAAATGGGAAGGTAATTTTTATTTCCAAGCGCCTCTGCCAGCCGCCGGCGCAGTATCACTGCTCTGCCTCGGTGACAGCTGGGCTATAAAAGGCCGTGAAATCCATTACTGCCCATTCGGGCGCCTGCAAGTCCTAGTGAAGCAGAAGCACAAATACAGCAGGGAGTAAAAGACTCCAGCCAGAGGCAGGGAAGATGCATCATGACAGCCGGCAACGCGCACCTGCGCTCTCCCGGCCACGGTCCCTGCCACCTGCCTGTCCTACGCAGCCCAGCGGCTTGAGGCTCCAAGCTGCTAAGGGCATGGCGGTGCTGGAGCCCTGTTCCCCACGGCCCACGCAGCACATGCGGGGCCTGCCTGTATGCGGGAGCTGGGGGCCCCGGGCAGTGGGCTGAGCCGATGGTTGCACCCCCTCTGTAGTCAGGTGCAAGGCTCCAGCAGCAGGAAGCTGCAGCTATATGTGGCCTACTGTGTGCTTGGGTGCCACGCCAGCCCCAGGGCCCCGGGAAGGTAGTCAGGTTTCTTGCCCAGGCTGCTGCTGCCTTCCTGCTAATGAGCCTGTACCAAAGATATCCAATCTGGCCTAGGCCCCCTGCACTGGACTCGCACCGGCGAAGGAAAGCAGCTCACGTGGGCTTGGTGCCCAGGCTCCTGCCTGGATGCTGCACCCTCATCCCCCTGATGAGAGAGTGCAGCCTTCTCGCACCCATGTTCAACCTCCATATTCCGGGGAGGTAGTGGCAGCACCAGTCTGAGCAGCCCCAGCAGCTCCCAGGCTGCCTCCCATGTCCCCAACCAGGCCAGGCATCTGGGCTTGAAACATCGTGGACCTGGCACTGGAGATGTGTGCGCAGACAGGGGCTGGGCTTTGGGCACCACTTGTGGGAGAATGTGTGCACATCCCCCTGCGTGGCAGTCTGCATTCACGTGCGTCTGTGTGCGCGTGTGTTTGTGTGCCTGGTTGTGAATATGTGAGAACAGGTTTGCATGTGTGTGTGTGTGCACGCCTGGGTGAGCAAGCAGGTGTTTGCATGGGGCGTGTGTGTGTGTGTGTGTGTGCATGTGAGTCTGCACAGACCATCGTAGGGCACAGGGGACTGGCCTTCCCCAGCCCGTTTGCTTGCTCTTGCTACCAGAGCTCAGCAAGAGAACTGGAAATTGCCAGGGGAATGGGATTCAATGGCTGCCTCCCTCCTGCCCAGCCACACTGCTGCCACATGCCAGCATCATATCCCTGCTTGGCCCTTCCCATGCCTCCCCTACAGCCCATCATCCTGCTGCCATGCCCAGGGGTCCCCATGTCCTGCACTCCTCTCCTCTGTCTCTGGGGCAAAGCCATCTCCCCACTGACAAGCCCCTGCCTGCCCCAAGGCTCTCTGCAAAGGCTGTTGAGCAGCCCCGCATGGTTGTGGACCATGCTGCAGTGGCAGTGCCCAGGCCTGGCCACTCCACGTGGCTCTGCACCAAGTCAGCATTGGGAGCTGCAGCTGGCAGGACAGACCATGGCACCTACACTGAGCAGCTGTCTCTGTGGCAGCCACTGGCTCAGCTGCTGAAGGAGTAAGAGCCCTGGCCAAAGCCAGCCTGGGCAGTGGAGAAGACCAGGGTCACAGGCTGCCTGCGTCCCCTTCACACCCTGTGTGGGGGACACCCCTGCCCACAGGCCCCAGCTGAGCAGCCCCAGCACCTGGTCTTCACTCCCGGGTGTCTTGTTGCTGCAGAGCCAGCTCCCTCCCTCCTGCCCTGGCCTGAAACCCTGAGCCTCCGGGTGCTGGTCACACAGGGGCAGGCCAGGGGCCAAGGGCCAGGGCCCCCACTCTGCAGGACTGACAGCCATGTGGCAGGTGGCTGAGCCTCCAGGACCCAGCTGCCAGGAGGCCAAGGGCAGTGGCTGGGCCTCGAGTGCCCCCTGCTGGCTTCCTGCTCCCTCCGGCTGCTGCGGAGCGTGGGCCCGTGCCTTCCTGCTGCCCGGGCGCCAGCTCTCCGTCTCCTGTGCGGGCTGCTCGCCAGGGCCTTTGCTCCCCTCCGAAGCCTTGAAAACTCAGCCTGATCTCACTGCATTTTTCCAGAGCAGAGCACTGGTCCTGGTCTGCAAACAGCCCTGGGCTGTGGCAGGGCCATGCTCTCTCTGGGTATGGGGGCAGCCCAACCCTGAGCTCTGCTCTGCTCTTCTCCTTCTTCCCTGCCTGCTCCTCTGAAGCAGCCACCACTGGGGAGTGGGCAGCACTGGCAGGAGAGGTGCTGCTGTGGGGCCCTGGCTCTCCTGCATCCCCAGCCGAGCCAGCTCCCAGCCTACGCAGCAGCTGGCAAGTCCCCGGGGTCTGGTGGTCCATAGATCCTGCTGGCTGCATCCTCACTTGCACCCGTGGCTGGAGCCATCATCTCCTGGAGGAGGGCAAGAGTGGTAGCAGGGGACTGGGAGCTTCCCCCGGTCAGGGACGTTCCTGTGCAAGGGCCCTGGCTCTGCCCCTCACATCAGGCTGCCCCCACACCGCCATTGCAGTACTCCCCTCTCCGCCCCTCCAGATGTGGGTGGTGGTGGCCCCCCAGCCGTGTCACTGAGCTCAGGGCTGGCCCTGAGATGTGGACAAGATAGGGATGCCTGATGTCTCCCCCTGCCCATCATTTCAGCCCCAGCGGCTTGTGGTACAAAACGCCTCTGACACCGCATCCATGCAGCCTCCACCACCCTGCTCCTGCTTTGCTCCAGGATTTCCTGCCCCAGCCCCTGGGGGTGCTCCCCACCTTCCCCCAACAAGGCTGGACTTTGGCAGTCTTGCCTGCCCTGTCCTGCCCTGCCTGGACAGGCCTGGCATTGCTCCCCGTGAAGGGTGCCTCTCCAGGCCCTGCAGAAAGCACCAGGCCCAGGCCAGGGGGATGATGTGCACCAGCTCAGTGGACTGGAGGACCTGCATGGCCATGCACCTCCATGCCTACAGGTGCCACAGGACCCCTGGCCACCCACAGAACGTGGCAACGGCTGGGGCCACCCAACAGCTCTGCGGACCAGCACATGGGGACATGGGGACAGTCCAGGCTGGGAGCAGCCGCCCCCTGTCCAGCCAACCTCCTCGCTCAGGCCCAGGGTTTCTGGTGCACGCAGAGGCTGCCCCTGCCCCAGGGAGCCAGGAACTGGGACAGCTTCACTGATGCCATAGGCCGCCTGGGGCGAGTGGTCACGGGCTCTGCAGCCAGGGAGCTCCCTGAAGCCCAGCTGCGACAGGTGCTCAGCTCCCACCGTTGCCCTGGGCTTCCCTGGAAATCCCTACCCCCCATTCAGTCTCTAGTGGGAGTTCACTGGGAGCTAAGGGGCAGTGCCATGTGCGGGCCCCTGGGGAGGCCGAAAGATGTCACTGCCGGCAGCTCGAGCCAAACCTTGTCTCTCTGCTGGGGCATCCAGACATGGCCTCCCATACATCAGGTGCTGCCACACACTTGGGGGAGCAGAGCCTCAGACACTGCCAGCAGCCAGAGCAGACTTGTGTGCAGCACTGTGCAGTGCCGCAGGCTCGGGGTTAGCACGGGGCCATGGTAGCCCAAGGTGCCGGAGGAGTAGGACTCTCCTGCTGCCACACAGAGCTGGCCTTAGGGGTGGACGACTACCCAGAGCGCCGTGGTCAGTGGATTGCCATTTTCCCTAAGGCCAGTTCTGCGGTTCTGGGCCCCTCATCCGCCAGGGCAGGAGGGAGCCCATGCTTGGGCCCTCACAGGGTGGGCATGGCCCCTGCCATGTGGGCAGGCCTGGGGAGAGTGTCCTGGGACAGGAGGCTGGGGCTGGATGGCCGGCAGTGCAGGTGGAGGCTGGGGTTGGGGGTAAATCTCCACGACCAGCGGGCTCGGAGAGGACAGAGCTTCCGCAGGGGGCAGCCTCTGAGACTTTCTGGATGAGCTAGTCTACCAGGGGCCACCCAGCCCTGCCCTGCCCACAGTGGGGGGGAGGTCTGGCCTGGCCTGACTGGCACTGACTGACCGGCTCAGTGGAGGTGGAGCAGTGCCCTCAGCACACCCACATCCTCACGGCTCCAATGGAGACGTCCTGGGACCACTTCTGCAGTGGCCCCAGGGAAACATCATGCAGACGTGCACACCAGGGTAATCGTGTTGAAGCGGCGGGTGAGGAGGGGCTCACCAGGATCCCCAGGCACTGAAGGGGGGAGGGAGTGGGGCATGGTCTCTGCCTGTGCATCCCCAGCCCCATCAGGCTCTGGCAGTCTGCATGGCCTGGCAGCATCCCCAGGCTGGGGAAACACCATGAATCTGGATCCATGAAGACAGTTTTCCTTAAGTGCGCCTGGTGATAACTGCTCTTCTGACGTGGTTTACTACCCACCGAGATTTTTGGGCTTTAAGCCCGCTTTATGGAAATGGGAGGCTCCTCCCTAGCTTGCTCCTGTGGCCATATGGCTGAGGAGCCATTGGGCTTGAACCTGCACATAGGATGCCTGCCAAAGACCTTGGAAACATCTGAAGCCCCTGGTGGGGGTGGAGGATGTTTGCCGGTTGTAGGGCCACTTATGGTTCTGGACTGACTCATGGATTTAGACTTTATTTGGCTGATTTGGCTTGGGACATGAAAAATTTCCTTTAAAAAAAAAAAAGCATCCCCAGATAGGAGCAGGACAGGGCAGGGCAGCGGCTGTCCCCACCATGGACTGCTCCAGGTGCACTCAGGGTCTGGGGGTCTGGGGGTGACACCGATATCACCCCCTTCAGAGAAGGTCTGAGATGAGTGTTGCTGCTGCCAGGTTTGCCTAGGGCGCCATTTCCTCTAAGGCTGGCTCTACTACCAGGCCAGGGCTCCTGGGAACTCCCCACCCTCCCTGCCAGGGCAGGGGCAATGGGACACACCACAATTTGTGTCCAACAACTGTGTGCCTGCCCTACATACCAGCTATTCCTAGCAGCAGGGCAGCCCCCGGACTGGCTCGCATGGGCAGTGCCCTAGGACACAGGGCTCCCTGCATGGTCCACCAGCCATGGGTGAGGAGGGCAAGCCCAGGACCCTGGTCTCAGCCCTCCCTCCTCTGTGTTGGGACCAGCACCTTTGCATTGGTAGCAGGCAGCAGGGCCAAAGGCCAGTCCACATCCCTAGGCTGGTTCCCAGGGGCGGAGAACAGGCCCAGCCTTGGAGCTGGTGAAAGGACTGACCCATGGCAGGCACAGGACAATAAAGGAGAAAGATCCTTCATCAGAGACCCTGAGCAATGACTGTAGCTGCTGCATGGCCCTGCATGCAGCACAGGCAGGGGCAGGGCCAGTGTACCCATGAGGCCCCTGCTGGCAGGGCGAGTGGCGTGTGCAAGTGATGCATCATCTCTGGGTGATGTTGACACCTCTCCCCGCTTAGGCAGCCCCTTCTCAGCTCCCTCTCCCAAGACAGTCGCAGGGATCCTGGGCTCCTGTTGGCTGGGCCCTGCCCATGACCACACGCACAGCCCTGCTCAGTGATTCCAGTCCACCCAGACCCACTTGCCCACAGCCCATCCCCAACAGGGCTGGTGCCAATCCCCCTTTCCCCACCAACTGATGCCCTGGAAAGGACGCTTTTGTCTGGCGCTGAAGCTGGGACCCAGCATCCGGGGGTGGGGAGCTTTATAGATTTCATAGACATTAGGGCTGGAAGGGACCTCACAAGATCATCGGGTCCAGGCCCCTGCCCTGGGGGCAGGAGTTCAGCTGGGGTCAGATCACCCCAGCAAGACAAGCATCCAAGTGTTTCTTAAAGGTATCTAGAGTAGGTGCTTGCACCACTTCTGGGGGGAGTCTTTTCCAGACTCTGGAGACTCAGATGGTAAAGAAGTTTTTCCTTAAGTCCAGTCTAAAACAGTCTTCCAGCAGTTTGTGACCATTAGACCTTGTCTTCCCATGGGGTGCCCTGGGGAACAGATGTTCTCCCAGTTCCTGATGCACACCCTTTATACAGTGACTGCCCCCCTGTACCCTGCTGTGCACAACCTTAGCAGGGCCCTGGATCTTGTACAGCAGCTGAGAGGGGCTGTCACAGCACTGAGCCATGGCTGGCCCCCAAGACCAGTGTGGGGTGCCAGTCACCCCTCCCTACGGTGACTGCAGTGCCAAGGCCTGGATATACACCTACTGCTGGCTCCTACACAAAGCCCCTGTCTCTGCCTGATGAGGACAATGACAGAGTGTCCCCTGCCACCCTGAGGATGAAGTGTGCGGCCGTGAGTGATGGGCAGCCATTCGGCAGTGCCGGGGCCATCAATCTCCCGGTGAGTGCCGGCAGCTTCCGAAGGGCACGGTCTTCTGATGGGATTATTGCTTTCAGAGGGAATGATGTGCTGCCTGCGTGCAGGGCTGACCCCTGGCCAAGGGGTAGCAGCTCTGGGAATGGTCCCTCCCTGCCAGATCATTATCAAAGGCAACAGGGGACCCAGACTGCCCCGCACAGCTGCCCTCGGCCCCTGCAGCACAGCCACACATTGCCCCTGCCGGCAGGGGAGCCAGGGATCATGCTGAGGACTGGCTGCACAGCAGGGGCAGGGCCCGGGCACCATAAGCAGTTGCCTGTCCCACGGTTCAGCGCCTCTTCCACCCCTGCGCTCTGACCCAAGTAGTTTCCCAGGGCCGGCAGCTCCAGCTCCTGGGGCCACTGACAGCTTCCAGGGGACCTCCCTGAGAAACCTCGGGCAGCCCAGGGAGGCAGAACCCAGCCCAGGGAGGGAAGAAAGGCTGCTTCGCACATGCCCCTGTGTCCAGGTGTGTGCAGCATGGCTCAGTGCCAACCTCATCACCTAGAGAGACGTGGTTTCTCGCAGCTGCAGCTGCCAGTTTTCACCAACCCCCAGCAAGTGAAACAGAGCTGGCACCAGCACTGGGCAGCAGAGGCTGCTGTGGCCACGCTGCAGCCCACACCAGACCCAAGGGCAGGATCTGTTTGGCCTCCTAAGGGCTTCGCAGGGGCCCCTGCCCCCATAAAGGAAGCATGGTCCCTGCAGAATGGGACACAGACTGTGATGTGGCCCCCCAGCCCAGCAGCAGGGGAGGCCATACCCCAGCTGTGCTGCTCCAGCACTGCTTCGGGGGCCGCTCATAGGGGGGAGTGCCTGGTGCAGGGGGTGGGTGCCAGCACTGCTGTGCTGGTGCAGGGCCAGGGGCTGGCTCTGGGGAGCTGGGGCTGCCCCTCCTGCTCCCAGGCACAACTGGCCGCAGGTGGAGCTCGGGTCCTGGCCACAGCTGGGAAGGAGGCATGAATTCCAGCTGTGCTCCGAGGGGCTGTTGTGTTTCTCCAGTTCTCTCTGTGTTGAGAAGACAGGGCGCATCCTCTCCCTCTGTGAGCAAGAAAGGAGTTAGCCATCCCCAGGTGGGGCAGGCTGGTACTTGGAGTATGTGTACGTGGCAATGTATGCTGCCAGGCATGCGCCAGCCTGGACCTCAGCTCTGCAACAATGCCAGGGGACCCTGCACCTCCTGCTACAAGGCCTCACCCACCCAGAAGCTTCCATAACCCACCCTGCAGCTGCCAGGCGAATGAGCATGTGACCCTCCCTTGTCAGGAGGCAGCAGCTCCCCTCCCACCTGTCTGCACCTGGGGCTCTCCAGCCCGTCACTGGCTCACGGCTGTGATGTCAGGCCGGGGCATGAGTTATTCTGTGGTCTCCGGGAGATCCTGGCCCCCAACCAGGTACGGCAAGGCTGCAGCAGCCCCATTCCCTGGCCTGCTTCCTGCTTCAGCCCCAAGGACGTTCACAGGGAGCTGGTCCATGCTGCACCCAGCAGGATGGGAAGTCCAACCCCACCCTGTGCGCCTCAAACCAGCTCCAGGAATCAGTGACTACCTGCTTCGTGCATTCACCCACATGTGCCCACAGCCTCTGCTGCCCCTACCCCAGCCCCACAGAGGTCATCGCACGCCTTGACCCCATGAGCCGTGTCTCCCTCGCCAGTCCCTGCCCGTCCCCACAGCCCCTTGCCCCATGCTCATCCCCATTGCCCCGCAGAACCACGTGCTCTGGGCTCACCTTGGCCTCCACAGCCCCATGCAATCCAGTCCCTGCTCACTCCCATGGCCCCATCCTCTGCTCCCTCCATGCCTGCGGGTCACTGACAGACTCCCCCACCCTGCAGAGAGCGAGAGCACCAGCTCGACACCGTTCCAGCCTTTCTCTCCCTCCCCAGGGCCATACATCAAAGGGAGGGGGTTTCTGTGAAAGCCCCAGCAGAGAGGAGGGAGCGAGCGGTCAGGGTGATGCAGCAGGCAGAGTTCAGCTGCACTTCCCTGCACCTTCCTGGTTTCTCCCTGCCACGTGTGCAGAGGGTCTGCTACTGTGGGAGCTGCTACACAGCCTGCGTGGATCCTCAGCTCAGCAGCAGGGTAGTTGCAGGGTGTCGCAGCAGGCCGGCTAGCAGGAGGCCGGTAGCTCACAGCTGCCGACGCTGTCCCTTAAAGTCGCCTGTCACCATGCTCCGCTGCTCTCCTCTGGCAAGCCTAGTTCATGATGCAGCTCAGAGAGGGATCCACTATGGCACTCGCGTGGGGTGAGACGGGGGCTTCCAGGTCCTGACCTGGCCAAGGGCTCTGTGACAACAATGCCATCCGCCATGAGGCAGGGGCAAGATTAATCACTGCCTAATACTAACGAATGCGATCTGAAGAGCTCTAGAAGGGGAAGCAGATGCACGGGAGAGGGGCTGGACCTGGCTAGCCACAGGCTGGAGAGGGGCCTGTCACTGCCACCCGGGAATCCAGCCAGCAGGAGTGAGCTGCAAGCTCTGACAAAGTTCACGTGGCAGCAGTGTTCGTGGGGCTGCAATCTCTCTGAGCCTCGCAGGAAGGATGCCAGGACCAGGGCTTTCCAGAGCCACTAGCCTTCCTCTGCCTACACTGCTTGCACAGAGCCTGAGCTATTCCTGCGGACAAAGTGCAGCATGAGCCACCGCAAGAAGACACGTGACGCTGGGAGAGACCATGAGCTCTAGGGCCTGCTTCCCACCAGCCTGCACAGTGCTTCTGCATTTCATTACCGTCCTTGAGCATGCAGCCACAGACTCCTCCTTCCCTGGATCCCTGCCTCGATGTGCAGGGCAGGTGGGGGAAGTGGCAGGGGATGGTAAGAAGACAAAGGACATCCTTTTGTGTCAGATACTGGACTAGGACACGGGCCCATGGGATTCTACCTCTGCCTCTGCAAAATCCCCGTGGGTTACTGGGAACAATCCGGGTTAGTGTTGACATGCGCCGGCGCAGCACTGAGGCGACCTGGGCGCCCTCGCGCTGGCACTGCCTCACTGGAGAGCACTTGACTGTAAAAGCTTCTCTGCCTTCTTGTCTGTGTCATAAATATATCATGGGATCAGGTGCTGGAGATGGGGACGGCTGTCAGGCTCCTGTCTCATGGCTGCGATTTTATTGCACGCAGCGAACTGCTGAAATCTAACGATAATTGGGAATTAATAATTCAATTTCTTATAAGCAGGTTTCCTTATGCTTGGAGTGGTGCACTGTCAAGGGCAGTCATTCTTTTAAATGGCACAGAGTGAAATATTTAGTGTTCTCTGCTAATTAAAGAGTCCACCATTTAGTGCATGAAACAAACTGATTTCAAAATAATCCCGTTATTCGTGTGTAATAATTAAATGTTATTGCAACTGACCTGCCCATTGGTCAAGTCTTTGCTCCACTTCTTGGACATGGGGCTGGCAGTCATTAATAAGGACCCTAGGAGCTGCCCGGTGCCCCCTGCTCCAGCTCCCCGGGTAGGCACCTAAGGAGGGGAGTGGTTTGGTAAAGGAAGCACCAGGCTCTTTGTGCCTCCCTGGGAGGTGGTGGGGAGGGGGTCGCTGCTGCAGGGGAAGTAGAGGGGACACCCTGGGCATCAAGTGTTGCCCTCCACCTGAGTGTTTGCATTGCTGTCAAGTGTCTTGCTAATTCTCCAAATCTGTTTATTAATCTGAAGTGATTCTTACCAGCCTCCGGGGAATACGACATCCTCATGTCATGTGGTGTCAGTAATTAAACGTGACTAAGTGGTTCTAGGGAAGTAAGGTTGGCAGCCCCCTCTCCTGCCCCCCTCCCCCGCAAAGTCTGCACTTGGGTTTCTGCTTCCAGCTGCGTGTTCACACCTCTCCTGTATGCACACGCACGCAGTCCTCGCAGGGCAGACACCCCATAACAACACTGAGCACAATGGCAAAGGGCTTCCTGAGAGCCCAGGATGAATGGGCACTGGGTCTCATCAGCCACTGGATTCCCAGCTAAAACGGCATTTCTCCTTCTCTGAAACCCAGCAGAAGGTGGCAGATGGGCCTCAGCATCATGTCCAGGGAGAGCATATAAAATGATTATATGCTCCTCAGGCAGGATTGGAGAATAGGCCTGATGCCCGGAGGGCACCGTGCTCCTCCCAGCTCCAGCAGCCGCCCCAGGGGCATGGGGATGCACCTGGCCAGTCACTGGGGCAGCAGGGGCCTGAGGGTGGAGAAAGGGCCAGTGTCTGCCCACAGCCTGCTCAGCATTTCCCTCCCAGCTGGCCACCCCCTTGCCAGGTGCTGCTGTCCCTTAGGGCCTGTCTTGGGGTTTTACTGCTTGCTGAGAGGCCAAGGCCAGCCAGCTCCAATGCCGGTGAGCAGGGTGAGCAGGTCATCGAAATCATAGAGTACTCTGTTGGACTGGAAGGGACCTCCATCTACTCCAATTCCCTGCCTGTGGCAGGATCATCCCTGTCCAAACCATCCTGCACAATCCATTGTCTAGCCTCTTAGTAAAATTACTGTCAACCCTGACACAACACAGATATCACACCTGAACCTGCCCCAGGTAAAGCAGGGGAACCATGGCAGCCGCTGTAAAAAGTTGTCAAAATATGCTCCAGAGATCCCAGGTAGAGATCTCCCGCGACAGAGGATTGCAACTCCCCCCCACCCAGTTGGTACCTATCTGACCAGGGGGTAAAATTCCCTCCCGACCCCAAATAAAAGGAGTGGTTTCATGCTGAGCAGAGGGGCAAGATCCTGTAGCCAGAAACCTCTGGGTTTAAGTCCCAGCAGGAGCATTGGCACAGCCCAGTCACAACCCAATGCCTCTAATGTTGGCTTAAACAAAAAATCCTGACATGTAGCAGAAAGGGGGGGGTGTGCATGCAACCATTGCAACCTGCTCCTGGGAGCCTGCGTGGGGACAGCAGCAGAGGCTCCTCAGGGTGGTTCGAAGCACCAGGCTCAGTTGCCTGCTGATCTGCAAAATTAAGGGTAGCTGAACCCTGCAGCTCAACACGAAGCAGAAGTTAGTTGCTTATTCCAAGTTTCTGATTTCTTTTTCAATTCTTCAGCATTTCTAATTCATTACCTTTGTCCTGGATCTTGGTATACTATGCATGAGAGGTCACTATGACTATCTGCAAGTACGCCTAGGCTGGAGCATGGAGGAGTGGAGGCTGCCAGTGCCAAGACCTTCCACCAACCCCCCACCGTTAGACAGTATCCAAAACCCAGACCAAGTCCAGACATTTGGTGCCTCAATGGCTGTCATTATGTACATATCCGGGAATAGAACCTGGGTCACATCTACACAAGGCACTAACTATAGAGTTACCTAATTAAATCCACAGTAAATTGTCTCCGTCCACCCATCCGAAGCTATTAGATGGGAGTAAACTAATTAACTCCGCTGTAATTTGGTACTGCTTGATACAAGTACTAGCCTACTGCGGAGTCACTAAATCCATTGCGATGCATGTGTAGAGGCTGCCTGGGGCTGGCTGGGGCATGAGGGTGCTACAGTGTCGGGGCTGCCTGCCAGCCGGCCCTGCACTGGAGCACCCTCATTCCCCAGCCAGCCCCTACGCAGCACGGTGAGCCAGGTTGGGGCAGCCCTGGGCTGGCAGGCTGACCCCCGGGGCCCTTGCCAGCCAGGACTACTCCACCCTAGCACAATGTGCTGCAGTCCCAGGTGCACATGAAGACGTTGCACACAGGAGCAATAAACTTGGGTGCAAACTGCACTGGAGTTTATTCAGCCAGGCTAATTTCATATGTAGATGAATCCCGTGTTTGGAAAAGATTAAAAAAAGGAATGAAGAACAAGAAACCAACTTCAGCCTCTTTGGCTCAGCCCAGCTGAGGTGCCTGCACGTCTACTGAGCCATCTGCACGTGGCTGCAGAAAAGCAGCCCGGCCCTTGCAGCATGAGGGGGCTGATAAGTAACTTGGGAGCAGCCTCCCGACACGGGGCACAGCCTGCGGCAGACGCTGCAGCAAGGTAATGGCAGCCTGGCCTGCAGAGGGGCCAGCGCTGTCAGCCTCAACTCACCCTGGTAACCTTCACAGTAAATGCCTGAGCGTTTCTCTCTCGTATTTTTTTTGCTGGATGCTCTGCCCACTTGGGAAGGGATATCCAGGGGGTAGGGAAGGATCTGGAGTCAGACTGCTTGATGTGCACTGGTCATGCTTACTTCTGCTAATACCTGTCTCAACCTAAATGCCTAGCGGACTCTTAGGAGAAAAGGTGTCTCTGTTAGAAACATACTTGCAGGGAGCAGATGCTCCAGGCACGTACAGGTCACCTGTAGCGAAGGGAGTCCTCTCTCAGTCCAGGGCCAGTGTCCTTCCTGATGGTCTGAACGCACAAAGCAGACCAATCCCAAGCCTCCCAGCCCAGAGAGGTGAGGATGAGAGAGGAGTGAAGGGGCAGGAGGACGGGGCGGCTCAGGGAGGCCAGAGGCTTGCAAGCCTTTATCTGAGGCCAGCGTGGGGCTGCTGTCACGGAGGTGAGGTGGGCACCCTCGTACCCCTAGGTGTGGTGTGGCTGCTCTTTGACCTGGAAGGGCCGTGTGCTGCATCCGGACAGCAGCCAGGAAAGGGAAGGCCTCCCTTGCCTAAGGGGCACTGTCAGGTTTTCCTGGAGGGGTTCCCCACAGGAGGGCTTCCTGCCTGGAGGGTGCCAGGGACTTACTGGAAGGCTGCCTCCACCCGCTTCCTTCACGCAGGGGCTAGGAGGGGGATTACCAGGAGCAGGCAGCTTATTTGTAACTTCTCAGTTCTTATCTGGTAAGCACAGCCCTTCAGCTCTCTTCAGCAGGGACAGCCCAGCTGAGCCTGCCACGGACCCAGGCAGTCACCGTCGAGGGGAGACAGCCCCGCTGAGCCTGCCGCAGACCCTCACAGCACGTGGACAGGATGGGGAACTGCTACACTCTGGTGAGTCCAAGGCCTCCAACCCCGGCTCCCTCTTGTAGAGCAGACCCTGCTCCCTCTTGTATAGCAGACCCTGCTGCAGGGCTGCACGGGGCTGGCCATGACAGGCAGGGGCCGCCCCAGCCGCCCCCCAACAACAAGGATCTGCCCTGTAGAAAGATGCTCTGCCCCTGGGCTGTGGTGGGCATGTGCCAGCCCTCTTGCTTCCTGAGCCCCGGGACCCCAGTGAGGCGTGCACAAGCTCCCAGCAAGGGCACTGCCACCGCAGGCATTTCACAGCCTCAGGCAGTGAATGGCCCACGAGCGAGGCTGCCTGGTGGCATCTCCTGCTCCTCCAGAGCGTCAGGCTTAGCCGACTCACCCTGGACAGCAGGAGGTGGAGCGCTCAGGTCCCTGCCCACCCCATGGCCACTGTGTGCAGCCCCCTGCGCCCAGCATGCTGGAGTAGAGGGGCTGGGCTCTGTGTTGCAGGGCCTCTTGCCTCGCCCCTGGGCCACGTGCCAGCAGCAGCAGTAGGACCAAGTCCACGTGCTGTGGCCATGGGGAGCTGACGCTTCACAGGCAGGATTGAGGGGGTCTACCTGGGCTTTATGTCCTAGAAATCATAGAATCACAGAGAAGAGGGGCTAGAAAGGACTGCCAGAGCTTGTCTAATCCAACCCCTCCCTGAGGCAGCATCATCCCTATCCAAACCATCCCATACAACTATAATCCAAACTCTGCAGAAGACTGCCATCAGCCCTGATACAACACATCACACTTGAACCTGCCTCAGGTAAAGTAAGAGGACCACATCCTCCTACACAAGTTGTTATATATTTGAGAGATCCCAGGTAGAGGGCCATACCCCACCCCTACTACAGATGAAGGCAATCCTCCCCCCGAGTCTGTACCAAACTGACCATGGGGTAAAATTCCTTCCTGTCCCCAAACAGGGCATTGGTGTGACTGAGCAGAGGAATGAGACCCTCTGGCCAGGAACCTCCAGCTTCAGGTCTCAGCAAGAGCATTGGCACAGCTCAGTCAAAGTCCCCAGGTCTGGTTAGAGCCAGTACCTAGTGCCCCTAAGGAAGGCTTAAAAAACCCCTGACATGTAATAGCAGGGTAGCAGGTTAGGCGTGAGGGATGGGATACCCTCCCAGCCCCATTTGGCAGCCAGCAAAGCCCAAAGCCTGGGAAATCCCCGTGGCAGAACACAGGCATCACTGCACCTAGGTCATCCCCGATCTCTCCTTGAACACCCCCAGGGATGGAGAGTCCACCACCACCCTGTCCTAACAGCGCCGTCTTGCAGAGGTTGCGTTTGGCTGCAGTCGCTCTGCTGTGGGAGAAGGGACGCCAGGAGCCTTTAATCTCCCTGAAGCAGGAATTTCCCAGCTCCTGCCTCCGCCCCTAGGTCTTGGCTCTCTGGCCGCAGGGAGCTCTGACTGCCCGCCAGGCCCTTCACTGTTCCTGGATTATTTTGTCTTCAGCCCCCCCTCGTCCTCTCTCTCCCTGCCCGCACAGCCCGGCATCCAGGCAAGAACGAGGGCCTGCTTCGTGCTGGGAAGTGCAGCTTGTTGTTTAGACAGTGTGTAATGAGGGAGGCCTTGCCAAGCCATTGTTTGCATCAGGATCCCAGCACTTCTTCCAAAAAAAATTCTCCCCAAGGGAATTTCTGATTGCCTGGCGGCTGCCAGCCCCTGATATGCTCCAGCCCTCTGATAGTCTGCCTCCTGATATGCTCCAGCCCTCTGATACGCTCCAGCTCTCTGATAGTCTGCCTGGCAGGCTCGCGCCTGGCTTGTGAGCTCCCAGATGCTGCTTGAGCTGCCCTGCCCTGCCTGGCTGGGGGGTGCCTGGGTTGTGGCTGCAGTGAGATTTCATTGAAAACTAAAGGAGAGTCTGGCCCTTGTCACAGGTGGGAGGCCCCTGCCGCCGCCAAAAGCCATCTGGACGTGGCATTTCCAGAAAGCAATTTCTGCTTGCTAAGGCAGAGGATGCTGCAAACAAAGACCACCCCTCCTGAGCAGGCAGCGAAGTGCGCGCAGTCGGGCTGGTCTCAGTCACAGCTGTAATGGCCCTGCTCTGGCCTGGCACAGCCCACAGCCCAGCACTGTCCCACCGCACGTGGCCTGTGGCCCACAGCCCTTCCTCCAGGTCACAAGTGTGCTGCCTGGAGCAAGCCCCCAGCCCTGCCCACCACAGCTCAGCGGTCTCAGCAGCTTACACTCCCCCGCTCTGCACCTGACCACCGTCCTTCCTCCTCCCCATGCTCCCTGCACCCCCTGAAAGCCTCCCGCAGCCCCTGTGGTCCCCTGCAGATGGGGGTCACTGCCCCACCTCCAGGGACCAGCCCTGAGCTCT
Source organism: Alligator sinensis (assembly GCF_000455745.1). Taxonomy (NCBI): domain Eukaryota; kingdom Metazoa; phylum Chordata; order Crocodylia; family Alligatoridae; genus Alligator; species Alligator sinensis. The sequence continues at coordinate 1,175,990 of NW_005842389.1, forward strand.
CCCCAGCCCGGTGCATCCTGGCCCAGGGGCCAGCACTCACACATGTGAGGGGGGAGGTCCGGGGGGCAGAGACTCCCTGGGCCACATCCTGTTCCCAGCTCCTTGCAGTAGGCAGGACACAAGGGCACAGTCCCTCCCACAGCTCAGGCAGTGTCTACCCCACTCACCAAGTATAAGAGGGGTCCCAGGTGGTGCCTGGGGCAGTGGGCCCAGCTGAGTAACCAGAGGCATGTGGCAGTGCGAGGGCGGGGCTGGGCACATCTGAGCTGCAGCCTCCTCTGAGCGTGGCTGGGGACCAGAGAGATGGCACAGTCGGGGTCCTGCTGCATGCCATGAGCCCTGGCCAGGGAAAGGATAAGGCCAAGGCCAAACCCCTGCCTTGCCAATGTGGCGCAAGCCATGCCAGGGTCCACAGCCCAGGAGACACCTGTCTGCCACACACAACTCCTCGGCCCAGCGGCCACAGGCCCAGGCACAGCGGGGTCCACAGCAGGCAGCTGCTCATGTGGGCCATGGGGGAAGCCGCCCCACTGCCTGCTGTGCCACACTGCTGGTGCCCTCTGCCCCAGGGATCCAGAACACATTTGCCCCCTGCTAGCCAGGCCTGCCCCCATCCAGACAAGCACAAGTGCCCTTGCCTGAATGTGGCAGGAGAAGCCTGAATTCAAAGTTAACCGTAAAGAGCTGGAAATTTGGCTGCCAGTAGGAGCTCCTGTCCCTGCTCTTGCCCTTGCCCCAGCCCCTGCCCCTGCCCTTGCCCTTAACCCCTTCCCTTGCCCCTGCCTCTGAGTGAAGATTTGTTTGCAGCTTCGCTCTGCCTAACCAAGCTTATGTTCTGGGAACAACAGTCAGTAAGTGCCTCTGCCCCCCATGGGCAGGAACAGGCCCAGGCAGTGTTGAGCGCCAAGGGATGCAGCTCCTGGGATAGTGCAGCCTAAGAGGGGCGGACCAGGAGCATCCCGGTGGCACAGAAGCAGCAAGACAGAGAAGGACCTTTCCTACATGGGACCTTTGCTGGAATCCCAAAGATGCCACAGAGAGAACGGGTGAACCGTGGGTCGTTAGAGCAAGGCACCGCCAGGACCCAGCCAAGGTCGCTGGTAGGGCTGACGTGCCACATCTGGCCTGTGTCAGGTGGCCACGGGTCTTCATCAAGTAGGCCATCAAAAGCAGCAAAGTCACACGGAGAGCATTCACTGTCCATTGCATTGCACTGCCCTGGAGTCAGGCGCCAGCTGCCCACCCTGGCAGAGCCCTGCCTGTGCCCATGGGCATGGGACTCAGGGCACTGCTGACCCATCTGGAGATGACTTCTTGGGCCCTCAGTGCAGACCTCAACTCCAGACACAGCACCCCAAGCCTGAGGCTGCCTGACTGCCCTCCCTGCTGGCCAGACGGCAGCGTCCTTCTCCCTCACACTCGGAGAACGCTCTCCAGCAGCCGTGCTGGGCATGCTGCACAGAATGGGTCTGTGCAGGCACAGGTGGGACGAGGCAGCCACCCTGGCTCCACAGCAGCGAGCTCAGGGATGGTCTGTGCAAAGCAGACGGGTCAGGAATTGCCCATCAGAAGGATGTGAGAGAGCAGAGCTCCTGCAAACAAAAACTTCCCAGCAGAGTATTTGGACTTTGTCAAAAAAGTGATTTTCCCTTGGGAACATCCAAGGGGACCAGAACATTTGTGCCAGTCCCTGCCCAGTCCCAGCTCCAGATAACCCACCACGGTCTCTGCCTCTTTCCAGCCGTGCCAGCCTGTGGACGTTGTGGTTTCCCAGGCTGTGGGGTCGGGTCCCTGACCCTCCCACGAGACAACGCCTACTCAGCAGTCGAGAAGGGAATATCTGGCTCCCAGCCGATGTCTCTTGGGAGCTGATGCAAGGCTCCAGGATAAGGGACTTGACTGTCCAGATGTTTTAAAGCCATGTGCTTGGGGTCACTGCAACAAATAGAAAAGCAACATTTCAGATCCCCGGCCGGAGCTGCATCTGCAATAACAACACAAAAGCAAACATGCTGGGGCAGGGGTGTCCAACACAGGGCCAGATCCAGCCTGTGAAGCAGTGTTGCCCTGTCTGTGCGGCTCCTGGAGGGGATGGGATTTGGGGGCAGGGAGAGCAGGGGCAGGGCTGAGCCTTATGGGACATGTGTCTGTGGCAGCAAGGTGAGCGTGAGCGCCGGTGGCTCCTTGTTGCCACTCTCTGCCACCACTGCTCTCCTCACCATTGGAGGTGGGGGTGTATTCTGCCCATGAGGTGCCCAGGGGTCTGGATCCCCTCTGGGAGCTAAGTGAGTTTGACTCCCTGCACAAGGGCATTTCCAAAAGGGCATTTTGGAATTTCCCACAAGGCTTGAACCCCAAGCGTCGCTCAGCTCTGGCAGGCAGAGCCCACCCCCTGAAACTCTCTGGCCTCCTGGGCCCTGCCCAGCTAGGGCAGTGGCATGGGAGCGGGGCATGTGGGTGATACAGGCAACTTGCTGAGCTGCCCCCTCCCTCACTCAGGCACTCACTTGTCTCCTCCATGGGGAGCGGGGCTGAGACACCGGCTCCTTGCTACAGCCATCTCACCCAGCAGGACACAGGGCTGGGCTGGGCCATGCAGCCGGTGGCTGGGAAACACTCTGCCAGCAGTAGGGCTGACGACAGTGGGACTAGCGTGGCCTGGCCAGGGCCTGATGTGCAAGTGCAATGTACTGAGAGCTGACCCCAGCCTGGAGAGGGAAGAGCTGAGGGGCTCTGCCGGGGGGGTGCTGGGCTCAGTCTGGGCACTGGAGAGGGCACAGAGCAAACTCTTCATCATGCTTCTTTTTTCCAGGATAACACCACCCACACGAGCATCAGCTCATCTGATCTGAGGAACCTGAGCCTGTTACTACTGAATGCCTCTGAATATTATGACGATGACTACAACGCATGGGACTACGAGAACTATACTGATTTCTCCTCACCCTGCTACAGCTACTTCTGCCCGTTCCTCAGCAGAGCTGGCCCCCCGTTCCTCGCCACCGCCTCTGCCCTGGCCCTGCTGAGCAACCTGGCTGCAGGGGTGGCCCTGGCCATGTACCCTCGGGTGTGGGGCGACCCCCCACGCAGGGCCCTCGCATGCCAGCTGACACTCAGCACTGCCATCTTTGCAGCCCTGCTGCCCTTCTTCACCGTGGGCATCAGCCAGGGCTGGGTCTTTGGCATCAATTTCTGCCAGTTGGCATACATGCTGTGGCACAGCAGCCTCTTTGCCCAAGGGCATCTGGTGGCCAGCAGCACAGCCAGTACCCTGTGGGACAAGCAGGGCCCCTGGAGCAGTGGAGTAGCCACAGCACTCTGGCTGGTCGCCCTCCTCCTGGCCACACCAGCCGCCATGCTCAGCAATGTGCTGGGGGACACGCATATGTCCTGTGTCCTTCGAACCAACAGTCTGTCACCGCTGTACGTGGCCCATGTCACCATCTGCTTGGCCATCTTCATCCTGCTCCCGGTCATGCTGGGCCTGGCCAAGGTGGCCCTGAAGTGGTGCTGGAGCAGCTGGGCACCAAGGGTCAGCCTGGCCTGGGTGTTCTTCCTCCTCTGGACCCCCTACACCATGGCCCTGCTCCTGGACTTCCTCCAGAACAGGCAGCTGCTGGCGCCCACCTGCGCCTTCCGGGAGGGCCTGAACTTCTTCCTGGGAGTGTCCCAGGGCCTGGGGGTGCTGCACTGCTGCCTGGGGCCCCTGCTGCTGCTGGGGGCAGGGCTCTGCCAGCGGGTGTGACACCGCCATGTGCCACTGGTGCACATGAGCAGGCTGGGGGGGTCTGTCCTGGGCCAGAGGAGCTGGGGCAGCAACCACCCCTGGGGACTGGGCCCTCTCACTAGGCTGTGCAGCCTGCCCTGGGAAGGGCCAGGGCCCCTGCAGCCCTGCCCCAGGCTCTGACTTAAGGGTTGCTTCTGCCTCCAGCCCATCCCAGTCCCATTGCTCTCCATGGAGGTTAGGCTCAGCTCCAGCCAGCTCCTATCACAGCCCTTGTGCATGATGGCAAGGGATGCCCTTCTTCCCCCTAAATTGTTGCTGCTGCGACCATCCCCAGCTCCTTGCCCTGGTCGTCCCTTTCCCCCTGCTCTGCAGCCGGCTGCACTATGTACTATCGCTCTCCCAGCCTGCACAGCTGAGTTGCACTGACCAGTAGCTCCTGCCTGGTCCCCAGCCCTCGACCATTGCCCTGCCAAGAGCCAGACCTTCCCAGAGGCACCTTCACACCCCTGCCCCCTTCAGCTATGCAGCAGGGGCTGAGCAGCTTTTGTACAGCTCTGGCAAAGCCGCTGCAATCTCTGCCTTTCAGCCTCTCCTTCCCCGCAGCTACTCCATGCTCCCTGCAGGCCTGGGATGCCAGCCTGGCCATGGGCAGCTGTGATTGCCCCTTGTCCTGTTCCTGGTCATCTCTGTCACTCGGCACCCGC